>NC_060121.1:47446757-47749787 GCF_021461395.2 Schistocerca americana | reverse complement strand
CTAGGCGAGTGGTCCGGCAACGTGGTGTAAGTGACAGCAAGATTATGTGCATCCTGCATGACAACTGCTACTACTCGTATCACACCCACAATCCCGTGGAGGCCACTTTGGACGTCGGTTGCGACGTGGGTGCGATGGAGCTCTGTACTATGTTCCGGAACGATTTGTTGTTGCAGTCACACCGTCGATTCCCGGACACTTATTCATAGCACCTTTTTTTCTCCTTTTACAATCAGGAATCCGTCGTTGCAATTTGTCGGGTTTATTAATGTTTACCCTGAAGAGATACCTGACTCTGACGCAAAAAAGTAATTATTGTACAGTAATTGTTAAATAGGAAGTGACTCAAAAAAGTGTTTCGATTAGCCACTAACACATTCCTGCGATTATGTCAGTTCTTTGTGAATCAGTAAAGACCGAAATACAGACAAATTGAGGGGTTAGGCCGCCGCTCCATAAGTTCTTTCACTTGCGAGTGAATGAGGACGAAATGATGATGAAAGACAGACAACACCCAGTCATCTCGAGGCAGAGAAAATCCCTGACCCCGCCGGGAATCTAACCCGGCACCCCGTGCGCGGGAAGCGAGAACGCAACCGCACGACCACGAGCCGCGGACATCTCTAAGCGCAAATTCGTCCCTAATCAGCGGCAGTCGCTTCTCTCCCTGCGTTTCGCTTCGCTTCTACCTTACGAGCTGTCCTTGGCTCGAGTAGGCGCAGGGTAAACAATGTTTTGTTTTTCCTGCTATACCTATGGCTTTTGGTTATAGTGCCTTACTTATTGATTCGGCCTGTAGGGATGCAATTGCATCCTGCCTGCTGAGGGTTGTTAATCCCTCAGTAGGTCAGGCCAACGTGTGGTTGGCCTGCGGTGTACGTTTTGGCCCAGATCCTGTATAAGCCGGTTCTCTGAAACCTCGGCCTTGCTGTAGAACAGTCGTGCAGAGTGTGTGAAACGGTCTTGCAGCTGAAACTTCCTGGCAGATTAAAACTGTGTGCCCGACCGAGACTCGAACTCGGGACCTTTGCCTTTCGCGGGCAAGTGCTCTACCATCTGAGCTACCGAACCACGACTCACGTCCGGCCCCTCACAGCTTTACTTCTGCCAGTATTTCGTCTCCTACCTTCCAAACTTTACAGAAGCTCTCCTGCGAACCTTGCAGAACTAGCACTCCTGAATGAAAGGATACTGCGGAGGCATGGCTTAGCCACAGCCTGGGGGATGTTTCCAGAATGAAGTAAAGCTGTGAGGACCAAGCGTGAGTCGTGCATCGGTATCTCAGATGGTAGAGCACTTGCCCGCGAAAGGGAAAGTTCCCGAGTTCGAGTCTGGGTCGGGCACATAGTTTTAATCTGCCAGGAAGTTTGATATCAGCGCACACTCCGCTGCAGAGTGAAAATCTCATTATGGTCCTGCAGTTGCTGGATGGCGGTCTGTTCGTGTAGTAGAGCGGAGGAATATCGTCTTGGAAGGCGCAGGGCGAGCATCAGAGCTCTGTTCTGCACCCTGTGCAGTGTGCCTGTATGAGTGTCCGCTGCCGTGCCCCACACCACGGCTGGGTACTCCAGTACTGGTCAGACCAGCGCTAGGTACAGGGTGATGCCGTGTTGGGGGGCAGCGTCGACGTAGTTTTAAGCAGGGGGTACAAAGTGTGAGGTCGCCCTATAGCCCTGCTCCTTACGTCCGGGACGTGTGGTCTCCAGGTAAGCCTCTGGTCGAGTGCGACCCCGAGGTATTTGCCGGTTTTACTCCACGGCACGGGGCTTCCCGTGAAAGTAACCGGCGGCAAATCGGGAGGCAGCAGTCTTCTAGTCTCTTTGAAGCGTTCTGCTTCATCCGCCACTTGGTTGACCACGCGCCCAGGGTGTCGCAGCCAATCTGGAGGAGGCGTCGCATTTCCCTCGCGTTCATGCTCCGCACGAAGAGCGCGGTGTCGTCAGCGTAGAGTGCTAACTTCACCGGAGCCACTCGTGGGGCACCTGCTGTGAAAATGGAGCACAGCAGGGGGCCAAGGACGGACCCCTGCGGCACTCCTGCTGAGTGCCGGACATCTGCCACGCCGGACATTTGCCACACTTGCCCCTTCGCCAGGTAGCGATCCCTCAGGTAAGGGACGCCCTTCCTCGTACTACTTCTGTCCGCTTTCAAACCGACGTCTCCACATCTTACTCGATACAACGAGTACGTAAGGGACCTTCTTCTTCGACATCTTATCGAAATACAGAGCTTCTTCTCCGAAATCGAAATATTTATATCTTTTGGGAAACGAAAGCAATTCCGACGATTATGTCAATACGTAATTAGTTTTGCCAAGTATAAATATAGATCCCTCTGTCTGTACGGTAGCTTCCTTTCACGCTTACTGATTGCGATAGAAACAGTCCATCGCCATGAGAGCAACGAGAAAGGAACGCTGTAAAGAGAATGCGAATGCACGCTTATAATTTCTTTTTGATCGCTGCATTTGTGCTTTAATTACTACAATTTCGTGCCCAAAAGACAATAAGGAAAGAAGAAATTGGTATGTGAATGTTTGAGAAGAAGAACGACATACTCCATATTAATTTACTGTCTAAAATCCGATATCTCTTGCGGCGAAACAATAGTTAATAAAGTGTAGCGGGACAATGTTCAAAACATCACTGAAAGTACGTTCATAAACAGAGATAAGAACATCTATGATTGACATGTCATCTAAAGTCGACGTACAATTTTAAAATGTTAGAAATAAGGAAATGAAGTAATACAGAATGCTATGCTTGTAACGAACGTTGTTGTTCTAGATTGTTTACCTCTGGTATTAACAGGGTCACGGAGAAAGCATCCTAGGTTTTCGACGGAAAAGCCGTGATTGTAACGATCTCCACTACAACAGAAACAAGAAGCACAACTTAAGGAAAAATAATGTAATGTGTGCCCAGCTCACAAGCGGCATTGAAGCAGATAGTTCCTGTGACTTGGTATGCACAGAGGTTACATTCGACAACCAGAATAAATTAGTAACTGGCACTTTTTACCGAACCCCGGTCTCAGATGAAACAGTTGCTGAACATTTCAAAGAAAAGTCGAGTCACATCGCAAATAGGTACGCTACTCATACAATTATAGTTGGCAGTGACTCCAATCTACTTTCCGTATGTTGACGAAAATACATTTTCAGACCATACTGTAGGTAGAAAAAACTTCCGTAATAGTGCTAAATGCTTTTTATAAAATTAAGTTTAACAATTAGTTCACGAGGCCATTCAAATTGTAAATGGTTACGAAAACACACTTGATCTGCTAGCCACAGATAATCCTGAGCGTCACGACGGGTACAGGGATTAGTGAGCACACAGTCGTAGCGAGGCTCAATTCCGTGGCAAAGAAATTCACCAAAACTAAACGCGAAATATATATATATATATATATATATATATACACTCCAGGAAATTGAAATAAGAACACCGTGAATTCATAGTCCCAGGAAGGGGAAACTTTATTGACACATTCCTGGGGTCAGATACATCACATGATCACACTCACAGAACCACAGGCACATAGACACAGGCAACAGAGCATGCACAATGTCGGCACTAGTACAGTGTATATCCACCTTTCGCAGCAATGCAGGCTGCTATTCTCCCATGGAGACGATCGTAGAGATGCTGGATGTAGTCCTGTGGAACGGCTTGCCATGCCATTTCCACCTGGCGCCTCAGTTGGACCAGCGTTCGTGCTGGACGTGCAGACCGCGTGAGACGACGCTTCATCCAGTCCCAAACATGCTCAATGGGGGACAGATCCGGAGATCTTGCTGGCCAGGGTAGTTGACTTACACCTTCTAGAGCACGTTGGGTGGCACGGGATACATGCGGACGTGCATTGTCCTGTTGGAACAGCAAGTTCCCTTGCCGGTCTAGGAATGGTAGAACGATGGGTTCGATGACGGTTTGGATGTACCGTGCACTATTCAGTGTCCCCTCGACGATCACCAGTGGTGTACGGCCAGTGTAGGAGATCGCTCCCCACACCATGATGCCGGGTGTTCGCCCTGTGTGCCTCGGTCGTATGCAGTCCTGATTGTGGCGCTCACCTGCACGGCGCCAAACACGCATACGACCATCATTGGCACCAAGGCAGAAGCGACTCTCATCGCTGAAGACAACACGTCTCCATTCGTCCCTCCATTCACGCCTGTCGCGACACCACTGGAGGCGGGCTGCACGATGTTGGGGCGTGAGCGGAAGACGGCCTAACGGTGTGCGGGACCGTAGCCCAGCTTCATGGAGACGGTTGCGAATGGTCCTCGCCGATACCCCAGGAGCAACAGTGTCCCTAATTTGCTGGGAAGTGGCGGTGCGGTCCCCTACGGCACAGCGTAGGATCCTACGGTCTTGGCGTGCATCCGTGCGTCGCTGCGGTCCGGTCCCAGGTCGACGGGCACGTGCACCTTCCGCCGACCACTGGCGACAACATCGATGTACTGTGCAGACCTCACGCCCCACGTGTTGAGCAATTCGGCGGTACGTCCACCCGGCCTCCCGCATGCCCACTATACGCCCTCGCTCAAAGTCCGTCAACTGCACATACGGTTCACGTCCACGCTGTCGCGGCATGCTACCAGTGTTAAAGACTGCGATGGAGCTCCGTATGCCACGGCAAACTGGCTGACACTGACGGCGGCGGTGCACAAATGCTGCGCAGCTAGCGCCATTCGACGGCCAACACCGCGGTTCCTGGTGTGTCCGCTGTGCCGTGCGTGTGATCATTGCTTGTACAGCCCTCTCGCAGTGTCCGGAGCAAGTATGGTGGGTCTGACACACCGGTGTCAATGTGTTCTTTTTTCCATTTCCAGGAGTGTATATATATATATATACACTCCTGGAAATTGAAATAAGAACACCGTGAATTCATTGTCCCAGGAAGGGGAAACTTTATTGACACATTCCTGGGGTCAGATACATCACATGATCACATTGACAGAACCACAGGCACATAGACACAGGCAACAGAGCATGCACAATGTCGGCACTAGTACAGTGTATATCCACCTTTCGCAGCAATGCAGGCTGCTATTCTCCCATGGAGACGATCGTAGAGATGCTGGATGTAGTCCTGTGGAACGGCTTGCCATGCCATTTCCACCTGGCGCCTCAGTTGGACCAGCGTTCGTGCTGGACGTGCAGACCGCGTGAGACGACGCTTCATCCAGTCCCAAACATGCTCAATGGGGGCCAGGGTAGTTGACTTACACCTTCTAGAGAACGTTGGGTGGCACGGGATACATGCGGATGTGCATTGTCCTGTTGGAATAGCAAGTTCCCTTGCCGGTCTAGGAATGGTAGAACGATGGGTTCGATGACGGTTTGGATGTACCGTGCACTATTCAGTGTCCCCTCGACGATCACCAGTGGTGTACGGCCAGTGTAGGAGATCGCTCCCCACACCATGATGCCGGGTGTTGGCCCTGTGTGCCTCGGTCGTATGCAGTCCTGATTGTGGCGCTCACCTGCACGGCGCCAAACACGCATACGACCATCATTGGCACCAAGGCAGAAGCGACTCTCATCGCTGACGACGACACGTCTCCATTCGTCCCTCCATTCACGCCTGTCGCGACACCACTGGAGGCGGGCTGCACAATGTTGAGGCGTGAGCGGAAGACGGCCTAACGGTGTGCGGGACCGTAGCCCAGCTTCATGGAGACGGTTGCGAATGGTCCTCGCCGATACCCCAGGAGCAACAGTGTCCCTAATTTGCTGGGAATTGGCGGTGCGGTCCCCTACGGTACTGCGTAGGATCCTACGGTCTTGGCGTGCATCCGTGCGTCGATGCGGTCCGGTCTCAGGTCGACGGGCACGTGCACCTTCCGCCGACCACTGGCGACAACATCGATGTACTGTGGAGACCTCACGCCCCACGTGTTGAGCAATTCGGCGGTACGTGCACCCGGCCTCCCGCATGCCCACTATACGCCCTCGCTCAAAGTCCGTCAACTGCACATACGGTTCACGTCCACGCTGTCGCGGCATGCTACCAGTGTTAAAGACTGCGATGGAGCTCCGTATGCCACGGCAAACTGGCTGACACTGACGGCGGCGGTGCACAAATGCTGCGCAGCTAGCGCCATTCGACGGCCAACACCGCGGTTCCTGGTGTGTCCGCTGTGCCGTGCGTGTGATCATTGCTTGTACAGCCCTCTCGCAGTGTCCGGAGCAAGTATGGTGGGTCTGACACACCGGTGTCAATGTGTTCTTTTTTCCATTTCCAGGAGTGTATATATATATATATATATATATATATATATATAAGCGACTAAAAATTTGGTTGACGTCTTTCTAAGAGACAGTCTCCAATCCTTCCGAACTATTGTAAGTAGGCTGTTTAAGTTTTTTTATTGGTAACGCCACCTCTGTATGAAAATCACTGGCTGTGCTGTGTGCAGTCTGTGGCTGCTTTGCATTGTTGTAATACTCGCCATTGTAGTGTTAGGCAGCTGGCTGTGGACAGCGCGTAGCGTTGCGCAGTTGGAGGTGAGCCGCCAGCAGTGGTGGATGCGGGGAGAGAGATGGCGGAGTTTTGAAATTTGTCATGAACTGCTATATTTATATATGATGATATCAAGGTAAATACATTGTTTGTTCTCTATTAATATCTTTCATTTGCTAACTATCCTTATCAGTAGTTAGTGCCTTCAGTAGTTTGAATCTTTTATTTAGCTGGCAGTAGTGGCGCTCTCTGTATTGCAGTAGCTTGAGTAGCGAAGATTTTTGTGAGGTAAGTGATTTGTGAAAAGTATAGGTTAATGTTAGTCAGGGCCATTCTTTCGTAGGGATTTTTTGAAAGTCAGATTGCGTTGCGCTAAAAAATATTGTGTGTCAGGTTAAGCACAGTCTTGTATAATTGTTCGAAGGGGAAGTTTCATATGTCGACCCTTAGCCGAGGATACCTCACTGAAATCTTCTGACTTTTTTCTTGTAGTTTTTGTAATTAGTATAGATTTTGTTTATTGCTATTGCGTAATTGTAGAGAGAATCTCCTTGGTAGTTGTGGTTCTTCATTGTTGCACAGTAAAACAGTCGTGGCATGCATGTAGATTTGCACCAAGTATTTCGCAGCTGCAATTAACTAGATATTATTTTCAATTCTATGTTAATGTGTTCTCTTATTTTTGCTCTTAAAATTGTGCTTTTCTGTGTTGTCGTGTGAAATACTGTGACAATAATGGCGTGTGAAAAACGTAATAGTAGGCTCCAAAGTAAACTGAGAAATGACAGTGAAAATGAAAGCAGTGTTTTAGCGCCACCGAGTAATGAATTAACTGATGTTCAAAGTAGTAATTTGGTAATTGTACATAGGGAAATGGAGCGGGCTGCAAACAATGGTGTAGACAGTGAAACAATTAGTGAACAGGGAAGCATTATCGATCGATCGGTCGGCAACAGCTCGCCTAAGGAATCCGAAATGGCAGGACACAATTTTTCAAATACTGTAGATTCAGGTTTTGCGTCCTCACCGTTTTCTCAAATGAGTCAAGACACATTTTCTGCTTGTCAAAATGTGAATGTTGCCGGTGCAAATTCACTGCCGAAAAGCACTGAGGAACATGTTTCAGACACCAGTGCATTGTTATTACAATTAATGCAACAAATGGGACAAAAGCTTGAAAAGTTAGACACAATGGAACAAAATCAGAGACAAACACAGCAAAAGTTGGACACAGTGGAACAAAATCTTCAAAAGTTAGACACAATGGAACAACACCAGAGACAAACACAGCAACAGTTAGACGCAATGGAACAAAATCTTCACACCACGCTTGAACAAACACGTGAAGATTTAACTACTGAGTTACATAACATTGAATCGAAATGTCAAAAAGTCTGTAATGACGTAAAAACACAAATTTGTGAGCATTTTCAACCTATTTTTTCGCGGCATGAAAATGCATTACAGAATCATGAAGCAGCCATAAAAGAACTGCAAACCATTGTTCATGAAAATCATGAGACCTTGTGGGCTAAAATTGACTCAGTTGCATCTACCGATTCGGTTACGCAACTTGCAAAAACTCAGGAAAACTTAAAGGACACAGTAGATTCGATCTCAACACAAATGGACACTCTGAAACTTGGTTCAGAAAAACACACTGAGGAAATGTGTTCACTATCGGAGAAAGTAGCCGAACTTTCGGATCAGGTCACTAACTTATCTGCAAAGGTAGATGATGATCTGAATGACACAAGACCCGTAGTCTTCACTGACACAGAAGAGTATGAACAAATAAGAAAATTCAAACAAAATCAAAATCAAATCAATACACAGTACAAAAGAGAAATCCGGGAAGTACAAAATCAGTTGACACAGGTGATACAAGAATTACATATTTCAGAGGACACTCGCGCTCCAACACGGGAAAAGGAACTTAAAAATACGGAAAAGCCACAAAATAATAACACAGGGCATTTCGGAAATTATGAAAGAAATTGGCAAGGTGGACCGAATTTTGAGATGGAACCGCCGACACGACGTAAAAATGACCGATATGCTACTCGCCGACACGATGACTTTGACTATAAGCTGTTCATTACTACACGTAAATTCAAAACATTTAAGAATTCTGCCAACGACATTCATCCACAAGCGTGGCTCCATCAATTCTCTCATTGTTTTCCTCCCAACTGGTCATTAGAACACAGATTAGAATTTATGTGTGGCTACTTGGAGAATGAACCAGCTGTAAGAATGCGATCAGTCATTCACGATTGCCACAGTGAAGGAGAGTTTTACCATGCCTTCCTCTCAGAATATTGGTCTCAAGCCACACAAGACCGAGTAAAACATAGCATCATAATGATGAAACGTTTCGAACAATCTGAATTTTCCAGTCTTATGAAATATTTTGAAGACATGTTGCATAAGAATCAGTATCTTTCAAACCCATACAGCCCCTCAGAACTTATCCGCATTTGCTTAATCAAATTGCCTGAACATTTACGACACATTATTTTGGCAGGACGTTGCAAAGACGACATTGAAGCTTTTCAGGGACTGTTACAAGAATTGGAAATTGACACTGACAATCGCGGAATGCGGAAACAGGAACACAACAATTACAGGTCACATCCGTCACAATTCCGCGATGAAATAAATAATAACTGGACACGACAAGGCTATTCTCACAATACAAATCGTGACCAAAACAGACACCATCCGTATGACAACCGTTGGCAAAATAATAGTTACAGAGAAAGATCGCTTTTCCATAGTAATGAATGTGACAGAGACAACCATAGAAACAGGCAATATGGGAACCAAAATAATTATCATCAAGGGAGACAGAATAACTTCAGACGCAACAGTCCACCACGCAGTCACTATTCCGGGAGAAATTCTCCACCACATGACCGACAAACAAGAAACTATGTAAACTACCGACAAAACGACAGACCTGAATTCCATCAGAACTGGCGAGCTTCAAACAGGGCAGGGCCTTCTCGTCAAGGTGAATTTGTAGAAGTTAGATCTCCTAATCCCAATAACGACGCGCGCCAACAAAGGAACAGACAATGACTCGCACCGCAGGCAGCCGCGTGCGTCGGCTGGCTCAGAGAAAAATAACATTGACGCTAACCTTGAGAAAAATTTTAGCACTCCTCACCGACATATACCACATGATAATTGCGTTAAAGTTGAAACTCTGCATACTAGGAAGAGTAAGGGTTTACACCACATTTCACATGTAAAACCGTTTATTGAAAGACAATCTGCTTTTTAACTTAGTCTTTGCCATAAAATTTTTCGCTTCACATTTCTAATATGCTTTGTAAGACTTAGAATCTGTTAATATGCAACAATGTTAGAAGTTAAATATCCAGTCAAGAACCAAGAGAACTTATTTAAACAGAAATTACGAATGCATTGTTATTGTGGACAGACGACACATTGTTATTGTGTGTGTGCATTCTTGCTTGTTTGTTGCACAATTACGTAACGACTATAAGGCTCACATACTTAGAACATTTTCCAGTACTGCTAATGAGATTTTAATGCAACATTTTGGTTTATTTGAAAATACATTCTGAATTTAAAGTGCTTTCTGAGAGATACCAGATGACACAGAGGTTAGTTTATGTGACAGATACACGATTTTATCACGACGCTACTAATGAGTGACAATTTACAATGTTGCTTTTGCGCTATATCTGTTTTATATCTGCACAGTTTTTCTGAATTATTCTGGAAATAAAAACATGTTTTAGTAGTAACTTTTGTGGTATAGCAACAATGAGACATCCTTTTTCGTGGCACAACAATACGTTACTGTACAGTACTTTCTTCATCACGCCAATAAGCATAATAACTACGATATCTATATGCAAAGCATTTCACTTTTGTTTATCATGAGGTAAGTACATTGGCTTCTGCAGAACTTAGCTTTCGGAGTAAAATAACTACGACACTTCCACAGAGATTATCTTACAACAAGATGCACATTTAGCGCTATAGGACACGCATTTCAGTGATTAATTTTGTACTTAAAACATTTATTTTTAAAGATTTTTGAATTACAAAGAAAGTTTTCTGTGATACATTTCATTCCATTGCTATAATCTGTAACAGCTGAGGGTATAATTACATTAATCCTCAGGGGGGTACACGCTTATTTTGTGTACCATGTGTTTGGCAAGCACAAGGAGCCCTAGCTAATATGGTATTTGCTTGAACAACTTTACACATCAGTACCATATTTCTCCAACACATAATTACACAGCTATCTGATCATTTAACTGAGAGAGACAAACTTTTTTACTACGGCAGTGACAGATGTTTACGTAATTACACCGCTGGATAACTTCACACTTACGAAATTGTATTTTGTCTGTACTTCGTGAATTGTTCATATTTTTTTCGGAACCATTGTGATACTATAAGAGCTTTGAATGATGTATTTGGTAAGGGAGCATGATTTTAAAGTACGTTTGAGGCAGATGACACTTTTGACATGAGCAGAGAATTTTTTCTAATTATTGGAGGAAGCTACGACGATTTTGAGACTTGACTGAGGTGTTATGATGTTATTATTACGATGACTATGTGTATTATGCTGTTGCGGTATGTTTATGATCAGTAAGCTGATGCTATATGAGTTATTTGATTATGCTACATATCTGTTATGATGAAATATTGTAGAAGTGTCGACGAGTAAGGTAAGGAAAAATGAGTAGTGGTTAGGGACTCTGATTTGTGGAAAAGATTGATGGAAACAAAGAATCGTACTTCAAGAGTTATGAAATGTGTGTAAATGCGTGAATGTATCACAATGCCGGCGAAAATTTTTTGGACACTGTTATATTCATAAGATTTTGTATCTACACATTTGCAATGCAAATTCTCGACCTCTGAAATTTTTTATATGAGACTGCCACTGTAGCGGAAACTGCTGTCGTAAATATTTCCGTAAGAAAATTAAGTGACCACCTGCACGTAATGCGTCGTGGGCACCCAGCTATGTCAGACGCCTGGTGAAAAAGCCATTAGGGTGTGCCTTTCCGGAAGCACAGGTAGAAAAAAAAAAAAGGGGGAGGCCATTATCCTCGCTATTGACATTTCCTTGTTGAAACCATACTGTGGAGCTCGTAATTTATGATATTTACTGAAATGCCTAATGAAATGACGAGAAATATTTTTACATCTGCACACCTGATTACGACAAGTGTCTTTCTACGAGAGTTGAGAGAATTTCTACTAACTTATGAAATGTCACATGACTATTGAATGATATTTGTATGCTTTGGTTTGCGTAATTGCTTATTTCATTTGATACCTGTTTTCCAGTTGTGTTACAGCATTAGTTTTATAAAATAAACTTAGATGCATTTGCTAATGTGAACACTTTCTGTCAACAGATCTATTAAATGATAATTTTGTAATCCACATTCTTTAAAAAAAAAAGGAGCACTTGGAAAGGAAAGAACAATAAGAAGGGACTAGTAACAGTAACTGGACACATAATTTTCTTTTCAAGTACATGGTAATATTTTTTTTACAATAAGTTGTTGTGGTGCACCACTTTAATTATATAGACATTAAGATGTGAATATACATTTCCCTTCTCTGCATTGTTGTTTTTACTGTAATATTTTTTCTGCTTGATTTTTGCCATGCTTAGGTATTAGTTATAGCATTTTCTGCTATTGTCTGCCAGGCATAGTGCTACTAAATTTCACTATACATTACGCTGTTAAGCCAGTTTTACTACGCAATTAGTTTTCTTGTTTGCTGCTCATTGCCTTATATTAGTTGTAATTTATGCTGCTTGCTTTGGCATTTGTATTTTTGCCATTGGTGTTTGTGTTAATTGTTTTGTGCTGCTTCATTGCCTAGTCCCTTAGTTTAGCATCTAAGCTCAGTAGATTTAAGTTAGCTTAAGAGGGGGTAGACTATATAAGAGAATGAGTTGCGATGAATTGGAAGAAACGCATTGAGAAGATATAAGAAACAGATTTGGCAAAAATGGGTATTGTGCACTGAGAAATAATTATTTTGAAAGAAATATGAAAAGAATACAGAAAGCAGGTATAGGTAGGACTTTTTGGGAATAATGATGAATGAAGGGAGATCTCCAAGAAGTAAAGAAAGTTTTGTTTGCAAAATACTGCAGTAAAACAAATCCTGTCCTTTCCTTTTGTGTTATCCCACTGTGTGTTTGTGTACCCTTGTGTATTTCTTTTCTTCCTGTCTCTGTGTACTGTTTCATAGAAATTTTTTTCTGTTCTAGTACTAAGCTACATTCACTGTGATGAGGAATACTGTTATCCTCAAATATAATTTGCATTTATAATATGTTATTTTCTTTGTAAAGATGTTTAGACATTATTTATTCTGTTTTGTTTTAATGCTCATGTGTGAAGTTCATGTTTCGAAAGTTATTCTGATCTTTTATGTATGTACTTATGTCATAATTCCTGTAACACTGATGTATATGTTATTTCGATTCTTTTGTAAAGCCCATATTACTACAAATGTTATCTGTACTATTATGTTCTTTAATGATGTATTTTGTACCTTTGTAATTGTATTTTCATGTTGTAAATTTATAATTGTATAGAAACCAGTTCTTCAAATTAAGTTACATTTCACTGCACACGTTTCTGTTGGTCATAGTATATGGACAATATGTGAGAAGTAGGGGCTGATAGTGTTTGCACGTGTGTTAATGATTCAGCAAGGGACTGGATAACAGCATTGCTGGTTCTAAGGACAATTCCAGAAACTTTGTGAGTGCACAAGTGGTGGTTTATGGACTTGCTATATTGTCCGCAAGACTCTTCGATGGTGATTGTGCACCTGCACATTTGCAAAAGATGGCTGCTGGCCGTCTCTACAAGGACTACAGTGGGTCTGCGTCTTTGCTGACTCACCAATACCATTATCTCTACAAGGACTGCAGTGGGTCTGCACCTCTGGTGGCCCACCAATATCGTAATCTCTACCAGGACTACAGTGGGTCTGCTCTGTGATGACCTACCTACCAATCTTCTTCAAACTGTCGAATGACTCTGCTGTGGGTTTGCTCTGTTGTGGCCTATTACCTGTCAGCATGTCAAGAGTCAGCACTGTCTTTTAGTTGGAAGGACAATAGTACTTCTTCAAGACTCCATGGAAATCCACTACTTACATGTGCATTTTCTTCTACTGCTCAGACTTTGAGAAAAACACTACTATTTTACCGTGATGAATGATCAGGACTGTCTTTATGGACTGTGAGAAAATTTTAGCTTTTGACCAACATTGTATCAATAAGTGTGTGCATTTGATTTCTTTGTTATTGTAATTATGAAATATTTTATCAAACTATTATTGGCCACTGCCCAAAAAAAATTTGTAAAATTTTTTGTGGGGAGCATGGGGGCTATGTACGTAGGCTGTTTAGGTTATTTTATTGGTAACGCCACCTCTGTATGAAAATCACTGGCTGTGCTGTGTGCAGTCTGTGGCTGCTTTGCA
The DNA here is from genome assembly GCF_021461395.2 of Schistocerca americana. Taxonomy (NCBI): domain Eukaryota; kingdom Metazoa; phylum Arthropoda; class Insecta; order Orthoptera; family Acrididae; genus Schistocerca; species Schistocerca americana. The sequence continues at coordinate 47,735,792 of NC_060121.1, read as the reverse complement.
TTGTTGTAATACTCGCCATTGTAGTGTTAGGCAGCTGGCTGTGAACAGCGTGTAGCGTTGCGCAGTTGGAGGTGAGCCGCCAGCAGTGGTGGATGCGGGGAGAGAGATGGCGGAGTTTTGAAATTTGTCATGAACTGCTATATTTATATATGATGATATCAAGGTAAATACATTGTTTGTTCTCTATTAATATCTTTCATTTGCTAACTATCCTTATCAGTAGTTAGTGCCTTCAGTAGTTTGAATCTTTTATTTAGCTGGCAGTAGTGGCGCTCTCTGTATTGCAGTAGCTTGAGTAGCGAAGATTTTTGTGAGGAAAGTGATTTGTGAAAAGTATAGGTTAATGTTAGTCAGGGCCATTCTTTCGTAGGGATTTTTTGAAAGTCAGATTGCGTTGCGCTAAAAAATATTGTGTGCCAGGTTAAGCACAGTCTTGTATAATTGTTCAAAGGGGAAGTTTCACTATGTAAGTGAACACCATATGTGGCTTAAGTTCAAAAAAATAGTATCAACAGCACTCAAGACATTCGTACCAAATAAATTAATATCAGACGGAACTGATCCCCCATGGTACACAAATCGCTACAGAAAGCTGCTGCAGGTGCACCGAAAAAGGCACGTATAATTTAGACGAGCGCAGAATCTCCAAGACTGGCGAAGTTTTACTGTGGCTCGAAATTTGATGCGGATTTCAATGCGAGATACATTTAATAGTTTCCACAACGAAACTCTCTCTAGAAATGTGGCGAAAAATCCATAGAGATTCTGTTCCTGTGTTAAGAAAACCAGCGGAAAGGCTCAGTAAGTACCTTTACTGCGGGTCGGGCGGCGATTGAGGAGGAGGAGGAGGAGGGGGAGACAAGGGACCCAACCCTTCGGAGCAGGTAAAATCGTGGACTCGTGGCAAATGTCCGGCGTGGCAAATGTCCGCACACCCTCCTGCTCGTATCGGCCTGTGCGTCGGGGTGCCATCATCTAGTCGGACGTGGGAGGTCAGGTCGGCCAGGTAGGAGCGGGTGAGGACCCCGTATGATGTCGGTACCCCGTGCACAGAAAGTTTGTACACGAGGCCGTCGTGCCACACGGAGTGTGACACGCTGACGCGAGGGCTGCAGAGGCGGACGCGCCATCCACCGCCCGGCTGCCCGCTCACCCCGCCGCGACCTTCGGCAGTGGACCGCGGCGGACGCGGCCGCCGGCAGCGCCGCACTACGGCGGACGGGCGCACTCGCGGCGGCGGCGGACGCGCTCGAGGGCCCGCTCAGTGTGCCGCGCGATCTGTCCGGCGGCGCATGCGCAATCGCGGCCGCAGCAGCCGGCAACAGAGTCTGCCCCGCGCGGGACATCCGACTGCCGCCGAGGCGCGTCACCGACCTGCGACAGTGTCGGGGAAACACCGGCTCCTCCGCGCATGTGCGACTCCGACTCTCTCTTAGCACTGTGCCTTTGAGGATAACAATTTTCACCGCTCTAATCTGTCAGAAATAGCAAAAAAAAAACTGAGTCTGGAGAGCAAGATTAATTGTGTACTATACGAGAAGGCGAAGTAAATGTGCGTGTATATATTTATATATATATATATATATATATATATATATATATACCTCAAAAAATTTGCGCCCTGTTCGGGACAGAGAGCTACAGAAATAACGGTATCTGGCAGGGCCGACTGCGCGTTTGTACAACCTGGAACACGAGAAAAGTTGCCTCCGTTGAAACACTGATACGCTTCGGCAAATGTGAGAATTCTTGCTAAACAGCTGAAGAAAAAGTGAAAACGCAACGTAGTGAATGTCGCTGGGCGTTGACAGGCTAGACAGGGGACTACACAACTAGAATCGAGACGTGACCGTTATGTTTAAGGCTAAAACGTTATAGTAAGATACGTCCAGAGTGTCGTAACTGAAGTACGTACTTTCGCGTCTCCTTCGTCTGCCAGGACGAAATTGCTATTTTCGTTGTGAACATCTGTGGTGAAGGAGTTTTGCCGTGTTCCGTCGGTGACTGCAGCCGAGTAGGCAGAGCCGGAGGTGGAGGTGTCGCGTCCTCGGGCTGGAGTGGCCATGCGGACGGCGCTACTGTGCGGCGTGCTGGCGGCGCAGGCGCTGCTGCTGCAGCTGCGGCCGCCCACAGCACGGGGGGCCTTCGTCTACGACGACGATGACGTGAGTACCGACAGCCCGCTCGTACCCGCAATTCGACGATCAGCTGGCAGCCGATCGCCGCTGCTCAAATCTTCTGAGCTTATCAGCGTGGCGTGGCGTAGTGGTAGCCCGAGGTTTCGACAAGTTTCCTGCTCGTCATTATCAGGTGAACATCCGAAGACGATGAAATTCTCTTGCATAGCCTGCATTCCCTTATAACGGGTATCCAGGCTTCCCGTCTCGGAGCCTAAAACCATAGGTCATGCAGACCGCATATGGCACCATTAAACTGGCGTCATCCCTTTACAATCTTCTGAGCTTATCAGGGTGGCGTGGCGTAGTGATGACCCGTGGTTTCGACAAGTTTCCTGCTCGCTATCTTCAGGTGAATACCCGAAGTCGACGATTACAAAACTGATCCTGAAAGTGACAAGTAAGCAAATCGTCGGAACGTCGGACCAACAAACGCCACGACTCGGCTAATAACGGGAGAAGACTTCATCGATGAAATTCTGTGGCATAGCCTGCATTCCCATATAACGGCTATCCAGGCTTCTCGTCTCGCAGCGTAAGACCATAGGTCATGCAGGCCGCATATGGCACCATTATATTGGCGTCATCCATTTACAGGCGACTTCTGGAATATTGTTCTTCTCATCTTTATCTTAACCGTAATATAGTTGGTAAGGTTTCCTTTAACACGAAGGTGAAATTTGTTCAGCATTTGGTTGCACTGAAATGTACACTGACGTGGCAAAAGTCGTGGATATAGTCTAATACCGTGTCACATCTCCTTTTTCCCGACGTGGTGCAGCAAGTCTACCTGACATCTACATCTACATACATACTCCGCAATCCACGGTGCGTGCCGGAGGGTACCTCGTACCACAACTAGCATCTTCTCTCCCTGTCCCACTCTCAAACAAAACGAGGGAAAAATGACTGCCTATGTGCCTCTCTACGAGCCCTAATCGGTCTCTTTGTGGTCTTCCCGCGAAATGTAAGTTGTCGGCAATGAAATTGTACTGCAGTCAGCCTCAAATGCTGGTTCTCTAAATTTCCTCAGTAGCGATTCACGAAAAGAACGCCTCCTTTCCTCTAGAGACTCCCACCAGAGTTTCTGTAGCATTTCCTTCACACTCGCGTGAAGATCAAACCTACCAGTAAAAAATCTAGCAGCCCGCGTATGAGTTGCATCTATGTCCTCCCTCAATCCGACCTGATAGGGATCCCAAACGCTCGAGCAGTACTCAAGAATAGGTCGTATTAGTGTTTTATAAGCGGTCTCCTTTACAGGTCAACCACATCTTCCCAAAATTCTACCAATGAACAGAAGACGACTATCCGCCTTCCCCACAACTGCCATTACATGCTTGCCCCACTTCATATCGCTCTGCAATGTTACACCCAAACATTTAATCGACGTGACTGTGTGAAGCGCTACACTACTAATGGAGTATTCAAACATTACGGGATTCTTTTCCTATTCATCTGCATTAATTTACATTTATCTATATTTAAAGTAGCTGCCAGTCTTTACACCAATCACAAATCCTGTCGAAGTCAACCTGTATCCTCCTACAGTCACTCAACGACGACACCTTCCCGTACACCACAGCATCATCAGCAAACAGCCGCACATTGCTATCCACCCTATCCAAAAGATCAGTTATGTAGATAGAAAACAACAGCCGACCTACCACACTTACCTGGGGCACTCCACATGATACCCTCACCTCCGATGAACACTCACCATCGAGGACAACGTACTGGGTTCTATTACTTAAGAAGTCTTCGAGCCACTCACATACACGGGCCCAAAAAGTCGTTGGAAGTCTCCAGCAGAAATACGCTGGCATTCGGCCTCTATAAATGTAGATAGCTTCGAAATTGTTGCCGGTGCAGGATGTCGTCTACGCAGTGACCTCATGATTATGTCCCATAAATCTTCGACAGGATTCGCGTCGGACGATATGGGAGGCCACATCATTCGCTCGAATTATACAACTCAAACCAACTGTGAACAGTTGTGACACGGTGAAATGACCTCCTTGTTTGGGGGTATGAAGGCCGTGAATGGCTGCAAATGGTGTCGAAGTAGCCGATGTAACCTTTTCCAGTCAGTGATCGGTTCTGCTGAACCACACGACCGAGTCCGTTCGATGCAGATGGACCCACATCATGACAGAGCTACCGCCAGCTTGCACAGCGCCTTGCTGACAAAAATGGTTCATATGGCTCTGAGCACTATGGGACTTAACATCTGAGGTCATCAGCCCCGTAGAACTTAGAACTACTGAAACCTAACTAACCTAAGGACATCACACACATCCATGCCCGAGGCACGATTTGCTTATTTTTTCACAGTTCCACACAACTTCTTCCTGTTTTCTCAATTGATCTGTGTTCAGTTTATCAAGGCCTGTCCACTGTGCCAACTTATAACTAAATCTGAGGGGGGTGCGATGGGGAGGTTCCCGTGTTAGCATAACGAAGTAAGACAAAGCAAAGATGATGTTCTTTACAGGTAATGAATATGTCCACCACTAGTCCTCAACAATAGCTGTAGTCGACGAATAGTGTTGTGAACAGCACTGTAAAGCATGTCCAGAGTTATGGTGAGGCATTGGCGTCGGATGTTGTCTTTCAGCATCCCTAGAGATGTCGGTCGATCACGATACAAAGCCAATAATCCCACGGACTGAGGTCTGGGCGGCTGAGCACACGATCATCACCAAACGACGACCGCAAGGGATCTTTCACGCATCTAGTAATACTTTTTTTTGTTCTAATAAAACACCATGTCATTCCAAGCATGTGTGTCAATTTTTACCTCGCTACCTACATTATTCCGTGGTTTATTAAGTTTTCAAATTTATACTGACTTTTTGATCACGCGGTAGTTATCAAACAGACCGAATGGCCCTCTGATTGACAATTTTCGTGTGTGTCTAGATGGTATTAACTAAAAGATAAGAAAAAATTGGAAAAATACATGTGGAAATTTGTGCAATACTAATTGCAGGGCATTTCACTTCTCTGTTTCATGTTCAACTTCATAATTTCGTTTTCAGTAATCTAACGACTGGTTTCAGATTTACCGTTGATGAATTACGAAGGAACTTTTGGATTATTGCTTTGAAAATGAAGAATTTTAGGGCAGATGACTACAGGAAATTATCCAGCAAACTTGTTAGAAAATTGTTGCTGAGATGCTTCGGACGGATGTTGTTCCTCACATATCGATGCATGACGAAGATTTTGCAAGAGTATTTTGTTAATATCTACAAGCGCTCTCTGTATACCAACCTTTTCTACTATATTATGCTTCTCACCTGATATTTTTTCGGCATATGTACTGAATTAAGCAAAAACTATAAAACACAAAATCATTATTTTGTATAAAAACTGGATGTTATAGATACAGAGCGACATCATTTCTTACAACAGCGTAGGACAAAACATTTCAAACGTATTGGTCAGGAACGGAAGAAAAGTAAACGCTTCCTTCGAAACTGACGTGCCGTCTTTTAATCCTGTGCAACAAAAACAGGAATTGACTAAAGCACCGTTATTATGTTATCTTCTTTTAAAAAATTGGGAGTTCAGGAGAAATTAGATTAACTGTGATACTAATACAAGAAGTCGGTCAGCTGTTAAAATCAGAGCTTCAATACAACTGTTAAGTGAGAATAAAGTGGAACTTCGACTCCACTTCGCAGTGTGCGTAACGGCAGAGGCTCTGCTTCTTCCACATGACGCAGATGTTCATTTGAAGTCTTAAGAGGGCGGAGGTACGGGTTTGTGCGGTCTGTATGTTGTATGTATTGTCCAAGCTCCCTGCCTTCTGCTTCATTCTGTGTAGGAGTGCAACAGCCGACATCGATAGTTCGATTCATGTATTTCGGTCGTGCCATTCTCCTGGTTTCGAAATCGGTCGAGGGAAAGCGTAAACTCGATCACAGCGTATAGTCTTTTCTTTTCGAACACTGCCACGGGGCCTGTGCGTCTGATGATCCCATCTGGCAGTCGGATCGTACGACAGCCACGATAATGTCACCTATGAGTTGTCACATTAATGCAATTAGGCACAGTGGTCACTGACAAGGGATCTCTACAGTTACTGTGCTTTTCGGGGCACTCCTTCGATAAATCACTGTTAATCTTCGGCCTGCTATGTATCTCTGTGGTAGATGCCCGTCGAAGCGTGACGAAACTGTCTGGTGTTGTGTTATCCTAAAGGGGCGTCAGTAACCAACTTCAGCAACACTTCCGGTACAGAGGCAACTAACCATGTGCTGCTACTTAACTCTCGATATGGCTGACCTCCCTCTTTTTTAGCTCTGCACATTACACTATACGCTACATAAGCAGGTCGTATGACTACTGCAGTCATAATGCAGTACGGTGCAGAGCTCTCTGTTTGCTGATCAGTTATCTGCGACGTACGAGGTCAAATAAACAGTGGCTGCACTGCTGGACTTGTACGGTCATCTTGTTACTCATTCGGCGAGCGCGGCTCGTATTTCCCTCCCGATGATATCACTACCGCGTTAGCTGGTTTCCTTACTCGCTGACTGACGATTCTACAACTGTTTAGGATATGACGACATGAACTGAAATTCTTAAAGATCAGACGTAAATGAGGTCATAACGATTTAAAATGCGTCATAGAATTATCTGACGTAAATTAAGAAGTCGATTCTCACGACATATCCACAGTGTGTTTTTTTTTACTGGTATCTCCTTCTGACTTAACTCTTACATCTGAAACTGAATGCGCTAATATCTGTCTCTCTGCGCTGGCCAGGAAAGAAAGTCATAAATCCTCCCAGGAATGAGCGTAACGACGTTGCCCGTATTTCTCGTTCTCACAGGGCGGTACGAGCACAATTTTTTGCTACCTGCCCACGAGCTGTCTTATGATCACATTAACGTCAGTGTAGCGTGAAATTGTTGCTACCTGAAGCCAGCCTGCTGCTCCAGACGTAACAGAGAAGTGAAAGGAAAACAGCTTTTGCACGACGGAATCCAAGGCGAGGCAGTCAGTATCGGGTGATTCGGTAGGAGCCATTCCTACACGCCGTGGATGTTACAGGGCAAAGTGCCGAATCCTACAGCTGAAGAGACATCCTCCGCGTTTGCTACTATGCCCAATTTATTCATCTGAAATACTGCCTATGTTGTCTTTCGGTGATTTTAACCCATGTCACTGTGTAGACATATTTGGCTACGAATAAATTAAGAGGCGTCTTTGTTTCACGCTTAATAGAGCTTTCTTCTTCAGTTCTCAATTTGGCCGTTAATAATCTCCACCATTGGTATCGGTGGTAAATCACCTACTCCTTTCCAAGCGGGCTGTTTAGTGTTAGGCGGTGGTGGAAATATAGCATTCTGAAATCGCCTAGCAATTTGCAATTACTCTGCGAAATTTCAGGCAGCTGTGTGCGACTGGAAGATATCCGACCCTTTGTACCCCCTCGTCTCTTTTTTTTTTTAGCCGAATACCAAGACTGCCGTGCGGTGGGCAGAGAATAGCCCTGCTGGAAGTATTTGAGAGGAGATTTGCAACACATGCGTTTTGCGTGATAACCTAGGGAAATCTCCCGAAAAACTTTGGTCGGAACCGAAGAAGGTAACTTTTCTTAAATGACTTATTCCAATGAAAGGTAATGACTTTACAACCGTGTTTTTTATTTTATTTTAGTACTTAAGTTATGTATATGAACAATCGATTTCGAGAAAACTTTATCTCATCTTCAAGTACCTGTTGTGCGCGCTTCATGAATGGAATGCCGAAACCAATGTAACTGCAAGTTTCGCAGAAGAGCTTCTGTAAAGTTTGGAAGGTAGGAGACGAGACACTGGCAGAAGTAAAGCTGTGAGTACTGGGCGTGAGTCGTGCTTCGGTAGCTCAGATGGTAGAGCACTTGCCCGCGAAAGGCAAAGGTCCCGAGTTCGAGTCTCGGTCGGGCACACAGTTTTAATCTACCAGGAAGTTTCAAGTTTCAATGTAACTGTTGTCAAACACTCTACTCTTTGCGCCAGACCTAGATTTTAATAGAACTGAAACTGGGGTATTGACGGAACACTGCAATAAGAGCTTAAAGAAAAAAAAGAAAAGACAAAAATATCACCAACTCGCGATCATGTTTCATAGCTTCACTTGACATGATTCCATCGACTTTACCTCCCGTGAGCCTACCGACGCAACTGCTACATCGATAAACTAATCGCGTGAAGCCGTGATGGGAACAAAGTGAAGTGTTGGGCAGGAAATTGTGCACTAAGCTTAAAGGTTCTAAACGTTTATTTTTCATTGCTGCTTGGGTAAATGTTACGCCAATTCCACAGTACCATCTTCCTCGCTCAGTGTGGCTGTAACGCTGTTTTTATAACGTACTCGAAGTATAGTTCTGTGGAGCAAGAAAAAAATTCGGAAAGAATCTTTCCTAGCTCCAGCGTGGTGGTTGTTGTCATATTCACTCCGATGACTAGTCTGACGCAGCTCTCCGTGCTAGTCCATCCTGTGCAAGGTCCTTCACATCCGCGAAACCAGTGGCACCTACCTACAGTCGAACCTGCTTGCCGTGCTCCAGCATCGGCCTGCCTGTGCAGTTATTACCTGCTCCCCGCACCCTCTTTGCTACGTCACCAACCTGACGATCACGTGGTGTCTCAGGATGTATCCCATTACCCGATCCCATCTTTTAGTGACGTTTTCCCATAAATTAATTTCTTCCCCACTTCAAGACTAGCTCCTCATTAGCTGTTCTATCACCCACATAATCTTCAGCATTCTTCTGTAGCATAGCATTTCAGAAGCTTCTTATCTTGTTTATCAGCCTCGATTTGGTTCTTTACAATGCTACATTCCATGCAAATTCTTCCAGAAAATCTTTCTTACATTGAAATTTATATTTGTCTTTTACAAAAATGCTTTACTATTGTCTTCACTTGCTGCCAAAACAGCAAAACACATCTACTAAATCTAGTCCCTTAGCGTCGTCTACTACATTACACTAGTTTTGTTAATGTTCGTCTTGTAACCTCTTTTCGAAACACTCTCAGTTCCGTTCAACTCCTCTTCCCTTTGCCGTCTCAGGCAAGATGATAATGTCCAAAGCAAACATGAGACTTCCTGTGTGTTCTCCCTTGATTCCCTGTCAAATCTTCTCGATTTCCTTCGCAGCTTGCTCAACGTACATACTGAGAAACAACGGAGGTACGCAACAGCCGTGTGTCATGTCTTTCTACGGGAATCTCGGCCAATTTTGGTTGAAAAATGCAGAATTTGTTGCGGACGTCATGGACCAATCCCATTTCAGCCTCTACAGCTTTATGAAGTCGTTATAGTATGCGGCGCTATTCGTAGCCTTGAAAGAGGCGTGTGTAGCGCAGGTGCCTTCAAAGCAGAGAGCTGTCGGAGCGTCGCAGATATACACAGGCGCTCGCAGAATCTCTGCTGAGGCCTGGCAGGTCCTCGGCCGAGGCGTCTCTAATCTTCGCAACTACTTCTTCAGCGTGCCTGCCGGTGGCACGCAATTGTAATTCCTGTAATGTGAAACTTCTACGTTGGATTCTGAAGCTGCTGAATGCAAATGAATCTGCTTAAACTGCTGAGTGAAATTGAGTGGAACTGAACCTACTGTCTCTTTACTTGTTTTTCATCATTTGAAACACTGACCTGCAGAATTTTCCCTGACTGGAACGATTCAAGCTAAACTCATTCATTTATTACCCATAATATACAAGAGCAACGCAATCTGACTGCATATAATTAACGCAAAAGAATGGCCCTGAATTAGAAGAAATCCTAACAACAACCTATATATTCCACAAGTCACTCAAGTCACTTACAGAAAATTTTCATAACACGAACTACAGCAACTACAGCAAGCAGCAACTACAGCCAGCTAAATAAAAAGATTCTAACTACTCTAGGCTTTAACTACTAATAAGCATGTCGTTACCAAACGAAAGATTTTGTTGCAGAGCAAACAATGTATTTAGCAGATTTTACCTTAATCCAGTTCCAAAAATTATATAATCATCAATAAGTCCATTATCCAAGCGTTAGCAAATACATCAATCGTCATTTTACAATCCACGTCAAACCAATACTAAATCTCCATGACGGACACACATCCAACCCATCCGCTCGCGCTAACACTGCCACCCTCCAACACTGCTAACTATTAACACTTTGCCGTCCGGCGACACCACAGTGGTGTCGTCTGCATGGTATTGCGCAGTGGCCGGCGACAGCACGTTAGTATCTTTAGCAGATGGTTCAGATGGCTCTGAGCACTATGGGACTTGACATCTAACACCATCAGTCCCCTAGAACTTAGATCTACTTAAGCCTAACTAACCTAAGGACAGCACACACATCCGTGCCCGAGGCAGGATTCGAACCAGCGACCGTAGATCTTTAGCATTTCGTTGGTGTTTTGTTTAGGCAACAATAAGTTACACACGTCAACAAGTGTTTTGTTTTTATAAGTACTTGTGCCCTTTCATCATGGCGGGCCGACCGCGGTGGCCGAGCGGTTCTAGGCGCTTCAGCTTGGATCCGCGCGACTCCTACGGTCGCAGGTTCGAATCCTGCCTCGGGCATGGATGTGTGTGATGTCCTTAGGTTAGTTAGGTTTAAGTAGTTCTAAGTTCTAGGGGACTGATGACCTCAGATGTTAAGTTCCATAGTGCTCAGAGCCATTTGAACCACCATGGCGGACGAAAACGACAATGGGACTATTTACGATGAATATAAAAAAAATGAAAGTGAAGCAGATTGTAGCAAGATAGTGAAATACGTGCAAGAAGAATTCGGCGAACGCTACGATGCCAACAGAGTCGGCTGAATCAGTGCACAGTGGTCAGACTTTGATTTACCGAGGACCAATAATAAATTTGAAGGATCCCCGGGTCCAAATATATTTCCCAAAGATACACAGAGCGTCGAGGATATCGTACAATTATATGTTGGGAAAGATCTGCTTGAATATATTAGCAACGAAACCAAAAAGTACTACAGTCAAAATTGCAATAGAAGGAAACTGGATTTAAAAAATGCCAAATTTATCTACGTTACGAGACCCGAACCTAGAAAATGGTTTGGGCTTGCTATCCTTATGGGAATTGTTAGGAAAGCAAGGATCAATGATTATTGGTCAACGAATCCGTTGATAGATACACTGATATTTCGCAAACAGATCTCCCTCAACCGATTCATACAAATATTATCATTTTTACATTTTTCGGACAGCAACAATAAACTGGATTGTCTTGACGGGCTAGCCAAAGTACAATTCCTAATTGATTATTTTTCCAAAAAAGTTTAAAGAAACGTTTAATCTAAGTCAAAACATCTCAACAGATGAAGGAATGATACCGAGGAGTGGACGGTTAAATTTTAAAGTTCACAATCCGTCGAAAATTGCGAAATACGGCATACTCATTCGGATGCTGTGTGATTAGAGTACGACATACATTTCCTCATTAAACATATATTCCGGCGCTGGACAGCCTTTAGCAATCACAGGGGCGGAACTATTGGTACCCTCTGATGGAAAGTGGCATCACCTCTGCATTTATAATTATTATAACAGTGTAGAACTTGCACAGAAGTTACTTGAAAAGAAAATTCGAGTTTATGGAACGATACGGCAAAATAGGGGATTTCCGGAAAATTAAAGCGTGCAAAAGTCAGTGTGTTTGAAGCTAGTCATCAACGGAAAGGTGACAAGCGGCCGGCGACAAGCCACGTAATCCGACTTAGCGCTGCCGGCGCCAAGGAAATAAATTTGTACGAGACGTGCGGACGGCAAAGTGTTAACTGCCTACAGCGAGTCCGTCAAACCACATAGTCCCTTAGCGAGGGCCGCAGAGCGCTGTCAATGATACTAACGCAGTCTAGAGCGCTGCGAACATAGAAACATGTAAACAGGCTACTTACCTTCGACCATAGATGCTTGGAGACTGGCCTTGCTGTGCAGAAGCTGTAGGGCTGGTGTGGCTCCAACATAAACCACGTGACTGTTGGCAAAACCTGGCGGGATTTCAAATCAGCGGTCTGCCATCCTATGTTTGTATCGTATTTTACCCACATTTCTCAATTGACTACCAAACGCTTCCAACAAAAATTACTTTTTATTTGCGAAAAATTACGTCAGAACTACATTTGACCTGGATTTGTTCACAGCACCAATTATAAAATCTAACAAATACATCGAACGCCCCTCTGATGGGCAGCGGGACGAAATTACTATAAACTATCAATTAAAGTAAAACGTTGTTAAAATTCTTTTAAACAGTAAGAGTGGGCAGGTGTCAAAATTTTAAATATTGGATTCGCCGCGTTTTGAGCTCTAGTCACGTATAAAAGAAAATGGGATATGGGAATTATGTCAACTTTAGGAGCAGGTCCATTTTAGAGTATCAATTTGAGGTGCACTTCAAAGGTTCAGTTCCTACTATTTTTACAAAAGTTTAAACTATCAGTTTTAAAAAAAAATGATGTTTTAGATGAAAGGTGATACTCTGAAGTTTCAGAAAATAAATTTGGATCCTACATTTATTTAATAGTATTAGAAGGTAGAAAAAAATTCTCTTCATGTGTCGACTATAGGTGCTCTTACTTTATTATAATCTCACTTGTATACACAAAAAGGCGCGTATGTGCAGATGCAGGGCCTGTATCCAAAGCTGCCTATGAGTAGGAACGAGAAACAGTTATACTAACTTCTGTAACCGAAATATCACGGATACTCTCCAAAATGTAATATGAGTCTGACGTTACAGGCATCACTTTCAACGCTTTAATTTACGTGATACTATATTTCAAGTGTAAAAAACATATAAAAGTCACTTCAGCAGATTTCAATAAACCCATCTGCACAAAAGACCGTAAACAGCAACAAAGGACCTCTGTGCAGAATAACTTGGGCGCTATGAAGATGATCGTGACAACTTTTTGTCGAACATCATCACAGGCGATGAAACATAGTTCATCACTTAGGACCGTAAAGAAACCGGCAGTCCGTGGAGTAGCGCCACAGGATCTCTCCTCTGAAGAAAAAACTCAGGGCGTCATCCTCGGCCGGTAAAGCCATGGAGGCGGTCTTCTGGGACTCTGAAGTTGTTCTGCTTGGTGTCCTGCCTCACGGTGCAACGGTCGACTCGGAAGCGTATTGTATTATCCTCGCGAACATGAAGAAACGATTTCAGCGTGCTTGTCGCCACGGAAATGCAAACTATCTTCTCTTTCTCCACGACAACCCAAGTCTAGTCTGCACACCTGAGAGGAAACGACAAATCTTCATTGGACCCATCTTTCTCATCCATCCTATAGGTGGACCTTACACCTCCGACTTTTGAGCTGTTTGGTCCAATGAAGGATGCGTTCCGGGGGAAACAGTAGGTGGATGACGGGAGAGGCTGCTGATACAGCCTACGGTCGCAGGTTCGAGTCCTGCCTCGGGCATGGATGAGTGTGATGTCCTCAGGTTAATTAGGTTTAAGTAGTTCTAAGTTCTAGGGTACTGATGACCTCACATGTTGAGCCCCATGGTGCTTAGAGCCTTTATTTTTTCAAGGTCTTTTAGCCAAATGAGTGGGGAATAATGTGGTGTACTAGTATCCTGAATAAAACCAAACTACTTTCAGAAAAAGACATGTTGCATTACTTACTGAACGCCCCGCGTAACTCAACTGTCTAATCGGTGCAAGCTGTGAATATCCTTTCGCTCCCTATATCTTACACCAGCTGTTCTCAAAGTTTAGAACAGAGTAGTGTAGTCACTATCGTCAAAAGCTTTCCCTAAATCTACAAATGCTGTAAACGTGTGTTTGCCTTTGTTCCACATATCTTCTGAGATAGGCCGTAGGCTTAGTATTCCCTCGCGTCTTTATACATTTTGTCGCAACCAAACTGATCGTTTACGAGGTCGACCTCTCCCAGCTTTTCCATTTCTGTAAGTAATTCGTGTCAGTACTTTGCAACCACGACTTATTAAAGTGGTAGTACAAAAATATTTACATTTTCCAGCAACTTGTAATACGAGGGGCACCAAGTACTCAAGGGATCCCAAATGTAGTCTTGTACTCCACGCGATGGGTTTCCAAAAGGAGATGCCAGGTGCAAGACACACGACGGATTCACCACGTAACATCAGCGCCCACTGCTACTGGCACAGCTCAAAAATGGTTCAGATGGCTCTGAGCACTATGGGACTTAACATCTGAGGTCATCAGTCCCCTAGAACTTAGAACTACTTAAACCTAACTAACCTAAGGACATCACACACATCCATGCCCGAGGCAGGATTCGACCGTAGCTGTCGCGCGGTACCAGACTGTAGCACCTAGAACCGCTCGGCCACCCCGACCGGCTACTGGCACAGCTGCACGCAAGTTGCTTGCCAGTTCTTGTGTTGTTAAGATGAGTCGTTGTCCCTATTGGTTTCTCTTCTGCCGACCGTTAGATTCTAACGTGCATGCAATAAACAGTGACTAACGGAATGACAAATGAGAAAGTCTCAACGTTACTTAAACTAGAAATGATAGAATGCCACATGATTTTCTTTTATTCGTCAGGGCAACATGCCGCGCGGTTTCAGGCGCCTTGCCACAGTTCTCGCGGCGCCCCCTCCCCGTCGTCGGAGGTTCGAGTACTCCCTCGGGCGCGGCTGTGTTGTCCATAGCGTAAGTTACTTTAAGATTGAGTAGTGTGTAATCCCAGGGGCCGATGAACTGAGCAATTTGGTCCCATAGAAACTTACCACAAATTTGTAAATTTCAGGAAAACTTCTACACCCAGTCTAACATTAGTATCGACAGCAATGTTCCGACATACTGATAATTTCTCGTGTACCGTAAATCTGTCACAGAATATGATTCACACGGTCTTAATATTAACGCCTGATGTCACATGTACGTATTCCGAGGCACTTTTTAACAGACTGTACCTCTTTTACGCGAGATCGCACTTGACACACGTATCCACGTTTTGCCCCTTCGGAATCTGATCGTAAGTTCGTTGTGACGTAGCTGAACTGATTGTTAGCTGCCCACCCTGTGCATGCCCGTGAATGGGTCATTCTGCCCACCAATGACTATCGGCATTAACTGAAGTTTGCAATTAGTTTCTGAATATGAATTAAGGGCTCTCGAAATTATTGTTAAAATGTTGAAGGCCGAGGATAGTTACAGTATTGTCCCAAGCATCTCTATAATTCCATGGAAGTCTCATCCAATCCTAGCGTCCTTGTTTCCACTTCAGTCTCCTCGAATTATTGTCTCAGATTTACACCTCCTATATCAGCTTTATTCGCTGCTACTTCCCCAAACACCGATCGTGAGAAAATGAGAAAAGCAGCATACCTTTCGGCATAAAAACGCGCGCTGGCAACTTCTGCAATACAGGAACACGATGTGCGCTCTTCCATGTGGCGTATACATTGTTAAAATCTGAATGGATTCACAAGCAAGTATTCCGATCGCTACAGCAGCAGAGCACCGTCTGATAGTCTTCCCGTGCGTAAGTAAACACGAGGACCGTACCTGAATTATGTGGGACCACTTTTCTGACGCCACGACAGTGGATTGTACCCATGTTATCTGGCTACCGTTTGATAGACTTCCGTGCATGTAATGTCATTGAAATCCTGTTTGGTGGCCGTTTTGATTGTAACATAAAAATCGGTATCATTTGATTTCTACAAATGACAAAAAAAAATTGCATATGCCTGAAAACCCGCCATAACGTCCGATAGAATTTCTCAAACAGCCACTCCTCGACTTACTTACTCATCCCGTAAGAACAGGGTGTGCCAGAAAGATCCATGCTATTTGACAAATCTTCGACATGAATGTACATCAATACATGGGACGAATTTTAACAATTGAGCAGGAACCGGAGGTTCACCTGGGCCCCAGTTGTAGGTTTCTGTCTCATATGGGTGCATATAGCTGATGAAGCTATAGTTTCTGTTGTGGCGTAACAAGACAGCTAAGCCACACTGAAGTAGCCGAAAGGCACGCGTAATCTCAAGTAGGCGTTCGCATTCCGTCGTCCAGAGAAACGGAACACCTGTACCTTGTGATTCTAAATCGTTTAATGTTCTTGCGACCTCATCACGCAATGCGTGGGGAACATTGCACGCTCTGAAAAATTTCGGTTGCGCGTTGACTTTCAGTTCCAAATGTGCTGCATAGTTCTGAGCGCAACCTAGGCCCGGTGCAAAAATGTCTGCAAATTCTTCACATAGACGAGAAACACTGTCTGAAGGCACAGTCTGATTCACTGATAGGACCTGATTCACTATAGACATGTTAAACAATTGAAATAAATCGAAACCAAACAAGTTCACTGCAGTAGGAGAACGAAGAACGTAAAATGACACAAGTTTTGTTTGTCCCTTGTATGTTGCAAGAAGAGTGCACTGTCCTAACATAGGAATTTTCTGTCCTGAATATGTAGTTAGCTTAACATTTGCGGAACGCAACGGAGGTTTGCCCAGTTGTTTGTACGTGTCGTGATTGAGCAATGAAACTGCAGCTCCGGTATCGAGCTGGAATGGTATGACCTTGCCATTAAAGTCCAAATCTACAAAAAGTCCTGCTGACGGCAAGAGCGACTGTCTCGTGCAATTTGAACTGATACAGGTACAGAATCACTTGCTAATTGACGTGATTTCCGGCGACGTCGACGCACACTTTTTGTGGGACGAACACAGTCACTGTTAGAGACAGGGGCACTGGACGAAGTGGAATTAACTACATGAATGTCCATGGGCGAAGGTTCACGAGCCTGAGTGTTCTTGGTTCGATTCCGGCGCGAAGCAAAGGGCCTGGAATGATTAAGAGTGTCTGATCTGAGCTTTTTCTGGCAAACACTTTGAACATGTCCTTTCTTATTACAGAAAAAGCAAATAGCTTGGCGTGACGGGCAATGTTCACGCGAATGTCTAGTTGCACACCGCGGGCATGATTTCACTGCATTTGTATGCTGTCGTGGCACACCTGGTTTAGAGCGTGGCAGCAGCGGCGTGGACGTGCGCGAGGGCAGTTTACCGGGCCGCGCAACGCGCCTGGCGGGCCGGTTAATGTTACACACGGCTGGCGAAGTTGCAAATGAGTCCTGAGCAAAGTCAAGCGTGTCTTGTCTATCCAGTATGTCTATCACTTGTTGAAGGGAGGGATTGACCAGTTTCAACATTTGCTCCCGTATACGAACATCAGGAACGTTCTGTGCTATTGCATCACGTACCATAGTATCTGAATAAGGGAGTCCACATTCACACTCAAAAGCACAATCCCTTGTAAGGCCTTGCAATGTTGTTACCCACTCCCCATTAGTTTGACCGGCTGTACGTTTTGTACGAAAGAAAGTATACCTTTTTGCAACTATGTTAACTATTTCTTTGAAATAGGCGTCCAACGCCGACAAAATTTCCTCGTAGGACAGAGTTGCTACGTCGCGGCGGGGAAACAATTTCACTATCACACAGTACGTTTGCACCTCTACACACGCCAATAAATGAGGCTGCCGCTCGTTACCTTGAATTCTGTAGGCGGCGAGATGAAATCCAAACTGGCGTGACCACTCAGTCCATGTCTCTTGGGTGGGGTCAAACTTGCGAAATGGCGGTGCAACTGCATGTTTTGGCTGCGGTAGCAGTGAAGCGGCGGCTGCCGCATCGGTTTGAATGGCACGTTGACCCTGGACGAGCTGTCCAAGGGCATCCAATAACGCCTGCGTCTGCTGATTCTGCAAGCGATAAAATTCGGACAGTACATCTGGTGAAGCCATGACACAAGTAAATGTATGCAATTAGAAAGAACAAAACCCGTTCCGTTGCCTCGTCGCCAACTGTTGTGGCGTAACAAGACAGCTAAGCCACACTGAAGTAGCCGAAAGGCACGCGTAATCTCAAGTAGCCTAGATAGAGGTCTGAAACAGGATACTTATTAATGTTATAAATAAAAGTATGTAGCTGCTGGAATACTTAACTTTTAATTTTTCCTTGTTGTATACATCGTTCTTGATGGGACATTTCATACAATAACTATCAAACTATGTAAGGCTAATGGCGCCTTGCTAGGTCGTAGCCATGGACTTAGCTGAAGGCTATTCTGACTGTCTCTCGGAAAATGAGAGAAAGGCTTCGTCAGTGTAGTCGCTAGCAATGTCGTCCGTACGGACGAGTGCTCGTCCGTATCTCGAGACCTGCCTTGTGGTGGCGCTCGGTCTGCGATCACACAGTGGCGACACGCGGGTCCGACATGTACTAAATGGACCGCGGCCGATTTAAGCTACCACCTAGCAAGTGTGGTGTCTGGCGGTGACACCACAGTTTCTACTCACACCAATTGTAGGTTTCTGACTCTTGTGACTGTGTACGGATAGTGAAGCTAATAGTTCAGGTTGTGCCACTTTTAGGTTTCTGTCTCATGTGACTGTGTATAGATGGTGCAGCTAAAAGATCACATGGGCCCCAGTTGTAGGTTTCTGTGATGTGGCTGCAGGTACACTGCTCGCTCACGGCAACCCTGTCGCATCGGCACCTGCACATTAGAGCATTTCTCTGCACTGAGCTGTTTCAACTATGAATCGGCCATCTTTCTATGGCACTTTGTGAAAGACCCAGTCTGTGTAGCACTCCTGTCAATTCTCGATGAACCGCTAGAGCACATTGCAGGAGTAAAGAGTGCAGTACATCCGGACATTCTTGCCAAAGTAAGGGGCAATTTCGACTCCCGTCTGGGTGTTTATATTATCTGCTGTCGCTTTGCAGCTACTGTATATCAGCGCCATGTTTCATTTGGGATAAATGCACGGTGTTAGATTTTAGGAATCGTATTGCACATTGCCGTCCCCAACTTTCCGATCTTGAATCAATATTTCCTTGTGTGATAATTTTACATTTCTACATCTGCTGTAATCTGTTTCTTATAATCTGATGTCTACCTATTCCTCCAATAGTTCTTGTCTTCTGTTGCTTCTTCTAGTGGCAAGCGAACTGTTCTTGCCTTTAGTTTCAAGTGGAAATGACGATGCCCCTTTTAATGTTAATGGCTACTTCTAGGCATTTTTCTTTGCCTATTCTGTTTTATATCTCACCATTTCGTATGTAATTTGCTCACTAAGTGCTAAACACTCGAATGCAGGCCGAGGTTCCTCATGTTTCCCTTTCTTTATGTTTCCCGTGCAGCGCGGGATTAGCCGAGTGGTCTGGGGCGCTGCAGTCATGGACTGTGCCGCTGGTCTTGGCGGAGGCCTCCCTCGGGCATGGGTGTGTGTGTTTGTCCTTAGGATAATTTAGGTTAAGTAGTGTGGGACTGATGACCTTAGCAGTTGAGTCCCATAAGATTTCACACACATTTGAACATTTGTTATGTTTCCCGTCTTCCATACGTACAGTTAACGCAGGGTAAACAAGGCAGGCAGCAGGTCCCTCTAAATCGGCCGCCAGCGCCGAACGGGCTCTGCGTCGGACGTGTTGTCGTCGCGCCAGGCGGAGCGCTCGGCTGCTAAATATATCCTGGAAGAGCGCATTCGAAGCGGAAGAAGCCACCAGTAAAGAGCAAGTTAAAAGGCAAAGATTTTCATAATCAAAACCAACGAACTGGTTGCAAATGTCTAACTGTTTTTAATTTAAAATCCATAATGGAAACGACTGGACGAAGTAACTAGTGTATCGTTTACTTCGATCCGGCGAATGAAAAGAGAACTGGACAGAGTACAGGCAGATGGATCCGTGCCGTATTCAAATCTTATAAGGAAAGCTACAGAAAATCTTTGGAAGCCAATTTATATAATTTAATGTGGACTTCTTCCACCATGTGGTCAATAATTTCTAAATTACAGTAGCGTTCTCGCTTCCCGCGCCGAGGTTCCCGGGTTCGATTCCCGGCGGGGTCATGGATTTTCTCTGCCTCGTGATGACTGGGTGTTGTGTGATGTCCTTAGGTTAGTTAGGTTTAAGTAGTTCTAAGTTCTAGGGGACTGATGACCATAGATGTTAAGTCCCATAGTGCTCAGAGCCATCTTCATTTAAATTACAGTTAAAACAAGATTGACTTTAAAGAAAATACATAAATATTGTATAGTTTAATTAGTTTTGAAGGAAACGTAAAGAAACTTCGTAAAAGTCTTTGCATTCCAGGACGGAGGCTGATAAAGCCGCGACGGCGTAACAGCGCTGAATGTGCTAACTGCAGACGCATTCGAAAAAGTATAGAACGGATTAGACTGTGTCTGGATGTTCGTTTTTCAGAAGAACATTTATTATACACTTTACACGTAATGCGAAGGATATCTAATTTCAGTTTCAGCAGGACCTAAGTGTTATTTATTAGAATAACCTGTACACATTCGTAGCAATAGCTGCTTCTGCACGGAACACCATCGATTCGAGAAGATTCTGGATCCATTGGGAGCCAGTAGTTCGTAGCTGGAGACAGGCAGTGGTGTTTGCGCACTAATTCACGGCGTATTCATTTGCCGACTTCACAGGTGACTAGAGACGTTCAAACCACTAAATACCGCCCGATACTGACGAAGCATGTCTGCAACAACCGGAACAATCTTAAAAAGCGCTCTCCATATCGACACCCTTGTAACATTCTTTTTGTTTTAGCGTAGTGGCATCGTTACAGGTTAATTATAATTTCTAGTATATTATTTTACGATACTAGATAAACAGGGTGTAAATTTTGAGTTGACAAACCAGAATTACTCGAAAAATAGGCTTCACACGAAACATGTGTAGAATCCAAAGTTGATTATTTTCGAAGGGGACAACTGCTGGTGCTAAAATTAGCCCGCCACCCCAGCCCCCTGGGGGTGGGGCGTGAGGCAACTTTAAAATTTCAAATGGGAATCCCCATTTTTTATTGCAGAATCAGATTCTACATAAAAAACTATGTACATTTTGTCTTAAACATTTGTTTTGATTCTTGGTAGTTGGCGAGGTAATTCAAGAAAATCAGTGTTCTCATTTCTGCGTGGAGAATGGGTTCGAATAAAAAAAATACTTATTTACTTCGTAAATTTTGATTCTCATTCAGTGCAGGATAATAATCACCGAATTTGGCGTAGCGGTCAGTGTGTGTCCTATAATCCATGTTGCCGTAGTGTTTCTAGTGCGTGGATATCGAATCATCTTAGGATTCCATATTGGTAGATTTCCTCGCAAGCGATGTCTAAACAAATTGCTTGCCTATGGAATATCGCCTTAAGTTTGCGAATGGATTCGTGATTTCCTTTCAGAAAGGTCACAGCTCGTAATAACTGACAGAAAGCCATATAGTAAAACAGAAGTGATATCTGACTCCCCTCAAGAAAGTTTTATGTGCTTTCCGCTCTTTCTAATCCGTATAAATGATTTAGGAGACAATCTGGGCATCCGCGTTAGCTTTTTTTCAGATTTCGTTCACCATCTAGTAAAGTCATCAGGCGATCAGAACCAACTGTAAAATTATTTAGACAAGGTATCTGTATCGTGCGAAAATTGGATGTGAATCTAAATAATGGAAAGTATGAGGTCAACCACATGAGTATTAAAAGGAATCCGTTAATTTCTGTTACACAATAAATGACACAGATCTAAAGGCTGTCAAATTAACTAAATACCTAGGGATTATGAATATCCTAAAGTCGCATTATTGCATAGATAATGTTGTGGGGAGGGCAAACCAAAGACTCCGTTTCATTGGCAAAACATTTAGAAGCTGTAACAGGTGTACTAAAGGGACTGGCTACCTTACACCTGTCCTCTGCTAGAGTACTGCTGCGCTGTGTGGGTTGCGTGTAAGATAGGACTGACGGAGGACATCGATAGATTTCGAAGAAGGGCAGTCCGTTTTATGTTAGAGCGAAATAGGGGAGAGAGTGCCACTCATAAGCATACGAAAGCTGATGTGGCAATCATTGAAATAAAGGCGTTTCTGGTTGCGGCGAGACCTTTTCATGAAATTTCCAATGTCCAAATTTCTCCTCCGCATACGAAAATATTTTGTTGACGCCCATAAGAGAAATCAGAGGCCGCACGGAAAGATTTTCGTGTATGTTTTTCCAGCTCGCTCTTCGAGAGTGGAACAGGAGAGAAATAGTGTGGAGGCGGTTCTATGAATCCTCTGCACGGACACTTAAATGTGAACTGCAGAGTATTCATGTGGATGTAGCTGTTTGCAGGTAAGTTCCTTCACATCGATAGTGTGGTTCTCTTCCATCTATAAATGCCAGTCTGGGACGCAGATATTCAGATGCTGTTGAGGCGTCTCCCAACGCGAACCTGTCGAACCTGTGAATGTACAGGCTGTCAACCGGCGCCCAAATGTCGCGTGCTGGTGTGGGCCGTGGACGAATTTTGTCAAGAATCTCGATATACGGGACGTTGTCATTTACGATGTCGTACAATTATAATCTATCATACGAGTTTTTAATGTGAAAGTTATTCCATATGGCATTCCGATGCAACAACAGTCACTTCTGAAATTAGAATTATATTGATACCTTCAGCTGCTAACGGGCATTGATATATATCAACGGGGACAGGTGAAAATGTGTGCTCCGACTGGGACTCGAACCCGGGATCTCCTGCAAACATGGCAGACGCTCTATCCATCTGAGCCAACGAGGGCACAGAGGATAGCGCGACTGCAGGGACTATCTCGCGCACGCCTCCCGCGAGACCAACATTCTCACCTTGTACGTCCACACACTACATTCGTAGTGTCCCACCCCAACACACTCATTATTCGTGGAAGACATTCTTACCAAGTCCCGTAAGAGTTCGGGGAACATGTGAGCATCCGCACAGAAGAAGAAGAAAGTCATGGCCGGTGTTGCCAGAACTACATACTTACATGGATATGGTGTCTGTTCTTTCGGACATGTCCGCAAGAACAGACACCATATCCATATAAGTATACAGTCACTTCACTTCGACACGGTTTTTGCTACTGGATAGAGTCAAGAATTTGTGAATCTCAGAACTGGTTTTCGAATTGAGCTGCACTCGAGGTAGTACAGTCTGTTGCAGTGGTAAAATGAAGGTGTCGCTTCTCTATTGGGAGTCCATAACGTCTGCAGTCCAGCTAGCTTTTACGTTTACGATTCAGCTCGAGTTCCTTGCCTTGCGCACGACTGTAAGAGTCTTGCATGGCGGGCGAACGTTTATGAGCCTGAGACCACCTTTCACCACGGGTAGTGAAGGGATATCAAAAATTTATACGCTACCTTTCGTTACAAACTTGCACAGAATATTTGTGAAAGATAAATAAAGTGTTCAACCTAAATGTAATTATAAAACGCACACGAAGGTTCGATGTGGATACATATTCTGGTAAAACTACATAGTTTTTGCGAAAATGAAAATTTTGCAAACTTTGCAACACGTATCTAGGCCACATTCATGCAGAAGCTACACAGAGTGTAACTGAGTTCCCTTTACAGAATTCGAGGACAAACTCCTTACACCAAATCAAGAAGAAAGTGTAGTCACCGTAGATGCATAACTTAAGAGGCACAAGCAGTTGTTCATATTCGGTCCTGTGAAGCACACCTCTTCTACCGCAAACTCTGTGCTTTCCATATTTTGGAAGGAAGTCGTATGGACAAAGGAGAAGAAAATGTTCAGTAAACACGGGCTCTAGAATTCATATCATAACACCTATTAGAATTTGTTCATCTTCTCTACTGTGAAACACATCTCTTCTACTGAACGAATGCCCGTAGCTCTTAAAGTATGCTCTTAAGAGCCCATGTTTATTGGATTTTTTCTGTTTTAGCACATACTGGCTCCTACCAAAGAATGGAAACAAAGATCTTCCAGTAAGAGACGTGTTTCACAACATCGAGGATGAACAAGTGCTCATAGCTCTTGGGGTATCTATTTTAGAGCTCAAGTTTATTAGGCTTTTCTTCTTGTTTTGGGTGTAAGAAACCTGTTTCCAATGTCAGTAAAGGGAATATACACTGGTGTCCAGAATTAAAGCAACAAACGGAAATTTTGCAAGTTTGCATTTATTTTGACACAGTATAAACAGGTGATAGCAAAATAGAAACAATGTAAAGAACATAGAACGTAAACGACTGCAACATGCATAACAGAAAACGAAAATATTCTTCGTTTTTTCCATCTTAACAGATATGCGCACACATTCCGACAAAATGTTACTGTGCTTACTATGTGGCAGCAGTACAGGACTGACAACAGCAGAACATGCTATGAATGACGTCATCATTGTCCTGTTGAGGCAATAACGCCCGTTACCCCCTCGGAGCTGCTCGCACGTGTTGGAGAGTGGTTGGTGGATGCTGACGTGATGCAACCCGTCTCCCTAGTGCACCCCTGACATTCTCTATGGGAGTCACATATGGAGAGCGAGCAGGCCTCACCATGCGTGCAGTATCTTCTCTTTTCAAGAAACCATCAATCCCCCACGCTCTATGAGGTCGAGCAGTATCGTTCATCAATACGAAGTCTGGGCGCACAGCACATCGCAACATCCGTACACCGAGGTCCCAAGTCCTTGTTACGGTATCTCACAGCAGTTACATCCTTTGCGATTCACCCGTACAGATTCATGACGAGACGTTCGAGTGGTCAACATAACCCCTACCTAAACCATTAGCGATCCTTCTCGCCATCGGTCTCTTTCCAAAATTTTTGGGTCTCGAAATCGTGTTTCACATTCCCTTCAGACTCGAATCCGTCGAGACTCACTCTCCAGACCAAATCGGTACTCATCTGTGAAAAGAAAATTCGACCACTCTTGGACTGTCCAGGTGGCATGTTTTCGACCCCACTCTACACGTTCCCTTTTTGCGAGCACACGTACAGCAGGCCTCCGACAGTGAAGGCCACTCTGTCGAAGCCATCTCTGCGCCGTATTCGTCGATACAACGCGTCCAGTGGATGCTGTGAGGACAGATGGCAGCTGCCGCGCACTACTGAGGCGGTACCGTCGTGCCTTTACACGCAAATAACGGTCCTCTCTTCCTGATGTCTCACGTGTTCGCCCCTGCCCTGGTCTTTGGGATACAGTTTCGGTATCTGTAAACTGTAGCGACATCAGAGAAACAACAGAACGATTCTACATCTACATCTACATCTACATTTATACTCCGCAAGCCACCCAACGCTGTGTGGCGGAGGGCACCCCACGCGCCACTGTCATTACCTCCCTTTCCTGTTCCAGTCGCGTATGGTTCGCCGGAAGAACGACTGTCTGAAAGCCTCCGTGCGCGCTCGAATCTCTCTAATTTTACATTCGTGATCTCCTCGGGAGGTATAAGTAGGGGGAAGCAATATATTCGATACCTCATTCAGAAACGCGCCCCCTCGAAACCTGGACAGCAAGCTACACCGCGATGCAGAGCGCCTCTCTTGCAGAGTCTGCCACTTGAGTTTGCTAAACATCTCCGTAACGCTATCACGCTTACCAAACATCCCCGTGACGAAACGCGCCGCTCTTCTTTGGATCTTCTCTATCTCCTCTGTCAACCCGACCTGGTAGGGATCCCACAATAATGAGCAATACTCAAGTATAGGTCGAACGAGTGTTTTGTAAGCCTCCTCCTTTGTCGATGGACTACATTTTCTAAGGACTCTCCCAATGAATCTCAACCTGGCACCTGCCTTACCAACTATTAATTTTATGTGATCATTCCACTTCAAATCGTTCCCCACGCATACTCCCTCATATTTTGCAGAAGTAACTGCTACCAGTGTTTGTTCCGCTATCATATAATCATACAGTAAAGGATCCTTCTTTCTATGTATTCGCAATACGTTATATTTGTCTATGATAAGGGTGAGTTGCCACTCCCTGCACCAAGTGCATATCCGCTGCAGTTCTTCCTGCATTTCGCTGCAATTTTCTACTGCTGCAACTTCTCTGTATACCACAGCATCATCCGCGAAAAGCCGCATCGAACTTTCGACACTATCTACTAGGTCATTTATATATATTGTGAAAAGCAATGGTCCCATAACACTGCCCTGTGGCACGCCAGATTTTACTTTAACGTCCATTGAGAACAACATGCTTTGTTCTGTTTGCTAAAAACTCTTCAATCCAGCCACACATCTGGTCTGATATTCCGTAAGCTCTTACTTTGTTTATCAGGCGACAGAGCGGAACTGTATCGAACACCTTCCGGAAGTCAAGGAAATGGCATCTACCTGGGAGCCTGTATCTGATATTTTCTGGGTCTCACGAACAAATAAAGCGAGTTGGGTCTCACAAGATTGCTGTTTCCGGAATCCATGTTGATTCCTACACAGTAGATTCTGGGTTTCCAGAAATGACATGATACGCGAGCAAAAATCATGTTCTAAAATTCTACAACATATCGATGTCACAGATATAGGTCTATAGTTTTGTGCATCTGCTCGACGACCCTTCTCGAAGACTGTGATACCTGTGCACTCTTCCAATCAGTTGGAACCTTCCGTTCCTCTAGAAATTTGCGGTACACGGCTGTCAGAAGGGGGGCAAGTTCTTTCACGTACTCTGTGTAGAATCGAAATGGTATCCCGTCAGGTCCAGTGACTTTCCTCTGTTGAGTGGTTTCAGTTACTTTTCTATTCCTTGGACACTTATTTCGATGTTTCACGTTAAACCATCGGGCTACAGGAGTTTTCGACTGTCCTCCTTGCGTTCTTCCTGTGACCCTCCACCGCAGTGTCCGGTAGGTGTCTTCTTCGTGCCACGTTGCACCGTCTGTGACTATATACACAGCGACTGTGGATGTGGTACTATACGGCATGCACTACCTAGTTCGACAGGCGTGGCGTGGCGTGGCGTTGTTTTCCGTTGACCGAAATTCCATCTTTCTTGCACAGCATGATCCTACTGATATCTGTTGCTAGTTTGTACGATTATATCGTGAATTAGAGCGGAAAAATAGCGGTTTGTCACTTTAATTTTGAACACCAGCGTAGTTAAACCATGTGTAGGTTATTTAAGGAAAGTTTCGTACAGTTACATGCCCAGAAACTAATACCAGTTGAGATAATGACCAATTTGTCCTTACAATTCCATCTGTCCGCTACGCAGGAACAGACAGTATACACAGTGTCACATATGGTTGCCACGCATGCTGACAGTTGCTTCAGCTCTTCTTCACAGTCAGTCAAGCGCTTTTTTTCAAATACACCTGCTTCCGTTTTTATTACGTCGCATACATTGTTCACACCCCCCTGTAACGTCTGCACATAGTCGGCGTGTTGAGTAGACACAGATGCCATGAAATGTCCCCGTAGCCAGAAATCCAACGGATTCAAGTCCGGCGAATGGGAAGACCATGCCACCAGACTTTTTCGACCAAATCCAAAGCCTATGGACCGTTGCTGTGAGGCACTGCTGCACGATCTGTAGGAAACAGAGTGGTACACCGTAGTGCTTAAAGCACAGTTGTCGTCTTTCTGCTAGAGTAACACTGTCCGACAGCGCTGGTAGTTCATCGTAGAGATATTGGTGTTACGCTGCACCTGTTAATCTAATTAAAATACTAGTCTTCATCTCAAGGATTTATTAGCAACTATAAATCACACATCAGATGGTAATCGGTTTCGATTTTATCAGAAACCATCTTCAGACCATGTCTCATCTGATGGTGGTCAGAGTCGACGATGCAACGTTCCTAAGTGTTGCAGGACAGCAACGACAGTTGCCAGTTAACATCTACCAGTGGTGTCCTTCGACACTTAGGAACAGCCCGCCGTCGTCTCTGCTCGCTACCTCATGGTCCACAGTCTGAAGATGATTTCCGATAAAATCGAAACCGATTACCAACTGATGCGTCATTTATAGTTTTTAAAAGATGCTTGCGATCGAGACTGGTTAGTATCTTAATTACCTATCAGACAGCTGTCGCCGGCCGGAGTGGCCGAGCGGTTAAAGGCGCTACAGTCTGGAACCTCGCGACCGCTACGGTCGCAGGTTCGAATCCTGCCTCGGGCATGGATGTGTGTGATGTCCTTAGGTTAGTTAGGTTTAAGTAGTTCTAAGTTCTAGGGGACTTATGACCACAGCAGTTGAGTCCCATAGTGCTCAGAGCCATTTGAACCATTTTTTAGACAGCTGTCTATTTCCAACAATGTTTTGAGAAGTTATTTTCCTTTAAGCTGAGTGGTAATGGTTTTATAAGTCTACGCCGACAAAAATTTGGCTCTCAGCACTATGGGACTTAACATCTGAGGTCATCAGTCCCCTAGAACTTAGAACTACTTAAACCTAACTGACCTAAGGACATCACACACATCCATGCCCGAGGCAGGATTCGAACCTGCGACCGTAGCGTTCGCGCGGTTCCAGACTGAAGCGCCTAGAACCGCTCGGTCACAACAGCCGGACTACGACGACAGTTCCTGCCCATAGATTGATACTGAAGCGATCATGAGGCCTCATTTCCACGATTACTCGAACATTTATTTCCATGGGCCCACCCGTTCGTACTGCGGTGTTTGTGAAATCTTATGAATCCGTTCCCACCTGTAAATAAAATATAAGCTGTGAACTGTGTACACTGATAAGCGAAAACAGTGAGACCACTGCCCACCACGACGTTTGTTTCAGTCCACAACGTTCGTTATAAATTCTTGAACACCCTGTTCCGTGGCAGGTCACCCCTACGTGTTAAATCAGGGCCGGCCACACGCTGCACAGTGTGCAGACGTGCGGAAGTGCGCACGTGAGCGACAGCGACATCTGTTATTAGACATGGTCCTAAATGAACGGCGACGGCTCCCCTTCCCTGTTTATGTGGTACAAGCAAGAGCAAAATTGGTCATTAAACCGATTGTTTCAATGTATACTTACATTTAGGGTTGTTTTTTAATGTGTGAAGGGCTACGCTCAGCTGAAGTCGATAAAACATAACATTCATCTAACTGTCGGTTATTATGCAGATTTCAGACGGAACTGATGAAAGATATAGCAATACTGGTATTGAAATAACAGGTGATCATCGAGAGGTCTGCGATTATCATTCTGCTCAGAGGTCAGTGAGACAGAAATTATGTGGGTGTAACTGAGAGCACCGAGAATTAGTTATAGGAAACTTTGCATTAGTTTAACGTTATTTGAAATCGTGAATAAGGTTCGTTAGAAGTCGCTAAGTGCTCTCTTTCTTAAATACTAGCTCAAAAACATTACGCGTCAGTCAAGCTGCCTTAATAAAAACCCACGGTTGTTAACTGTATTACATGTCTTACTGGGTTAAACTGTTAACATAAAAGTAAATGTCTCAATGAGTAGGCTGTGACAGTATTTTAAATGTTTAATACGCGAAATACCTTCCCATGGTTGGCTTGCAAGCTGTGGAAAGAGCACTATAATGCGCCGGTACAGAGTATCCCAGCACGTGGATAAAGCGACATCTGTGCGTAGAAATATGCACTACATGGTTCAAATGGTTCAAATGGCTCTGAGCACTATGGGACTCAACTGCTGAGGTCATTAGTCCCCTAGAACTTAGAACTAGTTAAACCTAACTAACCTAAGGACATCACAAACATCCATGCCCGAGGCAGGATTCGAACCTGCGACCGTAGCGGTCTTGCGGTTCCAGACTGCAGCGCCTAGAACCGCACGGCCACTTCGGCATGAACGCTGATGCCTGCGGCGTGCACGCTGTGATCCGGAAGTTGCACACGTGCAGGAGTACCGCATGCGTGCAGAATTTCTGGCCGGTCCTGTGTTAAAGTGTTGACATGAAATGGCTCTGTGCACTATGGGACTTAACATCTATGGTCATCAGTGCCCTAGAACTTAGAACTACTTAAACCTAACTAACCTAAGGACATCACACAACACTCAGCCATCACGAGGCAGAGAAAATCCCTGACCCCGTCGGGAATCGAACCCGGGCGTGGGAAACGAGAACGCTACCGCACGACCACGAGATGCGGGCAGTGTTGACATCGTCAGTTACGGTTGCAGTGGGCAGGGGACCATCGGGATCCGACGGTCGGTCAATGAGGACGTGTCGGCTTTTGGGCTGAATGACATTTTTGCTACACTAGGTCGATGGTCGTCTCCACAAACGCCACCATCGAGCTCAATGCCGACTCTAAACCTGCAGCGCGCCACGGACGCAAAATGGAGGAAGCACTATACGGGAGACCTTCTCCTGCGCTCACATGGGACCTGTGGTAGTAATCAAAGATGCGCTGACGGCTGCATCGCTTCATGCTCCATGTCTTCCCCGATGACGATGTCATCTTTCCGTAACATATGTGCCCGCGTCTCGGAGCCAGAACCGTACTTCAGTGGCTCGACGTGCATTATACTGAACGCACGTTGCTGTCTCGGTGAAACAAACTCACCAGATGTAAATCCTACGGAACTCATCTGGGTCGTTAGCGGGCGCCATCACAGCATACACCAGTTATTTACGGGAATTACATGACCTTTGGGTGGACATACTTCCACAAACCTATCATAAATGTCGGAACCCTGATACGTAGAATCAGTGATTTTGTTCCAAAGACGGAGAAAGAAGCTATTAAGCTGGTGGTCATAGTGTTTCGGCTTACCAGTGTAGGAACCTGTTTTCTAGTTCTGACTGGTGTCACCTCCCTTCATAATAGTTTACACTTTTGTTTAGACTACCTAGTGAAATCAGATGGAATGTTTTGAAAAGTCGCCTGCCTCGGCTGCCTCAGCTTGAGTTGGGACCCCGACCAGCGCGCGCAGCCTGTGTGCCTCAGTGTGCTTTGCGATGCCGGAACGGCTCGGCTCGGCACACACAGACTCCGCGGAAGGCCTCTGCGTTTGCGAGGCCTACGAGAAACACAGGCCGCGGCGCGTACGTCACGACGGTAGGCCTGCGCTCGCTCGCTCGCTCAAATCAGCAGGCAAACTACGTTTCTGCACCTGTTAACTCGTAACTAGGCGTGTCCGTACAAACGGAAACTGGATCTTCTACTGGAATCAGCTATTATGAGATCTTACTGTTATTAGTCCTATAATGAAGGGAAGTCCATGGGGCTACTTATAATCTGTTACAGCTGTACTGGCGTACAATAAAATAAAATCGTGCTAAAATGATTATCAGTTGCATAAGGCACCACTTCTAGCATGTAGTGAGTACTATTAAGCAGAAGAGACTAAATGCTATAAAGAAGCCGTTATGCCGGCCGGAGTGGCCGTGCGGTTCTAGGCGCTACAGTCTGGAACCGCGTTACCTCTACGGTCGCAGGTTCGAATCCTGCCTCGGGCATGGATGTGTGTGATGTCCTTAGGTTGGTTACGTTTAAGTAGATCTAAGTTCTAGGGGACTGATGACCACAGCAGTTAAGTCCCATAGTGCTCAGAGCCATTTGAACCATTTCAACCAAGCCGTTATGCCATTTATATCGAGTACTCAAATTAAATTTTGCTGTAGTACTGTTAATCAGTAAGACTTCATAACAGCAGATTCCAGTCGAAGATACAATCC
Organism: Schistocerca americana; assembly: GCF_021461395.2. Classification (NCBI taxonomy): domain Eukaryota; kingdom Metazoa; phylum Arthropoda; class Insecta; order Orthoptera; family Acrididae; genus Schistocerca; species Schistocerca americana. Next base: position 47,704,187 of record NC_060121.1, on the reverse strand, counting down.
TCTTTAGTACTTACACTCGCAGTTGCGAGTTAACAGGTTTAGAAATGCATTTTGTCTGCTGAGCTGAGCGAGCGAGCAAGTTCAGGACTAGCTTTGCCGCGCCCGCGCGGGATTAGCCGAGCGCTCTTGGGCGCGGCACTCGTGGACTGTGCGGCTGGTCCCGGCGGAGGTTCGAGTCCTCCCTCGGGCATGGGTGTGTGTGTTCGTCCTTAGGATAATTTAGGTTAAGTAGTGTGATTTCATACACTTTTTTTTTACTACCTTCGTGACCTAAGTACCGCGGCCTGTCTTACTCGTGGGCCTAGCTGCGTTTGTTTGTGACGTCACTTCAAGTACGCAGGGCGCCCTGGAGGCAGGAACACCCGGGCGTGTGTGCCACTAGTTCACGTAAATGTCTGTTATTTCTGTAAAAAATATGTGATGGTAGTTTTTTGGATTCTTTAGTTCTCTTTTGCCCAAATGAATTCATTACTGCGATTACCCCGTAAATTGAGGACCATAGCAACGTGTTACTGCAACCAGGAGAATGTAACATAGGACAGTATGAAAAGACAGAGCACACTACTTCCAATCCGTCATAGAAACTTATTTCCACGTACAAAGCCGATCTTTTTCGCTTGGCCACTGAAAAGGCGAATATCTAATATACGTGTGTGAATGTCCGAATGTTGCCAGACTTTTGAGTTATTTTCATCGAAAACGATTGTAGGCAGGCAGAAAAACAGCTTATTATGTCGAAATAACATCTGTGCCGAAACTTCGTAAACCTCAGTCAAATGGATTAATGCGTAAGCTCCCTTCAGGGCTAATACATGTAAAAAATTTTACGATTTAGTTACATCGCACAGAAAATAGAAACCAACGTTAATTCAAACTTCAGCATCGGTGAAACCAAAACTGAGGCCATCACTTAGCAAGACCTCAGACACAGATAAAATTGCTCTGTGAAATGATGAACGCAGGGAGTTAAATATAACAGCAAATATGGTGATTAAATACTAACACAGAGAACTAAAATAACATCAGCTATCAAGCTGTAATCAGCTGTTTGGATGAAGACAGCACTACAGAATCCTATAAAGAAAATTCCCACTGTAAAAAATAACTATTCACATCTAATAGCTTAAAAGAGAAACTTTAAACAACACAGTTTTATAAAATTCAATAAATATTGTTCTCCTCTCTCTCTCTTTTCGTCACCTGTTTACAACTTCCGGCACCACCCATGTACAGACGCAAAAAATGTCATTTCTTTAACATTCGTAGCTACTCCCTCCATTAACCAACCAGTACACAAGAAGAAGAGCACAAATAAGCCTACAGTTTTTTGAAGCAATCCAGTACAGACTAACTTCCTCATAAATAGTGATAACGATGTGTAAGCAGTACAAAGACTGTTACTGTTCGACTATAAAATTTAAGTATATCAGTATACGCTTTGCTAAGAACTATAATTAATTACATACTTATTTGGTTGGTACACATTACTCTGAACAACACTACCACATGTTCTAATTATCTGGTGTATTTGGGGGAAGACACCTCTACTATGAATGTAACAGAAAAAAAACCCTGTGTGCTATCACTTAAAAGTGCATACAGTAAAAAATAAATATTCGCATCCAACAGCAGGACAAAGAAACTGCGAGCCAAAAAATTTTATGAAATGAAATCTTTTTTTCTTCTTCCAAAGCAGAGCTTTTGCATCGTAAAATCTTTTTTTGTTCTTCCAAAGCAGAGCTGTTATATAGTCTTCACCAAAACACACGAACAGACACACACACACACTTGGTTCTTTCAAATATTTCTGTCATCATAGCACTTAAGAAACGGGGAGAATATAGGTTCTCACATTTAAACAAACGATCTGTATTACAAGAGTTTTAATTTAAAAACTTAAGTTTCCGTTTTTATTGATAATAATGCTATTAGAATTACATCGACAGTATTTATTAACTCAAACTCTGTAGTTTCCTCTTTTTTTAACATTAACACAATTATCATTCATTTTCTTCATATAATCATGACGAATTATATTTGTAGAAACAAGTAACAGCTCTCTTAGTATTCAGTCTTTAGAATGTCCATTTTTACAAGTGAAGTGTGGCAGAAGAAATATAATCTGTTCGCTCTGTCTGTTGTCAAATTAATTACAAGTTGTCTCTGATGGTATCTCTCAAGAAGTCAGCCTCCCTGCTGCTTTCAGTTGGCTTAACTGTTATGTAGTAGCACATGACAGCATTCACCATATCCGAGATAGGGTACAACAGGGCTGCCTTACCCATGTCTGCTATTAAAACATTATTAGCAGTATTACCCTCAGGTAATGCTACCTTGTCCAAAATGATTGCTGTAGCACATAATTCACACTTCAATATCTTCAGAGGAATCCGACTACAGTAGCCACATGAATGTGTAAGAAGAGGAAGAAGTTTCTCCGCCTCCTCCACATCTGTAGGAGAATATTCAGTATGAACTGTGTCACTAATAGCAGATGTAGATGATACAGCAGTGACTTCCATATCAACTGGGTATGAAGAGCGATGGCTTCCGTTGGTACTTGTCAGAGAAACTGGATTGCCACGGAAGAGGGTTTTGAAGTCTTATCTTACATTCAGTTTCAAATATTTGTCTTAAGGATACTAAGTATTGTGAGTCTGTGCATGTCCTAGCAAACCATCTGTATTTTACCTTTCAAAAAGTACTTGAAGGCAATTTCATTAATACAGTAGTTGGCCATTTCAATAAACACATGAGTGGTTTGTGATAGTGCCCAGTGAGTGTCTCGTGTAAGCCAATTATATTTTAACGCCAGCTGATTACAAACATCTAATCAGTACAAAAATTATTCAAAAACAAGAAATTATCCTCATTCCTTTTCACTGTCAGTGGAAGCTTGAGTGAGTCTTTCAAACTCTCGTCTTTGTATTTCGTTTGAACATTCAGAACTGACTACCACTGTTCAATTAAAGTAAAAAAAATCTGCAATACTCTGATATCCTTTCTTAAAGTGAGAAGCACCTGTATAACATGTGGGCTGAAAACATTTAGAGCATGTTTTACATTCTCCCTTTCAAAATTTGATGGACAGTGGGGTTTCATATACAAGCCATAGAAGCACTTTATGATTGACGTACTTTCCAAGCCATCGAGTTTCTTCAGGGTACACAATGAAGCAACTTTCAGTGTCAAATTTTTACCCGATGTTTTCAAAATTAGGATATATGAGCAGCTACTGGGGATTTTTCTCGTTGACCCAGCTGTTGTTCCTAATGTTTTTCAACAGATACACACTGTCAATGATAAAGAATAAGAGTGAGTAAGGATCTAAAAGATGGGGATAAACAACACTCTTTTGTTGGTGATGAGTAATGTGCCATATATCTTCTGTTTATGGAATTGTTATCACTCACAATACAAGTCACTTTAAAACCGATACTGTGCAAGCACATTAGAACGTATTTAATACACACTCCTGGAAATGGAAAAAAGAACACATTGACACCGGTGTGTCAGACCCACCATACTTGCTCCGGACACTGCGAGAGGGCTGTACAAGCAATGATCACACGCACGGCACAGCGGACACACCAGGAACCGCGGTGTTGGCCGTCGAATGGCGCTAGCTGCGCAGCATTTGTGCACCGCCGCTGTCAGTGTCAGCCAGTTTGCCGTGGCATACGGAGCTCCATCGCAGTCTTTAACACTGGTAGCATGCCGCGACAGCGTGGACGTGAACCGTATGTGCTGTTGACGGACTTTGAGCGAGGGCGTATAGTGGGCATGCGGGAGGCCGGGTGGACGTACCGCCGAATTGCTCAACACGTGGGGCGTGAGGTCTCCACAGTACATCGATGTTGTCGCCAGTGGTCGGCGGAAGGTGCACGTGCCCGTCGACCTGGGACCGGACCGCAGCGACGCACGGATGCACGCCAAGACCGTAGGATCCTACGCAGTGCCGTAGGGGACCGCACCGCCACTTCCCAGCAAATTAGGGACACTGTTGCTCCTGGGGTATCGGCGAGGACCATTCGCAACCGTCTCCATGAAGCTGGGCTACGGTCCCGCACACCGTTAGGCCGTCTTCCGCTCACGCCCCAACATCGTGCAGCCCGCCTCCAGTGGTGTCGCGACAGGCGTGAATGGAGGGACGAATGGAGACGTGTCGTCTTCAGCGATGAGAGTCGCTTCTGCCTTGGTGCCAATGATGGTCGTATGCGTGTTTGGCGCCGTGCAGGTGAGCGCCACAATCAGGACTGCATACGACCGAGGCACACAGGGCCAACACCCGGCATCATGGTGTGGGGAGCGATCTCCTACACTGGCCGTACACCACTGGTGATCGTCGAGGGGACACTGAATAGTGCACGGTGCATCCAAACCGTCATCGAACCCATCGTTCTACCATTCCTAGACCGGCAAGGGAACTTGCTGTTCCAACAGGACAATGCACGTCCGCATGTATCCCGTGCCACCCAACGTGCTCTAGAAGGTGTAAGTCAACTACCCTGGCCAGCAAGATCTCCGGATCTGTCCCCCATTGAGCATGTTTGGGACTGGATGAAGCGTCGTCTCACGCGGTCTGCACATCCAGCACGAACGCTGGTCCAACTGAGGCGCCAGGTGGAAATGGCATGGCAAGCCGTTCCACAGGACTACATCCAGCATCTCTACGATCGTCTCCATGGGAGAATAGCAGCCTGCATTGCTGCGAAAGGTGGATATACACTGTACTAGTGCCGACATTGTGCATGCTCTGTTGCCTGTGTCTATGTGCCTGTGGTTCTGTCAGTGTGATCATGTGATGTATCTGACCCCAGGAATGTGTCAATAAAGTTTCCCCTTCCTGGGACAATGAATTCACGGTGTTCTTATTTCAATTTCCAGGAATGTAATTAAAAAGACATGCCGGAAGAGTGTACACAGACAGAATTCACACTACTTCTTTTATCTTAAAAACAGATACAGAACTAGCAACAGTGGCACCATTAAATGTTGTCCCTAGAATATTACCACCCTCGTAGTCCAAATATGCTCTGGTGTGCATCTTATCAACCATTAATCAGACAACATGATTCTCTGTATTTGAATAACTAAACCTTTGTCTAACATACAGAATAAAGTTATCCTGCAACTGTTCCTTTTAAGGACTTGCACCAAATTTTAAACATATATTTTGAAGTGTACAAGGATGTCGCAGAAACATGTAATGAGAATTTGTCATAAAATTGTAAGGATGTGGATAAATAGAAAATAATACGGCACAATATTATACAAACACTTCAACCGTTCTTGAGGTATGGTCAACAGCTTAAGTTCTGTCAGAAATTCTATATGTTTTTGTGTATCTTCTGAAACTTCCCCATTATGTTGCAACACATCACAAATTGTATTTAAGTTGTCCTATGTGCATTGAACATTGGTGTTTATGGAAAGAAGCGATTCTAAATTCTATAATGTCACTCAGGTGATCAATATCCTGACTCTTTGTTGGGAAACTGTGCCTGACCACAGTTTTCAGAGTTCTTTAAAAAGATTTATCAGTAAATCGCAGCTTACACTAGCAGACATTGGAAAACATGGCACGAAATTTGAAGTGTCAATAAAAACAAATAATAGGCATTACTTTTTCTTCATTTTGGTCCAAAGCAGTCAATAAAATCACTAAATGTCATGAATTTTCTTCTTCCTCCAAACTGTTTATACAAGGTTATAAGCTGGTCGCAGGTTGTGTTCCAAAAATGAATAGCATAGAGACAGAAGAGATGACACTTTCTGTAGGACCTGACCATCATTTTGCAGGACAATGCTCAAGCACGTACAGTGCAAGCTGTTACTGAATTGTTTGACTGATGGGGCTGCTAAGTGCTATACCACTTACTGCACTCCCCTGACTTAAAACCTCGTGAGTTCAACTCGATTTCTAAACGGAAGGAACACCTCACGGCAATCGCTTCAGAACTGCTACAAATTCGTCGGGCAATAGACCGAGCCGCTCGAACTGTCAACACAACTGGCGCTGCTAAGAGTATCCGACGACTTCAAAATGGCTCTGAGCACTATGGGACTCAACATCTTAGGTCATAAGTCCCCTAGAACTTAGAACTACTTAAACCTAACTAACCTAAGGACATCACACACACCCATGCCCGAGGCAGGATTCGAACCTGCGACCGTAGCAGTCCCGCGGTTCCGGACTGCAGCGCCAGAACCGCTAGACCACCGCGGCCGGCCCGACGATTTCCACGTCCCTGGCAACGGGTTATACATAATGCTGGTGACTACTTTGAAGGTCAGTAAAACTTTGAACCACGCATCTATTCTGTACGAGCTGTAAATAAATAATTGCCAAAATTAAAGTTCCAACCCTCATATGTACACACTGAAACAGACAATATGTTGTGGTCCAGCCTTGTCCTTGCTTCAGAGTCCTCTCCTTTGTTCTTGACCACTGTGAGATATTGAGGGCAATTGGGAAAAACAGTTTCAGCTCTAAGTCGTGGCTTGTAGAGCGCAGCTGCTGTTTTCATCCACATATTTCGTCAAAGGACTCAAAAATGATTCAAATGGCTCTGAGCACTATGCGACTTAACTTCTGAGGTCATCAGTCACCTAGAACTTAGAACTAATTAAACCTAACTAACCTAAGGACATCACACACAGCCATGCCCGAAGCAGGATTCGAATCTGTGACCGTAGAGGTCGCTCGGTTCCAAACTGTAGCGCCTAGAACCGCATGGCCACTCCGGCCGGCCAAAGTATGTTTCAAAATATCGTCTTTTAGAAAATGTAGATCACACATCTGAAAATTATTTCGAAAACAATTATAGAAGTGAAAGACTAAATTCCAATGTATTACGTCGCACAGGTTAAAAAGTGCATACTATTGTTTTTAAGGAAAATCTCTAGCGAAAGGCTGACTTAATTTGTCACATGACAGCTAATTACTTTACGACATTTATTCCGGATACCATTCGTTGCCAATACACAGGTTAAATAAACAGTGCCTTCAGAAGCACCGTAATATAGGAAACTTTGTGGTACACATCCAATGTGAAATACAATATGCTGGATTGAGCGCACAAAATTAGTTTACCAAATAAGGTTGATGAAAGAACATCAACACTGGTATCTGGTACAATATTGTAGAGCACTCCTAAAGGTATAAATAAATCACAAAAACTTATAAAACCCTGTTAAACAATGCAGCACTATCGCATTAACTTAGTTTGGAATATTTGTTTCAAAACCAATTCCTATTAATTGCGGCATTCACCTTACGACGAAAATTTTCGTCTTCCGGAAAGGAAAACAAATACGTTCATAATTTCCTTTACAGCGAGGAACACAACACTTGTATACCATCGTGAAAAGACTCAGTAAAATTGACGTAGTCGGAAAACCGGAATAAACAACACACAACAAGCACCTCTGCGTGGTCAACTTTCACAACGCCATGAGGTAATGCGTAGCACGGCGCCAGCGGGATATACTGGACTTTCAACGAACTTGTGACGTCACAGTTGGAGTGGGGCGGGGGGGGGGGGGGGTTGAAGAGACCAGACTACAAAGGCCATCGGTGTGACGTCACAGTAGTCGGCTTGTCCGTTACACTTCGCGAACGCTCGGATCCATGCGGAGCCGACGAAATTTCTCGTATGCTACCGATACCTTGCATGCATTTAAAAGAGCAGCCAAGAATGATTAAACTCGTCTGAAATAGTTACTCGCTTCCTGCTGGCATTCGTAAGGCCTGCAGTGTGATGTGATGTGACGCACGCGCCACGGCCTCTCTCTTTCGTGGATCACGTGCCTAGCCGTTGTGACGTCACTAAACACTGCTGACGCAGCGCCGGAGCCTTCTGTTGATGCAGCGTTACTGCGGGGTGCGGAGTGCCGTGATTCGTGGCGGGAGGCGTTACGCCGGCGCTACGCTCACGTTACGCCGGATGTGTTCGCTGTGGGAGCCGCGGGCAGAGTGTAGCGGCTGTCCGTCGGGGCTTCACTGTGAGAGTTGGCGGGCACCTTTACGCCGGCCCGAGACGGGCGAGCCAGTAAGCAGTTCGCGCGCACGCGCTTGTGTGTGTGTGTGTGTGTCGTGTCCAGTGGCAGTGAGTTGGCCGCAGCCCCCGCCCCGACGCGTCGCCGCCTCTTACGTTTACATTTACGTCTGCGTTAATGGCGCGCAGAACGCCCTCGCGCGCCCACGCAGAGCCAGGGCGGCGGCGCTCTCTCAACTGAGTTACGAAACTCCACCATCCGTTTGCGTCGCTCTTGCAGACGTCATCTGAAACCTTATGAAATAATCTCTCCGGGCGCGCTTTTATTAAGCAGAGTAGAAGAGATTCGTTTAGGACCGTTGACATGGAGACCCCGAGCGGCTCCTTCAACCACCTGGTCAGAAAACGTTTGCCGCCTCCACGCACAGTGGCCCCTCCCCACACGGTGTACAGAAGCTGTGCCTTACTTGGGTGGTGGTGGTGGTTAGTGTTTAACGTCCCGTCGACAACGAGGTCATTAGAGACGGAGCGCAAGCTCGGGTTAGGGAAGGATTGGGAAGGAAATCGGCCGTGCCCTTTCAAAGGAACCATCTCGGCATTCGCCTGAAACGATTTAGGGAAATCACGGAAAACCTAAATCAGGATGGCCGGAGACGGGATTGAACCGTCGTCCTCCCGAATGCGAGTCCAGCCTTACTTGGGTGTGACAGTGCGCTGTCGCAGTTGTGTCGCACGGTGATGACAGACTTGAGAGGCTGGAACACACAGCCTACTCCTCTAGAATAACACGGAGGAAGTTCCCAAGCTTAACGTGGTCGTCAGCAGTTTCTACACCGTGGGGCAAATAATAGTGGCCCAGAGAACAGAGTTTCAGGATGCTAAGACACAGCAGAGGAAAGGAAGTACAGTACTAACCTGGCTATAGCAGATGTTGAAAGTGATCACTATTCGTCTTGGCACTTTTGGCCCTGGTCAACGCCGGCCAGTGTGGCCGAGTGGTTCTAGGCGCTGCAGTCCGGAACCGCGCTGCTGCTACGGTCGCAGGTTCGAATCCTGCCTCGGGCGTGGTTGTGTGTGATGTCCTTACGTTAGTTTGGTTTAAGTAGTTCTAAGTGCTAGGGGACTGATGACTTCAGCAGTTCAGTCCCATAGTGCTCAGAGCAATTCGAACCATTTGAACAATGGTCAGCAAGTTGCTGAAGACGAGTGCAAGCTGGACTACTGGCATTGCTGCAGTCTCATGTGAAATGTTCTGCTGCAGTTATTGAAGACTATGAGGGTTATTGCGATACACCTCAGACGTGAGAGCTCTTCACACAATGTAATCGCACGCTGATAGATCAGCTGATCTGTGTGGGCCGCGACCAGACTGACCTCTGCTGACAACTATGTCAGGCGTGAAGATCGTGTAAATGTGCCCCAAGGTCCGGCGGGCTATATGGGCAGTTGCTCCATCCTGTTGGAAGTAACTCTAGGTTTTTAACATGGCTGTCAATCAACGACTGTTGCATAATACGAAATTTTGAAAAACACAGCCCTCAGTCGCGAACATAATTAATTTGTAACATAATTAATTTGTAACCTAGGTTTCGGTGTCACAAGGGACACTTTCTTCGGACAAAATTAAAACTAAATGTTACAGCATAACGTACCGGAACATACGAAAGTTTCGGTCATACCTGACAGCGTCAGATAGCCAGAATTAAAATGAAATGCAACAGAGATGCAAGCCACTAGGGACTGCCATGTGTCTTCTGCTACAGTCAACACAAAACTATCTGAAGCTGTCAGGTATGACGCAGCTTTCGTATGTTCCGCTACGTTATGTTGTAACATTTAGTTTTAGTCTTGTCCGAAGAAGGTGTCCCTTGCGACACCGAAACCTAGGTTAGAAATTAATTGTGTTCTTGACTGAGGGCTGTGTTTTTCAAAATTTTTGTAACTGTAGGTCCTTCTTCCTCCATTAATCCTGCGACAAACGGTTTGAACATGTTGGCAATGTAACGCGCCAAAGCCAGCATCTGATGAAAGAAGATGCGACCAGTAATGCAACCTGCAGACACTGTACACCAAATCCCGACTTCTGATCGTGCAATGGTGTTTCGTAGAAGTTGTGCGGATTCTCCGCTGCCCAGAACCTGTGTTTCTGTGAGTTGACATAACCACTCGGGTGGATCCAGGCTTCGTCAGACATAGATGTTTGTCAAAGCCATTCATTGTTATCTCAGTGAACAGCCACCCTCAAAACTGGAGGCCCTGAGCATCATCTGCTGGTTTTCATGCATGAACAACAAGACAGACCTACCGGTGCGGGTGGAGTACTCGTCGTATGATCGACGTTACATGCCGACCTCTTGTGACAGGCGTCGGTTTGAGTTGGTAGGACTCTGAAGCGTTTTCTGGTGAACTGTAGCACCATTTTCTGGTGTGCAGGCACGTTTCCCCTAAAGTTTCCCTGAATTGTTCAAAACAAATCTTGTCTGACGCCATTTTCGGACTAAGCGTTGCACGGTGCTCTTTTCTGGCACTTTGACACCATTAAACTTCTCAGCAGACAACTGACCACGCCGTTTCCACGACTTTATTGTCACGTAACTTTCCGCAACAAACGCCTGCTGCTCCACTGTGAGTACCGTGGTCTCTTTCACACTGACACACTCCACACTACGCTCTGAACGCGTACGGATCTCGAGGCGGTCGTGCACGTGGTGTACACGTCACGGGGCTTGGTCATATGCACACGTGTACGTTCACGTCCAGTCGTATCATGTCGTCCGGGCTACTTTATTTGCCCCACCCTGTACATCTGTATTTACTCCAGCATACACAGTCCACAAGCAAGCAAACGGTACTCAATGGAAAGAATCCCTTTCCTGATACATTCAGAAACGGTGGGAGTGAATCACTACTGTCTGTACGCCGTGTATGCTCCCGCACCAACACTCACCTCCCTTGTTCTCTCTTCGCGGTCTACCCGAGATGAAAGTTGGCGGCAGTAGGATCGATCCGCAACCTGTCGGAAATGCCGTTCGCGGAACTTTCTCAATAATGTTCTATGACAATGTCTTTTACCCTCAGGAACTTCCCATTTGAGTTCATGGAGCATGGCACTATTGCTGACAAATGCAGCAGCAAGCCTCACAGTTGCTTCAATGTCTTCCTTTAAACCGACCTCGTGAGGATACCCGAACACTCCCTCAGTAATGAAGAATGCATCGCACCGGTGTTTTGTATGCGGACTCTATAGGTGAACTACGCTTTGCTAGACCTCTCCCAATAAATCGAAGTCCACTTTGTGACTTCTCTACAGCTTCTCGTTACATTTCAGCCACTTTGAAACGTTACACCTACTTAATTAATACACGTGAATGTGTCATGCAGCACGTCATTGCTACAAAATTCGAACACTACAGGGTTGTTTTTCCTACTCGTCTTATTTAATTTCCCACATTTAGAGAAAGCTCCCATTTATTACGCGAGCTAGAAATCCTATCCCACTCACCTTGTAGCGTGCTTCATTTTCTCAGAAAAATGGTTCTGAGCACTATGGGACTTAACATCTGAGATCATCAGTCCCCAAGAACTTAGAACTACTTAAAGCTAACTTAACTAATGACATCACACACACATCCATGCCCGAGGCAGGATTCGAACCTGCGACCGTAGAGGTCGCTCGGTTCCAGACTGTAGCGCCTTGAACCGCTGGGCCACCACGGCCGGCTTTGCTCAGAAAAGTCAGCCTCCCGTACACAGGAGCGTCGTCAGCAAACAGTCGCAGAGCCCTGCTCTTCTTACCCGTCAGTTCGTTTATGCATACAGACCACGAGACCGAAACTTTTGCACTTCCCTGGTGCACTGCTGACGTTATCTTTGTCTCCGATGAACATCAGCCAGCCAGGATAAGGTACTGGGTTCTATTACTTAAAACAAAAGCTTCGATCACTCACTATCGGAAAACGTATTCCCTATGCTGTGACCTTCGTCAACAGTCTTCAGTGTAGCACTGTGTCAAACGCTTCCTGGAATCTTCCCCTTGGCCTCATCCATCGTTGGCAATATACCGGGCGAGAAAAGCGGGTTAGGTTTCGCACGACCGATGTGTTAGAAATCTGTGCTGAATTGTGGCAATATTTTTTCTTGCTCCATGATATAAATTGTACTCGAACGCTGAATTTGCTCAAGAGCTCTGTAGCAAAATGATGTTAACGATATTAGTCTGTAATTTTGCGGTTCCGTTCCTTTGCAATAATTATATACGATAGTCACATTGGCGTTTTTCCAGTGGCGTGAGACTTTCCGCTGGCCGAGAGATCTGCGATAAATGCGATCAAGTACTGTACACCCCAGTCAAATAGCGGTTTTTTCCGAAAAAGCTGTGGGTTATTTTTGATTCCTTCCATTCTATATATTTTTGGGGTGCTGAATCGGAATCTTAAGTTTGCCAACAAAATTTCGTTACGCAACGTCAAAAAAAAGGTAAAAGTCTCATTTTTTTGGCACTTTTTTCTTACAATAACAGAACCACCAACTTTCGTAAGCCGGCCGAAGTGGCCGTGCGGCTAAAGGCGCTGCAGTCTGGAACCGCAAGACCGCTACGGTCGCAGGTTCGAATGCTGCCTCGGGCATGGATGTTTGTGATGTCCTTAGGTTAGTTAGGTTTAGCTAGTTCTAAGTTCTAGGGGACTAATGACCTCAGCAGTTGAGTCCCGTAGTGCTCAGAGCCATTTGCCATTTGCCAACTTTCGTAAGTAATCTTCCTATTCGAAATGAAAGTACATAAAATTTCCTTCAAATTTCAATGTTTAGGTTTTTATCCCCGACGAAACGTTGGGGCTCAAGCGCTGGTTGAAAATTGGCGTTGTTGGGCTGTCTCCACGAAAATTATTTCTTCCACTGGAAAACTAATTTACTGTTAACAACTAGCTGTGAATTGCCGTGTTCTCTGCACATACCTTTTAAGGTTTTAAAAATCTTCAACATTTCACTGTCCTGTCAGCAACTGTATAAATATTAATTTTAATTTTAATAATCAACAGCCTCTGTTGCATCGTTTACCTAGGTTTCAGGTTCCAGTACAGCACTCGTTGCTGCCGCATTGCGAAGTGGGGCCGAGGCTGTTTCAGATAAGTTTTTACAGTCTGACGATAATTTGTGGATTTGTAGTTTTAGCTTGACGATATCCACTATGGACAAACGGTAGTTACTGTTATTCTGAGGAAGGTTGGGTTTTCCCGACTGAAACCTGGGTAAATTCTAGGTAAACGGTGCAACTGAGGCTGTTGATTATTAAAATTAAAACTAATCTTTTTAAGATTGTATATGTAAAGCAACAGGTCCTTTTTCTTAAAAAAAAAGTACATAATATTCAAGTCATTTAATTAAGTTCGAGATTGTAGACATTCAACACAAAAATGTTGAAATTACAACGAACAATCTTGAAAAATATTTATCCCTGCATATTACTGTAGCACATATGACTGTATGTTACATTCTTTTATGAGCTAAAATTTTATGAGCGTTTGTCGTTTAGAGGGTGCTGGGAGAAGTTGGTTGAATGCGGCGGGCCCCGACACAAGTTCAGGTTGTTGCATCATCAGCGTCGGAGCTTGTTGGTATGGAAAATGAAAGAGGTGGCCAGGAGACAACGGCTTATCACTATATCTCAAGGAGATACCAATCATTACGTGTGTGAGGTTTCTTCAACCTGTTCTCGGTCTCTTTCTTCAGTCTCTTTCACGTGTGCGTCATTGCTGTCTTTATGGGCCTCGAAATTTCCACACAGTCCCTCACACAATGCGTCTCGGAGAGCAGTAAAGGCCTAGTTTCCTGTATCTACACAATGGCGTCGGCATCCATTATGGAAGACGAACTGCAACTGTGATTCAGATTGGCGATTTATTTGGCTGTAAGTAAGAAAACAGTCGCTTTCTTCCTTTTTGATAAGATTTACTTTCTGTACCATTTACTGGTTTTGTAGCAACTGCACGCTCATCATCAGATGGAGGAGTTACAAGAGTTTGCGTCGTGTACAACTGGACGCTATGGTCGTCGTGTTCGTGGAAATGACGGAAATTCAGTTACCGGTAATAAAACGTTAAATTTGTTATGTCCAGCCGTACGTGATCCAAATAACTTTTTTGTAGGAAGCACATTGTGCTCATGTGGGAACGATCTAGATGCTTGTAAAACAATAAACTCTTAACCAAGATCGCAGGAATTCTTTTTATTCCATGATTACCGGTTTCGGGGAAACTAAAGCCGCCATCATCGGATCTTATCACACATACAAGTTACATCAAGGCAAACAATGGTGATATTAATTTGTTGCCTATAACACGCAGGCCTTACAAAATTGTCGTAAGTAGCACGTAGGCATCCAAGAGCAATGACATTATAAATGTTAAGTGTCTCCATCACATACAAGCGCAAGGTACCTAGCTTGCGTTGTATGTGATGGAGACACTTAACATTTCACATGGATAACATTTCACACGGATCACGTGAGTGCAAATAACAGCTCCGCCAATGCACTGCCCTTTTATACCTTGTGCAGGCGATACTGCCTCTATCTGTATATGTGCGCAACGCTCTCCCATTCCTTTTGTCAGCGTACATGCTTTCCGAATGATGACACCATCTTAGTTCGTTTCCATTTGTTTCCAAATGGATCTGTGTCCTTTTTTCTGTGGCATTAGAAATAGCCTACGGAAAGCAATTCAGCAAGGTAACATGTGTCAAGTTGAGGAAATAGTGATTAGATAACAGCGACAGAAACTACTGTCTCGCCGTCGGAAGCAGAAGCCCCACAAACTTCTGCTCAGCTGTACGAAATGTGAGGAAGCACGTACCGGTAAGTCAGTACAGTTCGCGTGTGTCGACGGTCCGCCGGCCGAAGTGGCCGTGCGGTTAAAGGCGCTGCAGTCTGGAACCGCAAGACCGCTACGGTCGCAGGTTCGAATCCTGCCTCGGGCATGGATATTTGTGATGTCCTTAGGTTAGTTAGGTTTAACTAGTTCTAAGTTCTAGGGGACTAATGACCTCAGCAGTTGAGTCCCATAGTGCTCAGAGCCATTTGAACCATTTTTTGTCGACGGTCCTCGTATCATCTTCACCTGAAGGTATGGTACACGCTGTAAGGTGACCCCGAGTAGAATTACTCCTCCGTCTACCGAGCGAGGTGGCGCAGTGGTTAGCACACTGGACTCGCATTCGGGAGGACGACGGTTCAATCCCGTCTCCGGCCATCCTGATTTAGGTTTTCCGTGATTTCCCTAAATCGTTTCAGGCAAATGCCGGGATGGTTCCTTTGAAAGGGCACGGCCGATTTCCTTCCCAGTCCTTCCTTAACCCGAGCTTGCGTTCTGTCTCTAATGACCTCGTTGTCGACGGGATGTTAAACACCTACCACCACCACCACCACTCCTACGTCTATCGCACCGCTCGATGGTATAATGCGAAATTTCAAGTTTCCCATGACATGCACACCACGTGAGACGTCGTAATGTAAATATTAACGTTGGACGTAGCTTCAGTAAGCACTCAGTTTGTTTGTATTAATGACGCCCGATAACACTTCACGATGTAGTTCCCTGTCATTGGCCAAATTTGGCATGAACTGACCTAGCTGTTTCAGCAAAGACGTCCCAGTCAAATGACGAAAGATGTATAAGAAGGGAAGGCAGCACAGTGTCTCAGAAACATCGAAGAGGTCATAAAAGACGAAATAGTACGCCGCTAGAAGAGCTAGCAAGGGACGCAGTAATTAGCGCACTAGTCAAGTACTCTCCAGGGCAGGTGTTCTGTGATGTCGGTAAATCACTTAAGAAGGACCACTGGTATTGTTTCCTTGAGAGACGTGGCCCAGTACTTTCCCCTTCCATCTGCAGTCCTAGTTAGCCGCCTGTGTGTCTGACACAGTGCCACGTTGCAGGTTGTTCCCCAACGTGAGAGCGTAGGAGCAGGTTCTGAGTTATGTGAGTCGCTTGAAGAGCCTGCCAGTACGTTGTCCCGAATTTTGAGTGTCCACCACAGACAAGAGCATCGTCAGGTGTACCGCAGAGGTGTGTGACAGGAGCGGTCTCTCTCTCTACACACATAAACAATCTGACGGGCAGCGTGAGCAGCATTCTGCGACTGTTTGCTGATGCTCCAGTGTGCGGGGAATTGTCGTGTATGCTTTGCGGTAGGACCACTGTGATAGAATTTCTGTTAGGTGACATGAATGCCAGCTTGCTGTAAATATGAATGCAAACGAGGAGGAGAAACAGTCCTTTAATTTTCGAATACAGTGTTAGTGGTCTTCTGATTGACACGGTCGGGTCGATTAAATACCTTGCCGCAACGTTGCAATGTGAAATGGATTGGCAAAAGCACATCATGTCGGTAGAAGGGAAGGCGTATGGTTGACTTCGGGTTACCGGGAGAATTCTAGGAAAGTGTACCTCGCCTACGAAGGAAATCACTTACAGATCGTTTGCGAGAGCGACTCTTCAGTGGTAGTCGGATGTCTGAGATCCCTGCAGGTCGTGCGAAGGGAAGACATCGAAGCAATTCAGAAGGGTGCTGCTAGCTTCATCAACGGCAGTGCTCTGTGTCCTCAGATGGGAAGCCCTGGATGGAAGAAGACACTTTTTCGTGAAACGCTGGCATTTTCGACTGACTGCAGAATGTTGCTACTCTCACCAGCATACATCTTGCTTCAGGACCGCGAAGACAAGATAAGGTATGTTACGGCTAGTGCGGAAGCACATAGATAGTCATTTTCCTATCGCTCCGTTCGCAGGTAGAACAAGGTAGGGAATGATTGGCAGTCGTATGAAATACCTTCCGCAATGCACTCTATCATAGCGTGGTGAGTGTGGGATTTGATGTAACAGTCGTCGCCGACGGTAGTTTGTTTAACAATCTTCATTTTTGTTTCCATTAGAAGAAGTGTGTGAAAAGGGAAAAATATGCAGGGTTTTATAACCATGAAAAGGCTGGGATTCAATACGTTAACTCTGATGGGATGCAGTTCAAGTGCTTGAGCCACTGTGAGTCATCTTGCTCGGTATGGAAAGAAAAACAAAGGACTGGATCACAGGTCAAGCTGCACAGTGTTGTCGGTAGAACGACACCGGTTGTGCTTTGCAGCTGCGTGTTTGACGAATACCCTGCTCTGCAAAACTCAAGGTCCAGGCAGATAAAATAACGTAACATATTAAGAACTGGGTGGTAATGTACGAAAGTGTTACAGGTGCAGCGTAGGAAAAAAAAAATGTTCAAATGTGTGCGAAATCTTATGGGACTTAACTGCTCAGGTCATCAGTCCCTAAGCTTACACACTACTTAACCAAAATTATCGTGAGTACAAACACACACACCCATGCCCGAGGGAGGATTCGAACGTCCGCCGGGACCAGCAGCGTAGGAGCTTGGTATTACCAACAGCAGTGTTTCACGTGGTTGGGGAGCGTTCCCAACCGTAGGCAGTGCTGACCTAGACAGAGGGAAGGTATCGACCGCAGGCAGCCTCGCTGTGCAACAGGCAAAATGGACGCAACTCGTACAGCGGGTGCAGTTGCAGCCACATGTAAGAGGACGCAGCCTCACGCACCACAGTGGCACAACGACTGCACGGGGACGGTGTCTTCGCCCGCCGATCAGTACGTCGCGTTCGTTAAAACTGGCACATCGGCGACACTGATTGCGAAGGTGCCAAAAACATAGGGAGTGGCCGGACCAGCGAGGCGTGGCGTCGCGTCATCTTCTCCGGTGAGACCAGTTTCAAACTCAATAGTGCTTCTGAATGTACCCTCTTCTGGAAAATTTGGAAATTTGTGGTAAGTTCCTATGGGACCAAACTGCTGAGGTCATCGGTCTCTAGGCTTACACACTACTTAAAGTAACTTACACCAAGAACAACACACACCCGTGCGTGAGGGAGGACTCGAACCTCCGACGGGGAGAGCCGCGCATGCCGTGTCAAGGCGCCTCAAACCACGCGGCAACACCGCGCCTCTGCCCTCTTTTGGTGCGACGTGGAAACACCTAATGCTCTCAAGAACATGATAGAACACGGTAGTTTTGGTGATCCAGGTGTTAATGGTGTTGTATGGGCGTACTGAGCTGCAGATCTTTGAACGCTGCACTCTTACGAATTAACGTAATTGTGACACTGCCCTCCTTCCCCATGTCCATCTTCCCAGCGCTGCATTCGTCCCTGACTTAATTTTTGTGGATGACAGTGCGCGTCTGCGTCTAAAAGTGCAGGTAGAGGATCTCCCGGAAAGGCAGAATATTCGGCAAATACCGGCCGGGGTGACCGAGCGGTTCTAGGTGCTACAGTGTGGAACCGCCTCGGGCATGGATGTGGGT
This sequence comes from Schistocerca americana, assembly GCF_021461395.2. Lineage (NCBI taxonomy): Eukaryota > Metazoa > Arthropoda > Insecta > Orthoptera > Acrididae > Schistocerca > Schistocerca americana. The sequence goes on along the minus strand of NC_060121.1, from coordinate 47,685,831 downwards.
TATGTCCTTAGGTTAGTTAAGTTTAAGTAGTTCTGAGTTCTAGGGGACAGATGACCTCATAAGTTAAGTTCCATAGTGCTCAGAGCCATTTTTGTTATTCCTGTTCCTCTCATTGCATATTTCTTCCAGCTACCTTCTGTACTTGAGAGTCGCGGTTGAAGTTTCATCGAACTATGTTATTGAACGGTGACACGTAAGGCGAAAGTTGCTTTCTTCCGTAAGTTTCGCACGGCAGCGTATTATTTGGAGTCGGGGAAAGATAATGGAGCAACGAGGCGCTAGTCAGATGGCAGCAGAGAGCCGCGTGTGCCATAACCGCCGGACATGTTTGTGTGCCGAGCCCGCAGCTGGGAAACAGCTCGTGCTGTTAGCAGCTGGCGCAGCCGCAGCGCCGTCTGTACTTCCTGTCCATCCGCTGCTCTCTGTTCAGTACTGGCCGGACTACAGTCACAGTCGCTTACGCACACGTCCACCACGTACCTCCAGTAAGCGGCCATGCGAAGTAGTCTGATGCCTGGTGGCGCTGAAGACACTAAGAGAATGATGTTAGCAGAGCAGAGACCGACCAATGGGGAATCATTCTAGCGACGATAAGTGGCGCAGATGCGGAAATCCTCCGATTTAAGAGACTTTGACAAAAGCCAAATTGTTGTGACCCAATACCTCGGATCCAGCATCGCGGAAACGGCGGAGATGGTCGGCTGTTCGCGTTTGACTGTCACCAGCGTCTGTAAAGTGGTTGAAGAATGCTGAAACCACGAGTAGTGGACAGGAAGTTGGACGTCCATACCTCATCCCGGAACATACTGTAGCCATCGGAGGTTTGCTCGCTCTCTAAAGCAGGCTGCGATCTGTGGCAGGTGTGACAATAGAGTGCAGTGCCGGCGCAGGTACAGGTGTTTTGGGGCACAGCGTCCAGAGTAAAGTGCTGAACCTGGTGTTCCGCAGCACAATACCGCTGTGTGTTCCCGTGCTGACCCAACAGCATCGCCAGTTACGATTACAGTGGGTGCGGGATCATCGAGACTGGACCGCGGATCAGTGGAATTGTGTCGCCTGGTCGTATGTGTCCCGTTTATTCTTAAACCATGTCTATGGTCGTGTCCAGATACACTGCTATACAGGGGAACGGCAGGTCGAAACATGCGGTGTACCATGGACTCAGCTGGTGGGAGCAGTATTATGTTATGAGGGGCATTCACCTAGGCTTCCATGGGACCTGCGGTATAGTAATTAAAGGCATCATGGCAGCTGCGGACCATGTGAACATTATTAGGGACCACCTGTAATCCTGTATGCTTGATGTATTCAGCGACGATGGCATCTTCCAGCACGACAATAGTCCTTCCCACAAGGCCAGAATCGTGCTTCAGTGGTTTGAGCAGAATGATTGTGAGCTCAACGTTGGTGTCTTGACCGTCAAATTCGGCTTACCTGAACGGCACGAAACCCAACTAGGATGCTATCGGGAGCCATCTCCGCGCCCACAAAACAACCGCCCACAAATTATGGAAAGTGCGTGACCTGTGTGTAGGCGTCTGGTGCCACAAACTTCTGGAAACCTGTCAAGTACTTGCCGAACCCTTACCATGCAGAATCACTGTTGAATTGAGTTTGACAAGTGGGCCAACACGCTTTTAAGTAGCTGGTCATAACGTTTTTGATCATGAGTTTATAAGGCTTCTCCAGTAATTGTTGATAATATTGTTGTAGTATTGCGCTTGCAGAAGCAAATTCCGTAACTTGTGGAAAGCGGGAGACTGCGTCGTTTCACTCTGTACTGCTAAAACACTGCTGACCGCCCTCCCCCTCCCCCCCCCCCCCATCCTTACATACAGCAGCTCCTCTGTGTCCTGTCCCACAACGAAGCACGCCCAGCACTCCGCATACGGCATGCGCAGCAACATCAGCGGCGACAAATAAAAATGTCAAGGTGGCCCCCGGATTCCCAACCCGGAATAAACTAATCTATGTCGTCATCAATTTTTACAATTGTTACACATCGCATGCAATATATTTTGACCAACGTTATGGAAGCACACTTCCTAGCTGATTACCCGACATTGCTCAGCGTGACGTGTCCGTTGAGCATTTGGGCATACCCCTGCGGTATACAGATTCTATCACTTATGACCTACAATCAAAGAAATCTCACCACAAGTTCATGAACATTAAAAGAAAACAAGATCACGCAACGGATAATAGATTTTTTATTGAGTAAAATCAAGAGGGTCCTAATGAAACACGAAAGTAGGAGTACAGCTTCTCTGACGGACATATGGATGACGAGAAGCATCAGACTGTGAAAGGGACATGAAGGTATTTATCGCTGAAAGACATCAAAAATCTTTTATCCACTGAATCATGAATACAATGATTTATTAATCGAACAGGTGATTGAAATTAGTTAAAAGAGCGTTGGCAGAGATGGCTGCATACATGACAGGAACGATATGAAAGTGCGTCGTAAATGTAGCCAGTAACTGCGGAAAAAGTTAATAAGTTAAAGTAAGGTCCCAGAAAAGGTTCAACAAACACCAGTAATCTCGCCCAGGTGTATGGTGAATGCACGTTGTTGGCTATGATATTTATATCAACAAACAGAAATCCTTATGCAAGACAAATGACTTCGTGCTTGCCTCGTCTCGATGGGTGCAAATACGGTCCACGCTTACCATTCTAATTATGTGCAAGAGAAGAAGATGGCTGCAGTAGCGGTTGAGAATATTAGGCTCAGCCCAGGCATCTGAGTTCTGCTCTAGGTGGGTTGCTCTAGGCCCAAGCGTACTGCCTCAAGCCCGGCAGAGAGGTGTGTTCTATGGTCTCCCTGGAACATGTCTGCTCTCACCCTCCACTACAGAACTTAACTCGTACCGCCAACGTCGCCTCGCTGACATATTGCACAGATCTTGCACGTTGTGAGAAATGATAGTTTAATAAACATGCCAACGACTTGTGGCTCCGTAAACTTTTCCGGCGTAGTAATTTGTGATATTCATGACGAGTCTCCAGCAGGAACATTTCTTCGTCTGCACACAATAGTTCGGCGGCCAACCTGGCTAGTTAGTGCGACGACTTTCTCGCATGAAGATGGTGGCCAGGTGGACCACAGAAATATTGTATCCAGATGACGATACATTACAGCTGGAGACCAGACACGAATGTCATGCCAGCGACTTCCCTACTCTCACAATTTTTTTCGTAGTTAGTGAAGTAGGTTTGTCCCTTGGTCCGGAGAAGAAGGCAGAAAATCTCTCCCACTATGTGACAGGTCTCTAGCTGCAGCCAATGAAAAGGTGTTCATGTACACAAGTGCAGGAACCGTCGCCCACTGCAAAATAATTGCTATGAGGCAGTCACAGATCTCCTTAGAAAACTGTGAACAAACATTCCAGCTGACGCCCTCCAGGCGTCATGTCTGGCCCATCGCTCATAACTTCGTGTTTCCCCAGTCCTTCACATATTTGTGGTAGCTAAAAGGAGTTCTTGTCTCTTCACGCACAGAGACGCTTTATGATGGATTGGCCGCTCTCACCAGTCTCTTCTGCAGCACTAGATGGTCAGAGTAATCTCCCCTGCGCTTGCTTGCCCGAGACTGCTGCTTTCAGTACGAACATCTTCACAACCTGTAGGGTGCTCCCTAATGACTCTTCCCTTTCACCAACCAGGGAAAAGCACGAAGGCCGCCGCAGGTATTAGACTCCTTCACCACAATAAAAGGAAAAGAGGTAAAGTCAACTGGAATTCCAGCGCACACTCCGCTGCAGAGTGAAAACCTCATTCTGGAAACATCCCCCAGGCTGTGGCTAAGCCATGTCTCCGTTATATCCTTTCTTTCAGGAGTGCTAGTTCTGCAAGGTTCGCAGGAGAGCTTCTGTAAAGTTTGGAAGGTAGGAGACGAGACATTGGCAGAAGTGAAGCTGTGAGTACCGGGCGTGAGTCGTGCTTCGGTAGCTCAGATGGTAGAGCACTTGCCCGCGAAAGGCAAAGGTCCCGAGTTCGAGTCTCGGTCGGGCACACAGTTTTAACCTGCCAGGAAGTTTCAACTGGAATTGCTATCATTGCCAGTTGTTTTATTGCTTGCAGTGTTCGTGTAGCAATAGTGATTTGATCTGCTAGTTGGATTTGCATATTGGGTTGTCAAAGAATTTGTGTGACAGTTTCTAGAAAAAGATGCCACTTAACAACGGGTACGTATTTATTGCAATTCTGTTTTCTTCAGGCAGTTCTCACCAGAGGTTGTGTGTGTCAGGAAACTCACAACGCTGGGCCGCCCAAGAACAAGTTGTAACACTGCTACCGGTTTCGGTCAACGACCATCACCTGGCGCCTGAATCAGCCTTAAGAAACAGTAGTGACAACAAAACAACAATGTACAAAACGTCATAAATGCAGGAAAATAAAATATGTAACTAGCGAAAAATTTGTTCATGCAAGGCACATGTCAGTCATATTGAACCATAAAATCGCATTAGCTGTCAAATTCATGAATAATAGCATAGGAAATCAGTGATTTTTCCATGTCAGCAACCTTCGTCATGTGCACACAACAGGAACACGGCCATATGTAGTCTGGACATAGATTGTGTAGCCCTAATACTTGTAGCCTTAAAGATAACACCACAAAGATGTGCAGTCGATATGAAACATGACACACAAAGATAATTTTAATGTAAAACAACTATAATTACAACGATGTCCGCCTCGATAGCTGAGTGGTCAGCGTCACGGATAGCCGTCCTACGAGCCCGGGTTCTATTCCCGGCTAGGTCGAGGATTATCTGCACTCAGGGACTGGGTGTTGTGTTGTCTTCATCATCATTTCATCGTCATCCGGCGCGCAGGTCGCCCAATGTGGCGTCGAATGTTATAAGACCCGCACGAAGGCGGCCGGACTTGCCCAACCAGGGGCCTCCCTGCCAATGACGCCAAACGCTCATTTCCATTTCCATTTCCATTACAACGATTACATTACAGTGATAAGTAACATTTGCACAAAAATCACAAGTATCAGTTATCAAAAATATTTCCATTTTTTTACAATTAATGTGCATGTAAATCACAATGTAGTCTCTGTTTAATAGGAACTAATGACAATAATGTAAGCAATGTTACCTGAGACGAAAATCTTTGAAACATAATGAAAATCGTTGTGTTGGTCTCAGGAAAGACTCCAGGCGCCCTGAGAGGGCGCGCTCCACCTCCGGGATGATACCGAAACAGCCCGGAGCAGGTGGTCCACGTACGCCCAGCATGTTGAGAGAGCCGCTTCCCACTCAGGACGATATGGGTGCAATGCAACAGGGTAACAGGAAGGGCTGCTAACAGTACTGTTATCACTGCAACAGCTTATACGGGTGAAGAAAAATTCGCGCACTCGGACTTCGCAGCGCGATTCTTCGCATAATGGTAATAAAAAACTGTCTCTTACAAAATTTCGTCCTGCGCACGTTTACGGGTGTAAATCAACGTTAAAGACTGTCAGTCGGGAAACACTATAATCACATGTACGATAACTACCTTTATCAGGACAAAATACAGTACTGTGCAGCTGGTGCAGCGGACAGCGTTTTGGGTTCGATTCTGGGTCGAGGCTTGTTTATTTTTACTTGCTAAAAGTAGTCTGCCTGGTACGGTGTCTGCCGTGTTGTTATTTAGCGATTACAGTGGGTCTTCTACAAAACATTCGTAATTACGTACTATGATCACAGAAATGGAAATTCAATCGTTTTCATTGGTCGGTTTTTCGAGAAGGTTTTTGCTCGTCGTGGACTCGAATTGCTTAGCGCCACCGCATTTACTAAATTCCAAACACGTTTTGTGTGTATCCTCCCACCAAATGGTCCCATCATCTTTATTTGCAAAGCCGTTGGTAAACCTACTGGTGACGTAAGGTCCTAACAAAATGTAATGGACCTGAACCTGCCAAAAATAATAGCCAATATTAATCGATGGGACCAACGGGTAAGGGCACTCACAAAACAAGTTTCGAATCTTTTAGATGCAGTGGTGTGAAACAATATGCACCTACGATATTCAAAATGTTTCTTTAAAAGCTGACCACCGAAATCGATTGTACCTCCGTTTCTGTGTTCGTAGTACGTAACTGCAAGTGTTTTGTAGAAGACTCACTGTAATCGCTGTATGACGATTAAGTCGCCGGATACCGTACTACGCAGACTACTTTCAGCAAATAAAAACATATAATTTCACCAACTGCGACATAATCGCGTGTACAAACAGTGATCCAATACTGTAAAATGCTTTTTTATTCCAGTCTCTGATCACAAATGAATTCTTTAGACGATGACCGGTTTCAGTCTGTAATGACCATCTTTAGGGAAAAGAAAAACAAGATCTGAAGATGGTCATTACAGACTGAAACCGGTCATCGTCTAAAGAATTCATTTGTGATCAGAGACTGGAATAAAAAGCATAAAAACATATAAGCCCCTACGCAGAATTGAACCCTCGACCTCTTTTTAATGTCCACTAATTGCCCGAAATATGCATAGGATGAAATTTTGTGATAGAAATTTTTGTATTGCTAGTGTATGAGAAATCGTGCTGCAAGTCCCAGCGCGCGAATTATTCTTTATCCTGTATGTGAGGAAGAGCGGAAAGCGTGGAGAAAGTTTAAAAAAAGGTCGAATCAGTGCCACAGCATTTGACGTGTCAGAGACTGGTCAGACTTGGACCAGCGAGAAAATGTCAACAGCCGTAGGAATTGCGTATGGGTCGCTGCGTAGTTTATAAAAATCTAAGGACCGATTAGCTCCAACAACGATTATTAACGACAGATCTTTCAGTGGAAGCAAACATCCAACGCATTATTGAACTTTCTCATCTTTAACACGTTTGTGTTACGTATTTTCGTTGTAAGCAATGCTACAGAAGTACGTTACGCTTCTGACACGTTCTCGAGGAATCGAGGTTCAAAGTTTTACCAGGCTGGTGAATACAATACGAGAGAGCGCAAGCCGCCGGGCACCGGCGTTATCGCAACAGGCTGAGGCGAAACGTTCCAGCTTTGGTCGCAGGTTCGAATCCTGCTTCGGGCATGGATGTTTGTGATGTCCTTAGGTTAGTTAGGTTTAAGTACTTATTCGTTCTAGGGGATTGATGACCTCAGATGTAAAGTCCCATAGTGCTCAGAGCCATTTGAACCACTTGAAACGTTCCCAGTCTGCCCGCGATGTTTTCGAGTCACGTAATTTCATATTTCCTAACCTCTCACTAAACAGGTGTAGCGCTACAAACAATCGTGATTCTTCGGTAAGGAACATAACAAATGTAAAACACCGCTAGTAATCACTGAAGAGCTGCGTAATTCTTCGAAACGCGTCTGTAACTAAACAATTATTAAAATGAATGACAGCGTGTTTACCTTGAAAAGAATACGCACCTTACCTGTAATCACACTCTATGAAACCTCTACTTCAAAAATGGATAATGGATAGGACTGCGATCGAATTTGTCGCTCTGCTCACTTCAATATGTGAAAGGTTGTTCGAATCTGAAAGCCATACTGTTGATTTGCGTACACTGTCACGAAAACAAAGAAGCTGATCGCAGTCAATGTAATTCTTCGGGACTGACCGAATGACAATATGTCAAAGTCGACAATATTTAGGCCACTGCTACAAATGGCCTCTCTCAAGGTGTTTGCTGATCATGGGATTCATGCTGGCAGTCAGCAAGTGGCCGAAACGTTGGAGAATTTTGCATACTAACATGTTCTGAAGAATCGTACTGTCGATAACAACGGTCGTTCAAACCTACTCTTGCAATTACATTCTGATATCAGCTGCATTATGACTATGACACCGAGGCGCCTGTTCTGTCGCTAAAAGCTCCACCCACCGAACGACGTATCGAGACGGCGACAAGTCGAACTTCAACAGGAAAATTAAATGCTGCAGAAACTTCGTCGTATGTTTACATGTCCAGTTTAGGACGATCTTCCGGCTACCTGTACCAATTAGAAAACGATATCCCCTGTGTCGGAGAGTCAAAGCGAGGGTTCAAAAATGGTTCAAATGGCTCTGAGCACTATGGGACTTAACATCTGTGGTCATCAGTCCCCGAGAACTTAGAACTACTTAAACCTAACTAACCTAAGGACATCACACACATCCATGCCCGAGGCAGGATTCGAACCTGCGACCGTAGCGGTCATGCGGTTCCAGACTGAAGCGCCTAGAACCGCACGGCCACATCGGCCGGCTCAAAGCGAGGGACGTGAAATGTTTATATATAATATGCCATAAAACTGTGGGACCACACGCGAACTAGAAAACTGGGGTAATTCGTAAACGAGACGCGAAATACTTTCAATATGAAGCAAGATAATGGACTGTCTACAGTTTTAGCACGTCTGGCGCGGCCACATAATCCTACTTTTAAAGGAGTGAAAGGTTAAGTGGTAACTATAGACCTGTGCAAGTGGCCCTTCTCTTGCTGTATAAGAAATATGAAGATGATCAGAAACTGACGGAAGTCGGTTGTTTAATAAAAAAGAAGTACAGTCTTGTTAACGTACAGTGAAGTTTCCCAAACATTTTGAAGCTGTTAGTGACTGCCTACACAGTATATTGCACAAATAAAGCTCTGTTCAATTTGGACATTTTAAAAACAAGAGACTATCGTCAAATTTCTGAATAAAGAGTAGAGTTTAACGTACCGTCGACGATGGAGTCATTCGAGGTTGAATGAAAGCTTGTAAGAGGAGCGGACGCGGAAAAAATCGGCCGTGCTCTTTCAAAGGAAATGTAGAAGAATTCGCTTTCGGTAACTCGTGGAAGGTACAGAAAACCTAAATCTTGATCGCCGAAGATGAATTAAATGCAGTTTCTGACCACTGCACCGAATCGCTCGGTCGTAAAAAGTTCTGTTCGGCTTCTACTGATTCACGTGTTCACCGCTGGGTTGTAGGCTCGTTCAAATTGGAGCGTAAATTCATGTCATTACCTATACCTGCCACATACTTACACGACAAAACTACACGCGTCGAACAACTGGTTTCCCAGCAGCAAGTAAATGATACGTGATCGGAGGGACTCTAATAAGTTATCTAGTTTGCCGCCTAATTGTGCCAGCATAGTGCGGAAGCTGCGAGCTATTTATTATGTCTTCCTCTGGCGTGCTTATAGGCAGTTAGTATCTCAACAGAGCTGCAATTATGGCCCACGGAAACGGGGCTTGTTTACAGTCTATCGACCGGGCTGTCAGTTCCAAACGTGAGAATTACTTCTGTCGTGGACAGCGTTTCGGAACAATCACCTAGTTTATTTCAGGAAGCGACAAGGAATTTACGCAGGCAGTAGCCACATCGTGATGTTGACTGCCTTAGTGTCTTTGTACATCCTTATCAGCCTATCAAGAATCCCCACCATTCAATTATCAGTCGTACAACAATACATACAAGGTTAATGTATAGAATACTGGGTGATAGCGAGCTTCAAGAGCATAATATTCGAATATAAACTGAAGCGCCAAAGAAACTGATATAGGTACGCGTATTGAAATACAGACATACGTAAAATGGCAGAATACGGCGCTGCGGTCGGCAACGCCTGTATAAGACAAAAAATGTCTGGCGCAGTTGTTATATCGGTTACATCTGCTACAACGGCAGGTTATCAATATGTAAGTGAGCCTGAACAGGATGTTACAGTCGGCTCCTGAGCGATGGGTCACAGCATCTCCGTGTAAGCGATGAAGTGGGGACTGTCCTGTACGACCATTTCACGAGTGTACCGTGAATATCATGAATCCGGTAAAACATCAAATCAACGAATTCGCTGTGGCTGCAAAAAGATACAGCAAGAAAGGGACCAACGACGACTGAAGAAAATAGTTCAATGACAGAAGTGCAATCATTCCGCAAATTGCAGCAGATTTCAATGCGGGCCATCAAAAAGTGTCAGCGTGCGAACCATTCAACGAAACATCATCGATATGGGCTTTCGGAGCTCAAGGCCCACTCATGTACCCTTGATGACTGCACGACACAAAGCTTTACGCCTCGCCTGGGCCCGTCAACACCGACATTGGACCGTTGATGACTGGATACATGTCGCCTGGTCGGACGAGTCCATTTCAAATTGTACAGAGCGGATGGACGTGTACGGGTATGGAGACAACCTCATGAATCCATGGACCCTGCATGTCAGCAGGGGACTGTTCAAGCTGATGGAGGCTCTATAATGGTGTGGGACATGTGCTGTAGGAGTGATGCAGTACCCGTGATACGTCTAGCTACGACTCTGACAGGTGACACGTACGCACGCTTCCTGTCTGACCACCTGCATCCATTCACGTCCATTGTGGATTCCGAGGCAGTAGAGCAATTCCAGCAGAACAGTGCGAATCCCCACACGTCCAGAATTGCTGCAGGTAGTTCCAGGAACACTCTTCTGAATTTAAACACTTCTGCTGAACACCAGACTCCCCAGAAATGAATATTATTGAGCATATCTGGGATGTCTTGCAACGTAGTTTTCAGAAGAGATCTCCACCCCCTCGTACTTGTACGGATTTATGGACAGCCCTGCAGGATTCATGGTGTCAGTTCCCCCCAGCACTACCTCAGACATTAGTCGAGCCCATGCCACGTCGTGTTGCGGCACTTCAGCGTGCTCGTGGGTGCCCTACACAATATTAGGAAGGTGTACCAGTTTCTTTGGCTTTTCAGAGTATATGCTCAATGAAGTCAGATAACACTTTAAATTAAAAATATTGATTTTTCTAATTAATATTTCCGTTTTTTGACTAGAAAGCTTCCCATCAATGTTGGCTCTACGTGCTTACTTCAGTGCAGGAAATGGATTTGATACTAAACATTTTCCGTATGTGTTCATTTTTTATTGCTGGAGCTAAATTAAGTTGTTAGTCAAAGGCATATCTCCAGCATTAAACATTATATTTCGTTAAGTCCAGGCTGTAGTTAATATATAACAGATTTTTATCGTAAAAAGAGCCACCAGGCACAACTTGTCTACATGTTCTCTTTACGTCTTTTTTGGATAACAATTTAAATGCAAGTAATGGGTGGTTTGTTTTAAAGTACAATTCGTATGTATTTACCATACACAGTACAATATTTTTGTGGTTTTATGTACGGTCACAACCGAAAGTGATTCGGTTGGAAAAATCCAGCATGACCTAATTCGGAAACTAAAGTACCGAAACACACTTCTCTAGATATCGTACTCCGCTGATCAGTTGGTTTCATCCACTAATTTTTTTTATATTAATTCTCTGTCAGTTCTCATTTTCCCTCTTTATTTTCGTTTTCGTCAAGGTGTGAAATCTTACCCGATACACAACAGTCTAGGGTGGCTTGCACTATTTTATCTTTACTTTTCTTTCCTGTTCATCTCATGTATGACTTATCGCGATATAAAAGCCAATTTTCCTCGTTACTTCCCCCCTTCTATCAACCTTTCAAAGCCAAGGAGCCAGTACATATTCAGAACGTGTTATTATGAAATGTGTCGTTTACCGCATGCTGCTGTCTGTTCTATTCCCTCAGCAAAATTTCGTCTTTGTCGGCAGATCCTTTGATGAAAATAATAAATTAAATTGTTGATGAGCTTCTGGGACCAGCTGCGGTCTTTAGTCGGAAGAATATGTTTGTGGCAAATCCAAAGGCTGCTATGTCCTGGGAGCCTACTGAACCTTCATTCCTTGAAACCTGCGTGCCGTAATGGAGCTTTGTCTCTCTACAAATTTTTCTCCAAGAGATTCCCTCCATTATGAAATGCACTCATCTTCCATACCCCAGGAGACATCCAGTCGACCACTTTCGTCTGTTACAAATTTGTGTCACAAATTTATTAGCTTCCCATTTCGATTCAGCACTACGTCAATACTTGCAGATCTACCCGCCTAATCTTCAATGTTCTTCTGAAACATCACATTTAAAAACTTCTGTCTTCTCTTTTTCTTTCCTGTTTATTGTCCACTTTTCACTGCCATGTAAGGCTACACTCAAACAAATCTTTACTAGAAAGATTTTCTAACTTTTAAATTCCACGTTATCACAGCTCTCTTTTTCAGGAATCCTTTCGTGCTGTTTACATTGTATTCCATTTTTATTTCGAACACAGACATTTAATTTGTTGTCCGAATACCAAACCTCGTCCCTGCTTGTATCGTCTCATTTCCTTATCTAACTCCATTAGCATCATCTACTTTAGCTGCAATACATTCCATTACATGTGTTTTTGACATTTATTTTACAATTTCTTTTCAAAACATCATCCATTCCATTCGAATGTTCTTCTAAGCCATTTGCCTCTCTGGCAGACGTACACTGCCATTCGCAGACCTTATAGTTTTTACTTCATAACCCTGAAATTTCATTCCTTTCTGCGTGAAGAGTTTGATAGAGCACTGAAAGACTGAAGTCGAAACAAGGCCCCGGGAGTAGACAACATTCCATTAGAACTACTGACGGCCTTGGGAGAGGCAGTCCTGACAAGACTCTACCATCTGGTGAGCAAGATGTATGAGATAGGCGAAATACCCTCAGACTTCAAGAAGAATATAATAATTCCAATCCCAAAGAAAGCAGGTGCTGACAGATGTGAAAATTACGGAACAATCAGTTTAATAAGTCACGGATGCAAAATACTAATGCGAATTCTTTACAGACGAATGGAAAAACTGGTAGAAGCCGACCTCGGGGAGGATCAGTTTGGATTCCGTAGAAATATTGGAACACGTGAGGCAATACTGACCCTACGACTGACCTTAGAAGCTAGATTAAGGAAAGGCAAACCTACGTTTCTAGCATTTGTAGACTTGGAGAAAGCTTTCGACAATGTTGACTGGAATACTCTCTTTCAAATTCTGAAGGCGGCAGGGGTAAAACATAGGGAGCTAAAGGCTATTTACAATTTGTGCAGAAACCAGATGGCAGTTATAAGAGTCGAGGGATATGAAAGGGAAGCAGTGGTTGGGAAGGGAGTGAGACAGGGTTGTAGCCTCTCCCCGAAGTTATTCGATCTGTATATTGAGCAAGCAGTGAAGGAAACAAAAGAAAAATTCAGAGTAGGTATTAAAACCAATGGAGAAGAAATAAAAACTTTGAGGTTCGCCGATGACATTGTAATTCTGTCAGAGACAGCAAAGGACTTAGAAGAGCAGTTGAACGGAATGGATAGTGTCTTGAGAGGAGGATATAACATGAACATCAACAAAAGGAAAACGGGGATAATGGAATGTAGTCGAATTAAGTCGGGTGATGCTGAGGGAATCAAATTAGGAAATGAGACACTTAAAGTAGTAAAGGAGTTTTGCTATTTGGGGAGCAAAATAACTGATGATGGTCGAAGTAGAGAGGATATAAAATGTAGACTGGCAATGGCAAGGAAAGTGTTTCTTAAGAAGAGAAATTTGTTAACATCAAGTATAGATTTAAGTGTCAGGAAGTCGTTTCTGAAAGTATTTGTATGGAGTGTAGCATGTGTGGAAGTGAAACATGGACGATAGCTCGTTTGGACAAGAGGAGAATAGAAGCTTCATAAATGTGGTGCTACAGAAGAATGCTGAAGATTAGATGGGTAGATCGTATAACTAATGAGGAGGTATGGAATAGGATTGGGGAGAAGAGAAGTTTGTGGTACAACTTGACTAGAAGAAGGGATCGGTTGGTAGGACATGTTCTGAGGCATCAAGGGAGCACCAATTTAGTATTGGAGGGCAGCGTGGAGCGTATAAATCGTAGAGGGAGACCAAGAGATGAATGCACTAGCAGATTGAGAAGGATGTAGGTTGCAGTAGGTACTGGGAGAAGAAGAAGCTTGCACAGGATAGAGTAGCATGGAGAGCTGGATCAAGCAAGTCTTCTGACTGAAGTCCACAACAACCATAACAACTCCCTGAAATTTCATTCCTATCTCAAATATGTCCCCGGATTCCTTCACTACTTGCGCTGTGTACAGATGTTCTACAACCCAATCTCACTTTCATGTCTAATGATTTACTACTGCCAACAAGTGATCCTTGCTCGTGTATTCATCAGCAGCAACGTCGTTTGAGTTAGCACGCTTTGAAATTTGTCATCATTGCACTACGTATTGCCCTAAAACATTTTACAGACACTTCAGCAGTCTAACTGCAGGAACGTGCAGCGATATAGCCGCCTTCAAGTAGGGGGCGTAGGGCAGTCTCTCCAGAACTGACACCAGAAGCCTTTCACGTCGTAATATTAATCTGGTTTGAAAGGGTTTCGGTACATATACAAGTTGAAGGACTGGTAATGATCTACGTAAGGTGTAAGTAGGCTGTTCAGGTTTTTATGTTGGTAACGCCACGTATCGCTCTGTATGAAAATGACTAACTGTGCTGTGTGCAATCTGTGGCTAGTTGGCAATGTTGAAATATTCGCTATTGTAGTGTTGGGCAGTTGGATGTGAACAGCGCGTAGCGTTGCTCTGTTGGAGGTGAGCCGCCAGCAATGGTGGATATGGGGAGAGAGATGGCAGAGTTTTAAGAGCGGACAATCTGGACGTGTGTCCGCCAGAAAGAGTAAATTTGTAATACTGGATATCATGAGCTGATATATATATTATGACTTTTGAACATTATTAAGGTAAATACATTGTTTGTTCTCTATCAAAATCTTTCATTTGCTAACTACGCCTATCAGTAGTTAGTGCCTTCAGTAGTTAGAATCTTTTATTTAGCTGGCAGTAGTGGCGCTCGCTGTATTGCAGTAGTTCGAGTAACGGAGATTTTTGTGACGTAAGTGATTCATGAAAGGTATAGGTTATTGTTAGTCAGGGCCATTCTTTTGTAGGGATTTTTGAAAGTCAGATTGCGTTGCGCTAAAAATATTGTGTATCTGTTTAGCGATGAAAAGAATAAGTAAAGAGAGTAATGTCTGAGTACGTTCAGTTTTGCTCAGCTGTTTGAAAATCAAATAACGTAGAGGTTTATCAGCACAGTAATTCATTAATTTTTCTAAGGGGACTTTTCAAAGGCACACTACTCTAATTTCAGCCGTGTCGCCATATCAAGTGGAATAGTACGAAGATTGTGTACAGTACTCCGTCTGATAATGCACACACGAGCGAAGTTGCAATAGGTAAGTTTGTGAAGAAACAGTTTTACAGCCTATATGACCACGAAGCCCTCTCAAAAACCTGCAGCACTGTGAACCCTTCTAGGGAAAGGTCATTATTTGAACACCATGCGCGTGACGCTGAATGCTTTCAAACAGCCAAGCAGTAGACGGGCTTCGGCCCTTGACAGCTGGGGCTCCTCGTCTGTTCCTCGCAGAGGCGGGAGGGCGGTGCGGTTGCCATGGCGACCCGCGCGGACCGTCATTTATCACCGGCAGCAGGCGAGGCGGCTGCCCCCACGGCGAACTCTTCACCCTCATTTCCTCTTCACACCGGCAGCCGTTTTTCTCGCTTCTCCCCCCCAGCAGACGCGCCGAATGCTCGCGAGCCTGCACGCCCTGATAATGCGATTAGCCCGCCTGCGGGTTCGCGTTTGGCTGCCTTCGCGAGACGTGTGCATCTAGCGGCTGTCGAAGTCGAACCGATATACGCCCCTGATTCATAAGATCTCATGTCGACAGACTTCGACGCAGATTCAGAGCGTAGCTCAGAAATTCAGCATAAATCCCGAGGGCGGAACTGCAGCGATATCAGCAGCAAAGTATGTGTGGGCTCTAAAGATTAGGACAGATGAACCTCGCTTATGACTGTCACAGCTCGAAAGCTCAGAACGTAGCCTACGAAAGGCCGGTTACTCATGAAGAGAAAATTGTAACTACTCTGGTGAGATGAGGTACTGGGTGGGTTAAACAAAATGTTTTGAACGCTAGGCGTCTTTTTCATTATTTAGCCAAGGCGTTTGATGTGTTGATCACAAAATATTGCTCCAGAAGTTGGATCATTATGGAATACGGCGAGTGGCTTACAATGGGTTCACCTGTTACTTTAAGAACAGACAGTAAAAGGTCATTCCCCACAGTACTGAGGATGGCTATGATGTGAAGCACGGTTAAATGGGGGTGCCCCAGGGATCAGTCACTCCTGTTCCTTATTTATATAAATGATATGCCTTCTGGTATTACAGGTGATTATAAAATAGTTCTGTTTGCTGATACCACTAGCTTGGTAGCAAAGGGTGTTGTGTGCATCGTTGGCACTATTTCAAATAGTGCAGTTCAGGACGTAGGTTCACGTCTTGTAAAAAACAAACCAACGCAAAATCACAGTCAGACTCAGTTTTTACTGTTTGTAACACACAACTCACCAAAACCTGATGTTATGGCCACACAGAAAGGGCATATGATTAGTGAGACTGAATGGTTAAAATTTCTAGGCGTTATGATGGATAGTAAGCTGTCGCGATAATCCATGTTCAGGATCTTGTTCAAAGACTTAATGCTGCCATTTTTACTATTAGAACAGTATCTGAAGTAAATGACAGTTTTACGTGAAAAGAAGTCTCCTTTGCTTATTTTCATTCTCTTATGACGTATGGTATTATATTTTGGGGTATGCCTCCCCATTATTATAAAACGGTATTTTTGGTTAGAAACGGGCGGTTTGTCTAAGTTCGCGAACCTCTTGTCGTCCTTGTTCATTAGTCTGGATGTACTGACACTAGCCTCCCAAAACACACGTGTTGTCTTTAATGTCATTTCTTGTTAACCATATCAGGTTATTTCCAAGAATTAGCAGCTTTCATTCACTTAAAATTAGGCAGGAATCCAATTTGTATTTGGATCGAATCTCCACTCTTGTGCACAAAGGTGTGCAGTATTTTGTTGCATCCATTTTCAGTAAACTACGACAAGAATTCAAAAATCTTTTCTGTAATCCACGCGCTTTCAAATCTAAACTAAAGAGTTTCCTCATGCGTCATACCTTCTATTTTGTCGAGAAGTTCCTTGAAAAACTGAGCTGATTCCTGAGTCATATTGTCGACTGAGTTTATGTAAACTAATAGCTTGTCGCGTTTTTGCGATTCATAAACATTTTATTTTGTCTAATATCACTATGATGTTGCAATTTCATGCACTGAAACGTTCCATGAGCGTGGAGATTTGCTTATCAAGTTGGTCCTACGGAATTCTTGTGGCAGTTTTTTGAGCGCTACAGGTGTTAACTGACGGTGGAGCACAACAAACTGCTAAAATGGCTGAAATAGAAAGGTAATGTTGCCCGTCTCCTGGCCGTTGTGCTGCCTCACTGAACCATACTATGGAAATGGTTTTTTGTTATTCCAGAAGGGGAGCTTTGTGTGTCCTACAAGAAACGCTTGTGTGACTGGGAACCCGATTTAATTTAGTGGAGAGTATTTGTTCGTTCTAGGTGAAGGAGTAGGTTTGACTCTACACTAGAAGCCTGTTTGTGTGTTCTCGAACAGGCGATTTGTTATTTTACGTGAGGAGCGTCTTGTTCCTAAGGGAGTTTTTGTTGTTGTACAAGGCGAGCCTTACTTGTGTTAGAAGAATTGCCTTGTTCACGTTAGAAAAGAAGCAGTGATCAGAAAGATGAGACACCTCTGTTTTAGATAAAGAAGAGAAGCACTATTTGTTTTAGGAGAGTATCAGTCCGAATTTTAGAAAGGAGCAATGTTTATCTTGGAAGACGACGCTTATTTGCCTGTAATTTTTGAGAACATTTATCGTGGAGAACAGCGCTTTTTCTTACTGCTTTAAAATGAACATTAACAGCACTGACTGCAAGAAAACTTTATTTTTGTGATTACCTGTTTCAGTCACTTACTGGCCACCTACAGACCTCATACCACGAGGGAAGGCGGCGGCGGAGAAAGCAGGCGCTAGGAACTCCACGAACCTCAACTCCTCAGACGTTGACGTTCGTGTGGTTCGTAACGCCTGCTCCGTTCTCCTCCGCCGCCTAGCATCATGTTATGAGGTCTGAAGATGGTCAGTAACGGACTGAAACCGGAATCCACAAAAATAAAGTTTTATTGCGGTCGAGACAGTTTAATTTCATTTCAAACTAATAACGTTGGTTCAGTACATTCGGGTTATTCATTTATAGACTAATGAAAGAGAAAATATTTGAAATTATGTTTTACATTTGTTGGGTGTCTTTAAGTGCTCTAAATGTGAAACAGTGGATCAGTGTAGTCGACTGCAAGGAAAGCTAGTTTTTCGCGCACCTCAGTGTTTGTGACGTCATATCTAATGAACTCCGTCTCTTACAGTGACAAAATCTTGCGGGCTCATTCAGCTGTACATGTGGCCGATTTATTACGGTTACAATTAATAGTAAATAAGTAATAAATTCATACTTTGTGCCTGATACTGCAGTTTTACTGCGTCAACGGCGAAAACGTATTACTACGGTAAGCGATAAACATTTTTGCTTCCATTATCTTTGCGTGGTGGGGAGACAGTCAGAAAGAAAAATCTCGATAAGGTTTGAAATTATGTGTAAAGTTTGTCGGAAGTCGCTAAGAGCTGGAGGAATTTCGTCTGGGTAATTTGTGCCATGTTTATTTCGTTTTCTCAAGGTTTATAAGCAGTTTTTAAATTTAATACTCGTGTTACTATGTTATATCTGTAACCTAACATTCTGCCTCTCAATGAGTGGATTATGGCAACAAGGTAAATTTTAAAATTCGTTAATAACTATATGAAATACTGAAAATCAAATTTTTCTAGCCTCTGGAAGCAGTTACATTGGCACTCTGCAACGGGAACTGTGGAATGAGCACACGTTTAGCCGTTTAGCGACATTAACAGTTCTGGTAGAACCTCTTCAATTTCTGATATAAAAATTATGTTTCTTTTCACGGCAGCCACAGCAGCGTCGCTTAGAAAAACCGAGACCTCGGAGTGAAGGTGGCTGCCGAAGCACCTCCATTGCGTCGTGAACACGTGAGAAACACGCTTCTGTAGGTTTCACTGATTTTAGTTGCATATGACGTCGTAGTGGGATATCTTTAACAGGTTGCTTACACCCTTTTACTTCCAATATAGCCAGAGGTCTGCTATTCGGCGAAGCGAAATGGTAACTCAGCCGTAGCAGGTACGAACTTTCTGACGTGCCAGGTACAGACAGCCTTCGGGTAAAGTAGTGAAGTTTTTACGTCGCATTACAAACGAGGAAGATGAGCGCCCGAAACCTGCTGGTGGGCTGCGACGTCCACAAACAGAGAAGCTGGACCAGCACTTAAAGTACAGCGGGGCAGTTTGACCTAAAGGCCGAAATTTCTTTTTCGCTAGGAATTCAAGCAGTTCCGCATTTTCACCCGTTTATTAATAATCAGTGTTATCGAGATCAACTTTAAACACGCATTAACTGAAAGAAAATCAATAAACAGCTTTATAATGTGATGATTATCTTTCTAAGTTAATCTTTCTAGTTAAAGAAAATAAAAAATAATTACCTATTTTAATGGGAGGGGAAACGTAAAAATTTACAGTAAGTTTGGTCGTTTCAATTAAATTTGGAAAGAAATGGCAGTTAATTATTAATATTTCTCATTTGAACCCACTTTGTCAAGAAAGTTATTTTCTTCGACATCATCACGTCATTTCGTGTAGTTCTTGACAATATAATTTTAAACTACACAACTACGTCGTCATCCTTGTGTTGCTGTCTGTTTGCAATTTACTGCGCTCATTTGTTCATTGAATGATTGTGAAGGGAAACAGCCTTTTAACGTTAGCATTTGGGTCTGGAACTGCGAAGTAATATTCTATTCGAACAATTCCGAATGAAATTCTTCATTGTGCTGATATTTTGAAATAAGCGCTCCACTTTTCACGTGTCAGCAGCTTTATAACTTGTTAAAGGCAGCGTTGTCCTTTTTAGTTTCATAAACTTGGAAGAACTTTGCAACTGATCAAAGCATTACCTTTCATACAACATAACTATTTTTCTACGGAAATCTCTATAGTTTCCGCTGCTTTCCAGAGGTGGAACATTAGCTAATGTCATCCTTTATTAATGGTTCAATAGGGTGCTAAATTAACATATTCAGCAATAGTAGTATTTGGAAATTATGTTTGCTCTAAATTCTTCCATCCGATCTTGGCGTGTCTCTGATAGTCGCCTTAAAATTCCGACAACCTCGATTAGACAAAAGTTTTCCTACGGCCTTTGTGTTCTTCACAGTTTCTGAACACCGGTCAATTACTTCAGTGACAGAAACATCTGAAGTTTTATTCTGTTTGATTCGTCTTTGGTGTAGAGGGATAAAAGAGTGCAGGCGCCATAAATAACACTCAGAGAAGTCGTCCTCGAAAAAGTCTTTCACTGTTCTGTGTGGATGAGGTAATGAAAGCAAGTATGCCTCTAACGGCTCGCACATTTACAAAAAATGTCTCTGTTGTGTAATATAAGGACACACATCTGGTCTTTAAACGATACAACACCTGTTTCAAACGGACGTCGTATGTTTTTCAACGTTTCCGTCTGTTCTGTGAACCTGGCAAAATAATTGTGCATTTGCAGCACAACGCTGTCTACGAATTCGAGTACAGAATCGAAAGCGCGATGTACAGAATTGATGAAAATGTGGTCAATACATCCAACTCTGATCGTACAGTCGATCTCAGCAACTGATTTCAGTATTTGTGAAATAGTGCTTAAGCTCGTTCGGCCTATGAATAAAAACATCGCACACAACCGTAAGGGCAGCACTGTTTGATGTTTCTTTATATCCGTGTAGTATGTCCCCTTATTTCTCGCGCTTACGTCGTTAGCTTGGGACGGACCATGGTACTGCGTTCTCTACTTCATTGCTAAAAAGCGTAAGAAATGTCATAGAGCTCGGACTGACAAATACTTGGCCGCAGTAGCGTAAAAAGGATCCGGACCGCTCTAGGAGCGACGGCTCGCGTTACTGCATTTGTGGATGATGAGAACGTGAAGAGATCGATAGTGACGATGGAGAAGGCGACAGAACGTGCAAGCAAAATGTTAAAGCTGAAGCAGAAGGTGGTTTGAGAACTGCGTAAGGCGGGACACGACGCCTACCAGAGTGAAGTTCAGGTTCCTACGGCGAAGAGGTAGAAGTAAGCTACTCACAACAGGTAGTCCATTGACGATACGAAAAAATGTGTTACCAAGCAGCAATTATCAACAACATAAAGAAATAGTTACTTTACGAAAGCTGCACAGCTGTTGTCGCAGAGAACTGACCTTTAAGGCCAGCAAGGAAGCTCTGAGAAAAGTTGTTTCGTGTATGGTTTTAGTTCTAAAAGATGCCAAAATAAAAGTGTTATGCGAGAACGAGTGGATGTAATTGAACAAGCGACATGCGACAGTAGGTTGTTGCGGTAGACTGAAGCATGAAAATAAAAGTAGCTAGCTTTACTTAGATGGAAGAAACTGAAGATTCGCACATTTAGTTCTGTGTGGCGCATACACAGCAGGCCCGTGGGGGCTGCACTACGCCACGTGCAGTGTTTTTGTCTCTGCTCACTCTTCCAGCCGGAGGGGTGGGGAGGCTGTACCGCTGTAAATAGTGGCCGGGGACGTGCAGAGTCAAATAGGGCACGCACACCTGGCATCCGTGGGAGGGTGGGGAAGACACTCGCGTGTCAGCGGGCGTGTAGCAGAATGCTCGCAAGGCGACAGATACGAGGCATACCTGGCGAACAAAGCGGGGGCGTGACAAGTACGTGTGGAAGCAGCCACGTCGATAGCATACAAGAGACTGGCGTACACACTATTACCACGCGAGGTCCCAAATTCGGTTTTCCGTACATAAATTTTCTATTACCGTTTCTATACTCTGATTAAAAATACTTTGTGATTGTCGTGTCGCAGTGGTGTGGAGCAGGGCTGCCTGCTCGTGTACAAAACGCTACGTGCTCATGCGGTCGAAAGTTACGGGCGCTCCATAATTAATTAACCAACTTGTTTACAGGTAGTGGGGAGGGCAGTGGTGTAGAGAGGGGGTCACTGCTTTTGCAGCCCCATGCTTCACTCTTACGCTAATGCGCGACACAGACAACATTTAATCTTGTTAGACTAACCGTACAGTAACTGTAATGACAACTTAGATTTCGGATATGACTAATCTGTTAAATTGAACAAGAAACAGAAATGCGAAACACGTACTGTAAGTGAATTCGGCTAGGACAATTTCCACTGTGGCACACAGTGCCGAACCGCGACTGTGGAAATTATACTGTGTTTACTCCTCATTAAAGTGAGATATTTCCCTTCTTCCACCCTTAAAAACGATTTCGGTGTGATTGTTGCATTTCGTGTTCACTAACGTATGACCTACAGTCCACTGAGTATGAGGTATCATGTGCCCACATTTTTACAGCAATCGCCTCGCATTAACTACTGAAGGTTTGTTAACTTGAAATCTTCGTAACATTTATGACATGGTCGTTGCCAAAAATGGCGGGGGGGAGGGGGGGGGGCACAACCATCCTATCACCTAAATGAATTTACACATGACACATGACCTACCTGCCATGTAGTTAAAGTTAGTAGGGATATGCACTGTCCATAGTGAACAAGACTATTGGTAAATGTAACCCTGGTGAGAAATACTTAGTAAATGCTAACACAGCAGACACTCCGGGGTGTTAAACACCCCAATTTTAATTTTAACGGTATAGTGTCATGAAAGTACACGTAACTTTGAAAGTTCCTGGCAGATTAAAACTGTGTGCCGGACTGAGACTCCGGCACACAGTTTTAATCTGCCAGGAAGTTTCATATCAGCCACACTCCGCTGCAGAGTGAAAATTTCGTTCTGGATACATATAATTTTATTCAACTACTTATTATTTGTCTGTAGGATATTGTTGTTTTGTGTGTGTATAAAATAATTAGATTATAACTAATACTCTATGTATTATTGTATAACAAACCCTGTAGTGTACTATTTTCACAATATGTACATGGTAAATTTTGGATGCATTTTTGTAATTGTTTGTAATTGATTTAGGCAAATGTAATTAATAAAAGTATATATAATACAGAGTATATTTACACAAAAATACAAAATTCAAAGGCATAAACGATAGTGTGGCTTATCCTGGACAATAATAATCCTATCCCGCGTCCGACCATCCTGATTTAGGTTTTCCGTGATTTCCCTAAATCGCTCCAGGCAAATGCCGGGATGGTTCCTTTCAAAGGGCACGGCCGACTTCCTTCCCCGTTCTTCCCTAATCCGACGAGACCGATGACCTCGCTGTCTGGTCTCCTTCTCCAAAACAACCAACCAACCAATAATAATCCTACATTTTCAATTCTCGCACTCGTAGCAGAGTTTCACACGATGTTCGTCACACGTATATCTTTTGCAGGAAATACATCTAGTCTTTGTTTTTCTGTCTCTATTTCTGGGGAATAAGTTACTTCGTCTCTGAAGAGCTGGTCTATCATCTTGTGGCTGAATCACTGCTTCATTATTTTGCACATCCAGTATTTCAGTAAATGAGTTTGCGGATACTTCGCCTGACTGTAGGAACCTCCGATTTTGCTTGGATATATGGTTTTATCATTGACAGTAATAACTCCATTAAGAACCTACGTCTCTTCATCTTTGTGTTTTGTGACCGCAAATTGTAAAGGACCATGGCATTTATACCACTTTGGTCCATCACTCCATACCACATTCGTAATGGCCATCTGTTGGATTTCCGGCTATGTATGAATGACGTAATTAATCGAATGAATCCATCCCTCCTTTTGTTGAATTATGAAATAAAATAACTTCCGGTTTTTGTGTGGTTTCATCAATCTCTTTACAGAGATGCATAGAAGACAATAATAAAACATTTTTGTTAGGTTTTGTGGAATATGAAACAAGCATCTTGTCATTATCAAAAGCAAAGTAAGAAGTTCTCTCTGGTTTTCTTGCTGTGAACGATGGAAGTATTTCCGCTTTATTTGACCTCAAGGTTCCCACCATAGTTAATTTACGATCTTGAAGCATATGGTGGAATAAAGGCACAGAACTGAATTAATTATCAACTGTTATATTACGATTAGTTCCGTGGACTGGCTCGAACAAAGTTCTTACATAATAGGATGGTATTGGTTCTTTATTTGTGGGTCTGAATTTTCCTACATATGCATTCCATATGAATTTAGCATATAAAATGTTTTAGCATCGTTCATCATAACAACCTTCAGGCCATATTTATCGGGCTTGTTTCTCATATACACTTTAAATAAACACCTACCTCTAAATCCTAGAAGCTGTTCATCTACTGTCACGTACTCTGACGGTATATACAAGGATTTACAGTTCTCTAGAAATTTTTCCAAATACCACGTATTGCCGCAAATTTGTCTGTCGATTGCCTTTCTTGTTTTGTGGCTCTGTCATAAGATCTCAGGCATGATGTTATAAATTTCAAACGGTCCAAAGACATAATCCCATGACAGCTTTGTTTTGTATCAACTTCAAGAAGTTTTCGTTCTATTTCTTGATTTGTTCTTAGTACAATTTCGTCTAAGATTGTATTATCTACTAGTAAATTCCAAGATGAGAAAGGACTACATACATCCTTAGCCAGTCCTTTCGCTCCAGGCAAGTGTGTGGCCAAATCTCGTTAGTGTTCGGCCTCTTCGCTCAGCTTCCTGAACGCTCCATAAATGTCCATTTCTTCCAACGCGAGCAGCTTCATTTATAACTTTTGCAAGTGGCACTAAAGCAGTCGAAAGTCTATGCTCTAAGTTTCTATTACTTTCATTTTGTGGCGGTTCTGGGTCAGCTTCTCCACTGGCAATTTCTTCGTCAGAAAAGTCACTTTCTTCAAACACAAAGTCTGGATCTTTATGTGCATCATCACCACCAAAAATATCCTCAACACTTTCACTATCGTTGTCCTCGTCCATGAGAAGTCTCTGGTACTGCCTAAGGCCACAATATCACGAAAACTACACTAAACACACTATAGTGTTATGTAACAGATACACTAGGGTGTTTAAAACCCCACTATGAGAACGTAAAGGACGCACTGGGTAGTAAGACACCCCAAGCGAAAAACAATGAAAGCTGATGACTCGGAGAAAGCGCGGTAAACAATGACAGTGGTCAGTGGCTGTAGGCAATGGCATGAACTGAATTTACAGTGGGACCAAAATTTCCCTCTCGCTAAAATGTGGAACTATGGAAAAAATAAAATTTTTTGGGTTGTTTAGCACCCCCGTGTGTCTTTTTAGGGTTAAACTATAGATTTATCGATATCGGTACCAGATATCGTCCATCCCTACTTTAGCAAAGACCAACCACTGTACATTGTTGGTCTTACTTGAGCTTAGATGTTGACGTGTTACTTGAATTTCAGCTTAATGTAAGTGCTTTATTGTTCTTGCGGTGTGTGCTGTTCTGCCGCTTTCAAATCATGGATCAGTTTGTGACAAGAAATAAGAGAAAAACCGATTTTGATTCGTCCACTAGCTTTATGGTAAATTAAAAATATGTGCGCACTGTTATAACAGCCTAATTATCTGTCTACAGCAGTTTAATGTTTGTACGGGAGTCGTTATTTGGAGATTGGGAGAACTCCGGTGTTGCGTGTTTCAGTATTTCACAAGGCAGCGGAGCTGTAAACTTGGTCACAAATAACATTAAACTAAAATAAGTGCATAAAGATGCACTTGGATTCGTCTGTGTCGACCAAAAACCACGTTGATCTACAAAATAGCAGCCAAAACGATTACGGTTCCATTTCTTTGAAAACTCATCACAAAATTTTATTATTAGTAGCCTATTTGGCAAAATATCGCTCAGTCTAGTCACCTGGGTGGTACTTAATTATGAAAAGCAGTTCCGATACGGAACTATGGGGACAGGTTTGTGGAGAGCGGAAGGGGTATGTGATTACAGCATATTTTTAGTTCGTTGCTAAACGATTTTTTCAGCCGACTCCTCCCAAACCCCTCCTCCTTTAACTACCAAACCCTATTAACGCCCTTACAATAACAACTGAAGCCAGTAATTCCACGCACAATTTACTGTTAAAGCATGCACTCATTCAAGCACTATGAGGTGATCAAACATGAGATGAGCAAAAAGAATTCTTAAAATGAAGAACAAACCGCCTTCAGTCACAAGTTGCGTTTATTTACTGCACTATGCATTTCGAGCCCTGGAGGCTCATCTTCAGGTGCTTTTTAGTGATTTGCATCACGTATTTTTAGTTGTTTGCAGTTTAACATTCTATGATGTCTGCTTCTGTTGTGCAGTTGGTATACACAATATACATATTTAATTTTCCAGTACATTCCGGGATATATACATAGTCACACACTTTTTCACACATTGTAGTAGCAGAACGTAAACATGCCAAAGATGACCTTAGAAGTTAAGTCCCATGGTGCTCAGAGCTTTGAACCACTTTTTTGAAGAGCCGCTGACAGCTGCGAACCACCTGCCTCCCTTCACGCTTGATGTCTTCCCCGTCGGCGATGCCATATTTCAGTAGTACATCATCCGCGTCTCGGAGCCAGAATCGTGCTACAGTGGTTTGAGAAGAATATATATCTCGACGAACAAATTTGCCTGCTGTAAATCCTATCGAACCCATCTGGGTCAGTATCGGCCGCCATTACCGCGTACGAAAACAAGCGGCCCGTTATTTACGCCAATTACAAAAAAATGGTTTAAATAGCTCTGAGCACTGTGGGACTTAACATCTGAGGTCATCGGTCCACTAGAAATCTGTACTTAAACCTAACTAATCTAAGGACATCACAGAGATAAATGCCCGAGGCAGGATTCGAACCTGCGACCGTATCAGTCGTGCGGTTCCGGACTGAAGCGCCTAGAACCGTTCGGCCACCTCGGCCGGCGCCAATTACATGACCTGTGGGTTGACAGCCAATGCCGCATTCCTCCGCCAGTCTACCAACAAACTCTCGGATCCCTGGCACCAACAAACTCTCGGATCCTTGGCACGTAGTATCAGAGATGTATTTCGTTCCAAAGACGGACAAACTAGCTATTATGCAGGTAGTCATAATGTTTTGGCTCATCAGTGTAGATTGGTAGAGAGGGATGAATCAGGACGGGGCGTGCAGGGATACACAGGAAAGTTTGTCACTGACTTTATTCCGTCGAAGAGCACACAGTACCTCTGCTGACCCAGGCGACAGCGGTGTCGCGGCATGTGTACTTGCGTCAGCACAGACACCAGCTCCCGAATCTGCTGCTCCGGCACTCGGCCGCTCCGTCCTTGCAGACGTAGCGGCTGCTGGCTTTCCTCCTGGGGAGGGCTGTTCCCAAGACTGCCACTCGTGGTCACCGTGCAGATCGCCTCAGACAGCTGCCTGCAGCCCGTCGGGCTACTCACGCAGCCCACTTGCTCCCCACACTCCGATATTCGTCACCAGATGGTCGTCTCGGTTTCGCTGCAACTTAAGCAATCGCCACTGTCTCCGGTTCCAGACGCTGCCTGCCTTCCTGCAGCCTGCAGACTGCCTAATTCGCAGTCCTTTCCTACGCCTCTGAAGTAGCTCCTCTGGAGGGGACGAGTGGAGCGTTCCTCAATAGTTACGTCAGGTTTTCCTAGCCTGCTTCGGGCTCCACACACAGGTTGCTAGACGGTTTTGTAACTGCATCATATGTGGTACCCATATTACTTCAGAGTTCTGTGTTGGGCCTGATTATTCCACACCCTTCCACACAGTTGTTTACACTACCCGTCAGTCCCTGCTTCCTCACCTGCGAGAGATATAGTAAACTAGAACCGTTTGCTTAATTTCAACATTGCCATCTCCCGCTACCCGATGTGTCCATAGGTTCGTTAACTTTTACCTTCTGGTCAAAGCTGTGCAAAAGTTCCGGGTATTTCCCAATTCCATGCCTATACTTATTAATGATACAGCCGTCTGATTTACATCATGGATTAGTTTTCAGCATTAAAGACTCTATAATCATATTATCACAGATAAATACAAACTCATTTATGAGTCTGTATACACTAGAAGTCTAGTTGAAATACATGCGCGAATAAATGTTAAAATCCCAAAACTGTAGCTCATAGAATTTATGTATTTCATTTCGTTTTACAAATAAACTAGCTGAATACCTGGCATTGCCCATGTATTTATTCCAGTCTTCTATTAGTCCGTCGCCTCGTTCCACTTGTCTACCTTCACCACCCCCCCCCCTCTCTGTCCAACTCCTCCACCCTTTATCTGCTTCTGCCCCTCTCCATCTTCTACTCCCTCTCTCTCTGTTAGTCTGCTATTGCCCCCTCTCTCCATCCGCTCTCTCTCCATCTCCTCCTCCCTCCTCTTATCAAATCTCCTCCTCTGCATCTCATTCTCATTCTCCTCCTCCCCTATCTCTTGTCATCTCCTCCTCCTCACTCTCTCTGCCCATCTCCTCCTCCTCCTCTTGCTGTGCATCTTTTCACTTTATCTTTCCATATCCATCTCCTCGTCCCCCCTCTCTCTGCAGGTGTCCTCGCTATCCCTTTGTCAGTTCATTTCCTCCTCCTTCTCCTCTGTCTGTTCATCTCCTCTTCCCCCATCTCCTCCTCGCCCATCTCTCTACCTCTCTCCTGGCCATCTTCAACTCTTTCCTTTCTTTGTCCATCTCCTCCACCCCGGTTTCTCTGTCCACTTCTCCCTCCACTATGTCCATCCCCTCTTCCTCCGCCTCCTCTTCTTCCTGTCTGTACCTGTCTCCTCCATCCCCTCACTGCCTCTCCTCGTTCCCCTTCCCCTGTCCACGTTTTCACTGTCACTCGAGGCTTGTTGTTCTTACCACAACAGTAATTCTTTCCAGATCGTAACTAAAATTTGTACCAAATTTGACTTGAATCGTTCAGGGCTTAGTATGAGCTTTTT
Organism: Schistocerca americana; assembly: GCF_021461395.2. Classification (NCBI taxonomy): domain Eukaryota; kingdom Metazoa; phylum Arthropoda; class Insecta; order Orthoptera; family Acrididae; genus Schistocerca; species Schistocerca americana. Next base: position 47,657,038 of record NC_060121.1, on the reverse strand, counting down.
ACCCATGGCTTTGCACGCAGTGGCACATCTAAAATATCATACATGTTTACCGTGTTTGCCGGCCGAAGTGGCCGAGCGGTTAAAGGCGCAACAGTCTGGAACCGCACGACCGCTACGGTCGCAGGTTCGAATCCTGCCTCGGGCATGGATGTGTGTGATGTCCTTAGGTTAGTTAGGTTTAAGTAGTTCTAAGTTCTAGGGGACTTATGACCACAGCAGTTGAGTCCCATAGTGCTCAGAGCCATTTTAGCCATTTTGTTTACCGTGTTTCACGCGTGTTTGTTCAGAGCTTCACCTCTATCTCTAGCGAATTTCACCCTACAGTGTTATTTTCACGCAGATGAATGTTTATGACGTAGTATCTCCTGTACTGTGTGCTTTACAGTGATATAATTTTGCAGGTACATCCAGTGGTATATGTGCCTACCGTACGTGAAGTCTGTTACGAAAAGTGTAAGTAGCAAAGAAGTAATACATTATGTGGATACTGCCTGCTAACCGAGCGAGGTGGCGCAGTGGCTAGCACACTGGACTCGCATTCGGGAGGACGACGGTTCAATCCTGCGTTCGGCCATCCTGACAGGTTTTCCGTGATTTCCCTAAATCGGTCGAGGCAAATAACGGGATGGTTCCCTTGAAAGGGCACGGCCGACTTCCCTCCCTGTCCTTCCCTAATCCGATGAGACGGATGACCCAACCCAACTGCCTGCTAAATGAGTTGCAAATATAGGAATAAAGAACCACCCATCTATGAAAGGTGTGAGGGTGGGTATGAAAAAGCAGACACATCCGTGTGTGTGAGCAAAGCTCATCCTAAACCACTGGAGCGATTTAGATCCAATCTGGTGCACTTATTAGTTACCGTCTGAAAAGAGATACTGTAGGGGTCAGAACGACCAATCTTCTGTTGGGGTGAGTGTATTAACACAGAGAGAGAAGGGAGGATGAAGACATGGACAGACAACCAGGAGGAGGCCACAGACAGGAGGAGGACGTGATGGACAGACATGGGACAGACATGGGACAGAGATAGAGAGAGGGGAGAGGAGGAGATGGACAGAGAGGGGAAAGAGGAGGAGGTGGACAGAGCCAGGGGGAGGAGGAGACAGGTACTGACGTGGGGGAGGAGGAGATGAATAGGAGGAAGGAGAGGAAGGAGACCAAGAAAGGGGAGGGGACACGAGGAGATGGACACAGAAACTAAAAGGGTGAGGACGAACCGGCTCTGGGGGCAAAGGGGATGGGCAGAGGAAGGCGGCAGGACGAAATGGACAGAGAGAGGGGCAGAGAGAAGAGGGACGAGGAGATGAAGTAATCGATGATTGGAATAAGTAAATACCAAGGCACTGCAAGGTCCCTGATGCTAGTGACAAGAAATAATACGTTACATTCTTTTAAGGGAAGTTGTTCTTGCTCAATTTTTTAGAGCAAACACTACATTTATGAAAGCCACCCGCAATCGAATTATGTACATAAAATAAAAAAATAAATATTTTTTTCAGAATAAATGAAAAATGAGTTTGTATATGCTCTTTTTTTACGAATCGGGCCCCCTTTGACAAAATCCTGGCTACAACAAAAGGCAAGCTGCGATGTGAGACTAAGATGCGAAAGAATCCAAGTTTCTTAATCACGTAGTTTAATTATGATGCGTGATAAAGGATGTGAATCTGGTTATTAAAGCGCAGATTATTTGAATGAAGCGGTTTAGTGTGGTGATCTGGATGCACTCCCTGTATGTATTAGGGGAGAATCATACTATATCTTTCTTCACGAAACAAGAAAAACAAATGTTACTATATTATCTGGATTAGCAAAACTGAACCAGCTGGAAATAACTGTATTACCCTTCTTGGCAGGTAAATATAAGGATAATTTCGTGTGTCTCAGTGGCCTGGAGCAGGTTCAAAATGGTTCAAATGGCTCTGAGCACTATGGGACTTAACTTCTGAGGTCATCTGTCCCCTAGAACTTAGAACTATATATACTTATAATATTACTTGAAAATACAGCTCTTCGGTTGCCGAAGTGCTGTATTTTTAAGTAATATTATAAATTTCGTCTACGGTTGCTGCATTATCGGCTATGTTCAAAATTGTAAAACTTAGAACTACTTAAACGTAACTAACCTAAGGACATCACATACATCCATGCCCGAGGCAGGATTCGAACCTGCGACCGTAGCGGTCGCGCGGTTCCACACTGAAGCGCCTAGAACCGCTCGGCCACATCGGCCGGCCCTGGAGCAGGTCTAGGCGACTTGCGTGGCCCGACAGGGGAAAGAGGACCTAGAGTTCAAAGAGGAATTTGAACCATGAAACGTTTCTGGTGAATATCCACATAATTGAGAGCTGGAGGCTAAGCTAAAAGTCAGTCTGAAAAATTTGTGGTTTGGCCAGGATTCAATCCCACGACTTTTCAGTTTTCAGAAGCACGCTTTACGAACAGAACTTTTTTTGTTTACTGTTACACTCACTTTCTAGTCACTGAAAAACGCTGTTTCTACAATGTTTTGCTGGTGGCAAAACAATCGCTGACTCAGAATACAGGGACAGGATTGTGTCTTTATGAATTCGGGATATTACTGGTCATTCTAAGTGACGAAAATGTTTGGCTACAATTACGCTCAGCCGTTTATCACATCGTAGTTTTTCCCATAAATATTCGTGATCTGAAGGGAATAATAAAACCGTCTCGGGTGGATAATATTTTTGGACATCTGTTGTGGAACCACTGTCACTAAGATGCTACGAAAGCACTCAAAATTTCACTTTACTGAGCTAATTTACATAAGATCCTCATGTCAGACCCAAGGACACAAGGATTGGGTTAGAAGATTGACGCATAACATGCATACATGACAGTGAACATCACATTTTGATTCAGACGTTAAATATTCGTCTTCTGCAAGTAATGTCAAGTTCAAAAGTGGTAATGCACTGGTGGTGTCTGACACCGGTGCACATGTAAAAGTACTGAAGCGCACGTAAGTCAGAGCCGCTTCCCGCCTGTCTCTTCGCCACCACAATGGCGGTGCTGTCACCGTGGCAAGGTACACCGGTTTAGTTTGCTATCATTGTTGATGCTATGTGGTTGATCGGTTGATCCCGTTGCACCATCTGATTATGGTCAAAGATCGAAACTATTCACCGAAAGATAGAGCAGTTTCAGAATTATTATTTTTTATTTTATTTATTTTTTTTAAAAATCTGTGCCTTCCATACATTACCCATTCACTCATCCTTAAATACACAAAACTCGGAAAGAAAGTAAGTGCACAGAGCATCACTTTGTAACGTAACCTAAAATGCACGCGCATACAAAACCTTACAAGCCTTAAATCTAGATTAATGTACAATAAACTGTATAGCATTCCTTATCCATTGGTAAATAATTTCAGTGTGTGTTTGTACGCAGCTACGTAATATGTTACAAAGTTTTCACGTTAGAAGGTAACAGTTTCCCACATTTGACCAGACTCGGTAGCTAACATGTTGTTTCTTCTTGCGTCGTAGTTGAACAAGGCGCAGCGTAAGTTTCCCGTACTTATTGCAGTGGCGGAAGATTATCTCGAGAAAGTTTCAGTGATAAACGCCGGAGTCGTACCGCGGCCATTCTCGTGTACAGCAGTCCCTTACATTGGCAGTTAGCTGTTCCAGTCGGCTCCATTTTGCAGCCGCCCTTGCTGGAATCGATCCAACTTGGGAACCTCCGAGGCTGATGGCCCTCTTCTTCAGTTTCCTTCGTACTTACAGAATTTAAAAGTTACTATCAGAAAATGATTTTCCTGAAATAGTGCGACGCAGTTCTTAAAAAAAATCGAAAAGACCCTCTATGAAGACCAAACGATTTTCGACTGCCGGTAAGTGCAAAACATCATTTTATAAGCTTTTGCGATAACTGAATACGTAGCATACAAGTTCTACAATCATGAAGTTTCGATTCATGCTAGTATAAACTTGTTTTTTTACTTTTATTTACATTCTATATTTTTCACGAAATGGAAATGTTAATCAACAAATATTGACTTATATTTTTAATTACTAAATGTATGAAAAACCGCCTCCGTAGCCCCGAGGTCGCTAGTCCACGCTTCTGCGTGGCCCTGGACTTGGAAACAACCGGTTCTCGTCCTGGTGATGGAAAATTTGCACTGTGACTATCTGGCAGACAAGGGGAGGTGGCGGCGTAGTGTTCCTGGTCACCAGTCTTTTCGCCAACGCCCTGGATTAAATTCCGAACCTCTCCGTAGTGCCTCACCAAGTGAGGATATGTGACACAGTTATTGATAATCCGTCCGTCGGATGGGGACTGGAAGCTCGGCGGCCCCCTTTTCGCTGTTAGAGGGGAGTAGAGTGTGTGCGGGCACCGCGTTTCACCCTCTCCTTCACATCATCCGTAACAGCACAAACCAAAACCACTAACTCGCCCTACAAGCAATCACCGCAGTCATCCGCGACACTCCACGCTTCGTAACAGGTCGGGGGCAGCCAACAGCCGACCACATCCACAGTACGCTGCCCGAAACGGCGATTCGGAATCCCTGTATCTCTAGTCCAGCGTTCATATCTTCGGTATAGGACTCTACGTTATGTTAATCTCATGAAAATAAATTAAAATTTGTTATAAACATGCAAAACCCATTATAGTTAAAAGAAAAAATTACATCTATAATGATATTCAATATTTAGAAACAAAAAATTCATTTTGTATTTCATGTTTAACAGTTTCATTTTGAACTCTCTAATTTTCCAGTGTTTAGAAATTAAACATTTACAGATGTTTCTTTCATTAAGGAATTATGAATCAATATTTGTTAATTAACATTTACATTTGATGATAAACGTAAAATTTATATAAAAATAGAAATTTAAAACCGGTATTTGCATCGTTAGAACAACGGACCTAGCGTTCCCACGACTTACACAGTGTACACTCAGCTACCAGCAACTTCATCCGACAAATGAACCACTTCGTACTTAAGCTATCTGACAGTTTCAAAAATTCGAAGATGGTTCTCTCGATTTTTTAAAAAAATAATTGCATCGTACTGCATCAGCAAACTCGTTCGTTTACTGCTCTTCAGATCGTATAAATACGGAGCAAAATCACAGACGGCAGAGTAGTCTTCTCTGTCAGGAACGACTGAAAGTGAGGAATATAGTAGCCCTTCTTTGTCCCACTGAGCACGCACCGCGCCAGCTCCGCAAACATGTAGGAACGCCTCTTCAATTACACCAACATGAACAAGGAGCCTAGGTTCGAGCCATAGTGCCGCACACAACTGTCAGCAATTCTCGCCCTGATATGCATCTTGAGAAACAAACCTCGAGTTCGCCACATTAAAAACCGGTGTGTTGCTCAGTCAGATTTCTGTCTTCATAATTAGAGATATCTGCGTATCTGCGTACATGACTCGGTTCATCAGACCGTATTTACGTGTTAGCCGGCCGCTGTGGCCGAGAGGTTGTAGGTGCTTCAGTCCGGAACCGCGCTGCTCCTACGCTCGCAGGTTCGAACCCTGTCTCGGGCATGGATGTGTGTGATGTCCTTAGGTTAATTACGTTTAACTAGTTCTTAGTCTATGGGACTGATGACCTCGGATGTTAAGTCCCATAGTGCTTAGAGCCATTTGAACAAGTTTTTATTTACGTGTTATGTGACTTCCATAAAATGCCCCATGAGAACGTTGTAGTACATTCATTACGTCGTCACAGCTAAGCAATAAGCTTCTTCTCCCATCTATTCTATACACGCGATAGTCATATTTTTAATCGAGTCAGAGAATTCCATGTACGAGTCTGCAGTGGTACTGCAGCTGCCATTTTTATTGCCTGTGTGTATCTTCATTCCAGTTACGTTTACTGTAGCTCCAGACTCGTAAGTCCTGATGACAACTTGTTTCTCTCTGAATGTGGTCCATAAGCTTGTACCCAATTTACCCTGACTTCTATTTCATTTTTCATAATATTGTTGACCTGCATTTTAAAGTACATTGCTTGTTCACATTTTATAGCGCTGTCAACGCAGCGAGTTTTCTCGCGTGTTCTGCGTTTTTAGATTTTCTTTTATGCAGTTTTCCTTTTGCGCACTGATTGTTCAGTGCAACCAGTTTCTCTTTTTCTCTATTTCAGGTTACCCTCAGTTATTATCACTTCATACTGAATACGCTTTTCTGGCTAGCCCTGTGCGCAAATGCGTCAAACAACCTGTTACTGCAAGCAGATAATATAATCTAGTAGTTGACCTCACTGTCACGAAACTGTAGTAGGGTAAGAAATCGATTTGATTAACCCATTTGGAGAAATGTTCTGCTTGTGATATTATCTTCATACTGAACTATTTGTGAAGTTCCTAAAGCAGCAACGTAAGTGACATCACCACGAAACGTCTGCTTCCTCTGACTGCAACACGAACTCTGTCCACTGTGTCCTCATTCGCTTTTGAAAGTCATCCACTTCGCCCCTCAATGCAAACATTCTGATGCCCCACCTACCACTCATGCACCACTCGCTCCCTCCCAGGCCTCTAAATATACATCGAGATGTTTACTGCTGTCATTTTTCAAGTATCCGAAAGAAGAATCACTTCAGAACCGTACATGCAGATTCGTTAACCTTCAAGTCAAATCTCATTACGTGTACACATTATCACAGAGATCTGTAAATTACAATATTGCTATGATTCGTAGACTGAATCAGGTTTAGGACGCAATTTATGTACTCGTGATAGCTTTTTCCCTTCGTATTGTTTCTGGACAAATCATAAGCCTCATATCTACTGTTTACGTTCTGTCTCACATCTGCCACTAATTGTTACGTGCAAAGGCAGTGAAGGGAATGGACAAGCCTTAAAATTCAGTTTCGTGATAGTTTTATACTACACTGAAGACTAAAGAAACCGGTGCTTCTGCCTAATATCGTGTAGGGCCTACGCGAGCACCCAGAAGTACCGCAACATAACGTGGCATAGACTCAGCTAATGTCTGAAGTAGTGCTGGAGTGAACTGCCACCATGAATCCTGCAGAGTTGTCCATAAATCGGTTAGAGTACGAGGAGGTAGACCTCTTCTGAACAGCACGTTGCAAGTCATCCCAGATATGCTCAATGATGTTCATGTGTGGAGAGTCAGGTGGCCAGCGGAAGGGTTTAAACTCAGAAGAGTGTTCCTGGAGCCTGGACGTGTGGAGTGTCGCATTGTCCTGCTAGAATTGCCCAAGTCCGTCGGAATGCACAATGGACATCAATGGATGGACGTGATCACACAGGATACTAACATACGTATCATTGTCATAGTCATATCAGGGTTCCCATATCACTCAAACTGCACACGGCCCACACAATTACAGCGCCTCCACCAGCTTGAACAGTCTCCTGCTGACATGCAGGGTCGACGGATTTACGAGGTTGTCTCCATACCCGCACACGTCCATCCGCTCGATACAATTTAAAACGACACTCGTCCGACCAGGCAAAATGTTTCCAGTCATCAACAGCCCAATGTCGATGTTGATAGGCCCATGTGAGGCGTATGTTCATCAAGGATACAGAAGTGGCCTTCGGATCGGAAAGCCCATATCAATGATGTTTCATTGAATGGTTCGCACGCTGACAGTTGTTGATGGCCCAGTATTGAAATCTGCAGCAACTTGTGGAAAAGATGCAGCGATATCGGAGGTTTGATGTTTTACCGGATTCCTGACGTTCACGCTACACCTGTAAAATGGTCGTATGTCGAAGTTCCCACTGCATCGCTACTTCGGGGATGCTGTGCCCCATCGCTCGTGCGCCGACCATAACACCACGCTCAAACTCACTTAAATTTTGATAACCTGCCATTGTAGCAGCAGTAACCGATCTAACACCTGCGTCAGACACTTGTCGTCTTACAGGCCTAAAAGCGTTGGTGACCGCAGCGCCGTATTCTGCCTGTTTACATATCTCTGCATTTGAATGCTTATATCAGATTCTTTGGTGCCTCAGTGTATGTAAAGCATGGGGAATTTGAAAGCTGAGCGTTTAACTTTCCGTCGACGACGACCACGCAGACCTCATTTACTGACAGCCAGGGACTGTCGAGCATTAGCAGATTGGCTGTACAAAATCGCGTTACATCAGCGGAAGGAATCGCTAGTGAGTTCTAAAGTACCACCAGTAACGCAGCTAGCAAGCTGACTGTGCGTGATGACTGGGTGTTGTGTATTGTCCTTAGGTTAGTTAGGTTTAAGTAGTTATAAGTTCTAGGGGACTGATGACCATAGATGTTAAGTCCCATAGTGCTCAGAGCCATTTGAACCATTTTTTTTTACTGTGCGTAAGGGGTTGAAAAGAATGGGCCGCAGTGGGCGAGCAGCTCCTCATAGGCCACACACTTCTTTGGACAGCGCCGAGCGACGCTTCAAGTGCTATAAAGTGTGGCGCCCCATAATCTGACAATGGATGACTGGAAGCGAGTTATGTGAAGAATCACGATGTAACCTGTGGCAATCCGATAGAAGGGTTTTTCGTAACCTCCCACATCTAGCGGTTTCTTGAGCGCAATAAAGGGGCCACACCCTAACCACGAAAACATCCTCATAATGTAACAGTATCCCCTTTGTGCTCCACTACTGCCTGCAGAACGTTACCTTTCATCGCGTGTAGTGCCAGCACTGGAGTACAGAGGGGGTAGTGACACAGTATGGCCAGTCGGTTGCTCATGGCCCTCCTCCCCGGACTTAACGGGAACTAGGTGACTTGTGTGTTGAGGTGTTGTGTCAACTCCCTCCAGGCACCTAACAAGGCCTCATTGTTTTCATACCACGACGCGTCGCCGCTGTTCTACGTGCCGAAGGTGGCGTACCGGCTATTAGATAGATAATCATAATGTTAAGAGATCTAGACTGTTTTTATTCACAAAATAATACCGAGTTGTCAAAAGTTGTGGAGATGTGAAATGGAAAGATGACGTAGCGTCAGCCGTATACAGGGTGTTACAAAAAGGTACGGCCAAACTTTCAGCAAACATTCCTCACACACAAATAAAAAAAAGATGTTATGTGGACATGTGTCCGGAAACGCTTAATTTCCATGTTAGAGCTCATTTTAGTTTCGTCAGTATGTACTGTACTTCCTCGATTCACCGCCAGTTGGCCCAATTGAAGGAAGGTAATGTGCAATCACGTCATCAACACAGATCTTCTGTGAACGTTTCGGCAGGCATTGTTGGTGATGTCTTGATTGGGCCCCATGTTCTTCCACCTACGCTCAATGAAGCACGTTATCATGATTTCATACGGGATACTCTACCTGTGCTGCTAGAACATGTGGCTTTACAAGTACGACACAACATGTGGTTCATGCACGATGGAGCTCCTGCACATTTCAGTCGAAGTGTTCGTACGCTTCTCAACAACAGATTCGGTGACCGATGGATTGGTAGAGGCAGACCAATTCCATGGCCTCCACCCTCCCCTGACCTCAACCCTCTTGACTTTCATTTATGGGTGTATTTGAAAGCTCTTGTCTACGCAACCCCGGTACCAAATGTAGAGACTCTTCGTGCTCGTATTGTGGACGGCTGTGATAGAATACGCCATTCTCCAGGGCTGCATCAGCGCATCACGGATTCCATGCGACGGAGGGTGGATGCATGTATCCTCGCTAACGGAGGACAGTTTGAACATTTCCTGTAACAAAGTGTTTGAAGTCACGCTGGTACGTTCTGTTGCTGTGTGTTTCCATTCCATGATTAATGTGATTTGAAGAGAAGTAATAAAATGAGCTCTAACATGGAAAGTAAGCGTTTCCGGACACATGCCCACATAACGTATTTTCATTTTGTGTCTGAGGAATTTTTCCTGAAAGTTTGGCCGTACCTTTTTGTAACACCCTGTATAAAGCGGACGATTGGTTTTGGTTGATTATTAACACTCTGCGAAAATGCAACCAGTGTACAAAGGAGACTGCTTACGAGACAGATGTGCCACCCACCGTAGAATATTACTTGGGTATGTGCGACAAACACGAATGACAACTGATACTGCATATGTACAGCGTGAATTATCGTGAGTTTGCTTGACAAACGAGAATGCGTCACGGATGTACTCAGCAACATGCACACGCCTGGAGGTAGACGTCAACTGTTGCGCGAAAGCCTTCTTACATGAGACGAAATCACGTGAGAATCTAGGAACATACTGCATCCACCCACCTATCGCTCGCTGAGGAACAGGGAAGGTAAGATTAGATTACAGGGCGAACAGTCCGCCTCCGTAGCGCTACCGGCTACCACGCAGGGAGCCCGGGTTCGATTCCCGGCAGGGGACTGGGTGTTGTGTGTCTTTCATTTCATAATCATTTACATCATCGCTGACTCGCAAGTCGCCGATGTGGTGTCAACTGGAGAGGACTTGCAATACGGCGGCCGAACTCCCCCGAATGGGGCCACCCGGCCAGCAATGCCGTACGATCATTTCATTTCAGAGCGAACAGAGGATATTAGATTAGATTAGATTAGATTAGATTAATACTAGTTCCATGGATCATGAATACGATATTTCGTAATGATGTGGAACGAGTCGAATTTTCCAATACATGACATAATTAGGTTAATTTAACAACATACTTAAGTTAATAAAACAATTTTTTGTGTTTTTTGTTTTTCTTTATTTTTTAATTTTATTTTTAATTTTTATTTTTTTTAATATTTTTGTTTTTTTTCTTTTTTTTCTTAATTTGTATCTAAAAATTCCTCTATGGAGTAGAAAGAGTTGTCATTCAGAAATTCTTTTAATTTCTTCTTAAATACTTGTTGGTTATCTGTCAGACTTTTGATACTATTTGGTAAGTGACCAAAGACTTTAGTGCCAGTATAATTCACCCCTTTCTGTGCCAAAGTTAGATTTAATCTTGAATAGTGAAGATCGTCCTTTCTCCTAGTATTGTAGTTATGCACACTGCTATTACTTTTGAATTGGGTTTGGTTGTTAATAACAAATTTCATAAGAGAGTATATATACTGAGAAGCTACTGTGAATATCCCTAGATCCTTAAATAAATGTCTGCAGGATGATCTTGGGTGGACTCCAGCTATTATTCTGATTACACGCTTTTGTGCAATAAATACTTTATTCCTCAGTGATGAATTACCCCAAAATATGATGCCATATGAAAGCAATGAGTGAAAATAGGCGTAGTAAGCTAATTTACTAAGGTGTTTATCACCAAAATTTGGAATGACCCTTATTGCATAAGTAGCTGAACTCAAACGTTTCAGCAGATCATCAATGTGTTTCTTCCAATTTAATCTCTCATCAATGGACATACCTAAAAATTTGGAATATTCTACCTTAGCTATATGCTTCTGATTAAGGTCTATATTTATTAATGGCGTCATACCATTCACTGTACAGAACTGTATGTACTGTGTCTTATCAAAATTCAGTGAGAGTCCGTTTACAAGGAACCACTTAGTAATTTTCTCAAAGACAGTATTGACAATTTCATCAGTTAATTCTTGTTTCTCAGGTGTGATTACTATACTTGTATCATCAGCGAAGAGAACTAACTTTGCCTCTTCATGAATATAGAATGGCAAGTCATTAATATATAATAAGAACAACAAAGGACCCAAGACCGACCCTTGTGGAACCCCATTCTTGATAGTTCCCCAGTTTGAGGAATGTGCTGATCTTTGCATGTTACGAGAACTACTTATTTCAACTTTCTGCACTCTTCCAGTTAGGTACGAATTAAACCATTTGTGCACTGTCCCACTCATGCCACAATACTTGAGCTTGTCTAGCAGAATTTCATGATTTACACAATCAAAAGCCTTTGAGAGATCGCAAAAAATCCCAATGGGTGGTGTTCGGTTATTCAGATCATTCAAAATTTGACAGGTGAAAGCATATATGGCATTTTCTGTTGAAAAACCTTTCTGGAAACCAAACTGACATTTTGTTAGTACTTCATTTTTACAGATATGTGAAGCTACTCTTGAATACATTACTTTCTCAAAAATTTTGGATATAGCTGTTAGAAGGGAGATTGGACGGTAATTGTTGACATCGGATCTATCCCCTTTTTATGCAAAGGTATAACAATAGCATATCAGGGAAAATGCCCTGTTCCAGAGAGCTATTACACAGGTGGCTGAGAATCTTACTTATCTGTTGAGATCAAGCTTTTAGTATTTTGCTGGAAATGCCATCAATTCCATGTGAGTTTTTGCTTTTAAGCAAGTTTATTATTTTCCTAATTTCAGAGGGAGAAGTGGGTGAGATTTTAATTGTATCAAATTGCATAGGTATGGCCTCTTCCATTAACAGCCTAGCATCTTCTAATGAACACCTTGATCCTACTATATCCACAACATTTAGAAAATGATTATTAAAAATATTTTCAACTTCTGACTTTTTGTTCGTAAAGTTTTCATTCAATTTGATGGTAATACTGTCTTCCTCTGCTCTTGGTTGACCTGTTTCTCTTTTAATAATATTCCAAATTGTTTTAATTTTATTATCAGAGTTGCTGATTTCAGACATGATACACATACTCCTGGATTTTTTAATAACTTTTCTTAATATAACACAGTAGTTTTTGTAATTTTTGATAGTTTCTGGGTCACTACTCTTTCTTGCTGTCAGATACATTTCCCTTTTCCGGTTACAAGATATTTTTATACCCTTAGTAAGCCATGGTTTGTTACAAGGTTTCTTACGAGTATATTTAACTATTTTCTTGGGGAAGCAGTTTTCAAATGCATTTACAAAAATGTCATGAAATAAATTATATTTTAAATTGGCATCAGGTTCACGGTACACCTCATCCCAGTGTAACTGCTGTAGGCTTTCCCTGAAATTTGCAATTGTTAAATCGTTGACTGAACGTACTACTTTGGAGGACTGTTTAGTATTGCTGAGTGGAGCTATGTCATATATTGTAACTAGCTGTGCACCATGATCAGAAAGACCATTCTCAACAGGCTGAGCATTTATCTGGTTAAACTTATCTTGGTCTATAAAGAAGTTATCTATCAGTGAGCTGCTATCCTTTACCACCCGAGTAGGAAAATCAATAACGGGTGTCAAATTGAAGGAACCGAGTAATACTTCAAGGTCATTTTTCCTATTACCCTCTTTCAGAGAATCTACATTGAAGTCGCCACAAATAATAATTTACTTCCCCCTGTCTGACAGATAGCAGAACAAGGAGTCCAAATTTTTCAGAAATAGATGAAAATTTCCTGATGGGGACCTATATACAGTTACAATTATAAATGTGCCTTCATTTAATTTAAGCTCACAGGCACATGCTTCTATATGTTTCTCTACACAAAACTTTTTTGTTTCTATACTTTTTGCACAATGATAACTTTTGACATATATGGCAACTCCTCCTTTCTCCATATTTTCTCTCATTACATGTGCAGAGAGCTTATAACCACTTACATTTACCTTATTCATATCAGTAACAATGTGATGCTCAGACAGGCATAGTATATCTATTTCATTCTCAGCTTCTAAATCTTCTAAACAAACCAGAAGCTCATCTACTTTATTCTTTAAACTCCCAATATTTTTATGAAATATACTTACATTATTTTTAATTATACTTTTTTGAGAACCTTTCCTTATTCTAACATTTGCAGCACTCTCCTGTCTGAGTTTCTCATTGTGCTTAGGCCTAGTTCCTATACCAGTGGTCACATGGTGTTCAGAGAGGCAGATTATGTCAATTGGGTTGGGTGACTTTAATTCATCAATGCAATTACCTAGGACTGAGATACAACTTGGTGGAGATAAAATTTCTCGTGATTGGTGAAAATTTATAATTGATAGCTGTGATTGGTGATCCAATGTGCTAGAATTGTGCTGTTTAATTTCTTTCCTAAACTGAAGATTTGTTTCAATCCTGACCTCTCGTAGAACTTGACATCTTTCTGTCTTACCTATCCTAAAAAAGGTGCTGCTCCAACACCTGTAACCACTGGTATTTTACCATTCATGGCAGTGCCTCCCCCCCTTAAATTTCCTGCTATTACCCCAGCCAGTTTCCCCTTCCCTTTCCTGTTGAGATGTAGGCCGTGCCTGGTATAGTCCCACCTACTGAGATAATCAACAGGAACCACACCAATATGAGCCCCCGCACCCGACCCAAGCAGCCGTTCCAACTCCAAATTAACTCTCCCAACAGAAGAGTTCAAATGAGGCCGGTCATGGCGTCTCAGGACAGATACAAATTCAACATTGGTGTGTCTCGATGCCGACGCAATCTTTACCAGGTCACACTCTATACTGTACCGAGGATCTCTGTTGATGCTGTTCCCTGGCCCTCCCACAATAACCACGGTGTCTTCCCTGGTAAATCCTTTACAGAGTGAACCTAAATTCTCTGTCACCTGATCCAGACTAGCACTTGGTTTGAAAAAATTTGTGACCTGGTATTCTGGTCCTAATTCCTCCTGCAGAAGTTGGCCTACACCTCTGACATGAGAACTGCCTAACAACAAAACTTTCTTCCTTTTCGATGACTTTCCTACATTCTTTTTCAATTTCCTATTGAAAGTTTGTTGTGTCCTGTCTACACCTACCTCTGCTTGAGGCTCATCAGTTTCTAACTGAAGCAACAGGTCAAACTTATTTTTGACATTCACCACAAAACTGTCAGACTTAGTTCTAGGCCTGTTCCTTCTGCTACCTGTTGCCACTTCCCACCTCTCTTTGCCCTTCTCCCTCCTTAACGTGTCCAGATCTTCCCTAGCCTGATCTAGCTCAGCCTGAAGGGCAGCAATTTTCCCCTCCTGTTCCACTATCTTCCTATCTCTGCTGCAAATCCTACATAACCACTGATGAGCCTGATCCACTTTCCCAACACCCACGCCACTGCAGTCCCCCCAGTGAAAAAAACTACTGCATCCATCACACCAAACCCCGGAACTAACAATTCTACGGCAAGTCAGGCACTTCTCACTCATGGCAAAAATAATACTTTAGCTAGAATAAATCAATTAAATTACCGAAAATCAAAAAAGACGTTACAAGAATTAAGCCTATTCACAAATGTATATAAGCAAGTTTCTGATTTAAAATTCCGCTGTTTTTCTGAGATCTGTATTAAAACAACGAAGGTATACGCTATTTATTATATATTTCACTCGATGGAATGAAAAAAGGACAATTAAACGAGATACTTTAACTTTGATTCTCCAAAAACGTTACGAGAATAGGCCTATAAACAAATGTATATAGGCAAGTTTCTGATATAAAGTTACGCTGTTTTTCTGAAGTCTGTATTAAAACAATGAAGTTATACGCTATTTACGGTAGTTTACTTATTTGTTACCGTGAAACTAGTTAAATTACCTTGAAACAAGAAACAAACACGTTTACAAAATTTAAGCCTAAGCGCGACTTCGCGAAGTTACGATCTTTTCGTGTTTTCTGAAAAAATACGCAAAAAAAGTCAAACCTTTAACGGCAAGACTAAACGACACACTAATGCACGTATTTAATTTGTTGTCAGCGTTAAACTAAATTATATTCCTGTCTAAATGACTTAACTTTCTGGAAATGGTTTCTGGCGTCACTTACTCGGCGGCCATCTTGGAACTCCAAGTCGTTTTCCCGCTCTTTGTCGATTGTAAAAGAAATAACTGCGGGAAGTACGTCTTGTCGTGCATCTCAGAATGGTATGCATACTTTTGATGTCGGTCTAGCTATTTCCTAACTGAAGCCCTAATCTCGTGCGCCCTCGTTGCCGTGTCCATGTACAACGATGAAATGCCACTGCATTCTTTGTATTTTGGTCCATAGCAAGATATGATTCAAATGGCTCTGAGCACTATGGGACTTAACATCTTAGGTCATCGGTCCCCTAGAACTTAGAACTACTTAAACCTAACTAATCTAAGGACATCACACACATCCATGCCCGAGGCAGGATTCGAACCTGCGTCCGTAGCGGTCGCACGGTTCCAGACTGAAGCACCTAGAACAGCTCGGCCACAACGGTCGGCCATAGCAAGATAAAACATTACAGTAGTTACTTCTCATATTTCAGCCAAATTGATTCCCCTTTTCGCTGAAACATGCACTGTACGTCCCTAATGAAAGACAAGTGCGCAGTTCCCCGCTGAACGTAGGAGGAGGAACAGCCGCCGCTCGCTGACTCCTGTTTACTCGCGGGTCTCTCTTCAGCTCGACAAGAGTGCTTACCGTCACGCGTAGTAAACACTCAGGACGGGTGACTAACCAGGCACACACCTGCATACGTTGGAATCGGCATATCGCGGCCCTTTGGATTACTCACGTGTCCTGGCGCCTGGGGCTTGGCTGGTCTGGGAATGCTGCAGCGCCGCTGTCTGACTCACGAAGTGCAGATTGGCCTTGAGCTGCTGTGTCGGACATTATTTTCAATTTCCGCTGTTATGCTGAATCTTGTGCCTCTATCTTTTCAGTAGCTGACATTTACAGGGTAGCTGATACTGTTTGACAATAACTGAATTACATGAAATAAAATCGTCGTAACTTCTGAACGGTTTGCGTTAGGACATGTAAACTGCACGGTCGACCACTGAGCATGAACAGAGTTAGAATGCGCAAGCGCATGCACCTTGTTGCTGTCGGCCATTTGCACGTGAAAATGTTACGGTACAGCTCTTGTGAAGGCCTACCACGCGAGCAATAACAGCCCAGCTGCGGCCCAAAGGAAGTTTGCAACGGAGTTCAAGCTGAAGACAACCGGTCCAAGTGTGCCAACAGTCAAGGATTTGACTCCCAAGTTTGAGACAACGGGTAGTGTTCGTGATGAGTACTGGCGATGTCGGACGTCCAAAAAGAGTGAAAACGCCTGAAAACTTCGAGAAGACATGCGTTGTGTTTCAAACCAGCCCCAGGAATGCGATAAGACGAGCTGCACAACAGGTGGGAATCAAACGGGAGACAATGCGACAATCTGTTGTTGAAGACCTGCATCTCTTCCCATACAGAATTCAAACCAATTAGCCATTATCCCATAGGGCCATGGAACCGCGATTGTGTTTCGCCAACACTACTGCTCACAGAATTGACGAACAGGACTTGGGTGTGAATATGGTTTGGTTTAGCGACCAAGGCCACTTTCACTTGGATGGACTTGTCAAAAGGCAAAACTGCCGCATTTGGGGGACTGACAAACCGCATTTCGCGATCGAGAAGTCGCTTCACCGTCAGTGGGTGACTGTGTGGGGTGCAGTGTCCGGTTAGCGATTACGGTGCGATATTCCTCGGTGGCTCGGTGACTACCGAACAGTACGTGACGCTTTTGGAAAATGATTTCATCCACATTATCCGAAGAGACCCTGATTTCGACAAGGTGTGATTCATGCAAGACGGAGTTCAACCCCCTCGAAGCACGAGAGTGTTTGATGTTCTGGAGGAACACTTTGGAGACCGCATTCTAGTTTTGCGGTACCCAGAGGTCACTGCCATGGGCCTCGAATGGACGCTATATTCTCCGGATCTGTGTACAGGAATAACCCCAAAAACATTCCTGAACTGAAAACAGCCATTCAGGAACTCATCGACAGCATCCATGTTCCAACACTTAAACGAGTCATACACCGAATTCTGCCGGCAGAATTCGAAGTTTTCTCTCACTAGTAGCGGAAGGAGAACATTCAATTTTTCCTGTCTTTCATCGTAAGATTTACTACTCTTTCGAGAGCCAGACCTAGCAATCATTCCATCACATATGTCAAATCTGCTGAAGCGTCCTCCCACTTCTAAATAATTTTCTGAAACTACTTTAGCGGACCAGGCTGAGCAATGAAATTCTTGCGTTTTCACGCCCACAGGCCTTCAGCTAAAGAAAGGAATTTGTTTTGGTTCTGTCCTGTTGCTGCCTCAATCGAGTTCATGACTGTGTCAGAGCATGTCGTTTCCTGCGACTTCCTAAAGATTCCTAGTTGGTTTATATACACGTTGAAGAGCCGTAGAATCTGGCACACTCGCATATCATCGTGTAGGGCACTTGCGAGCACGCAGAAGTGCCGCAGCACAACGTGGCATGGAATGGAATAATGTCTGAAGAACTGTTCGAGGAACTGACACCATGAATCCTGCAGAGCTGTCCATCAATCCATAAGAATACGAGGGGATGGCATCCCAGATATGCTCAGTAATGTTCATTTCTGAAAAGTTGGGTTGGCAGCAGAAGTGTTTAAACTCAGAAGAGTTTTCCTGGAGCCACTCTGTAGCAATTCTGGACGTGTGGGATGCCGCATTGTCCTGCTGGAATCCCCCAGGTCCGCTGTAGTGCACAATGGACGTTAATGGATGCAGGTGATCAGACACGTACGTGTCAACTGTCAAAGTCTTATCTAGACATATCATGGGTCCCGTATCGTTCCACCTGTACACGTCCATCCATTCGATACAATTTGAAACGAGATTCGTCCGACCAGGTATTATATTTCCAGTCATCAACAATCTACAGTCAGTGTTGACGGGCCCAGGCGAGGCGTAAAGCTATGTGTCGTGCAGTCATCAAGGGCAAACGAGTGGGTCTCCGGCTCCGAAAGCCCATATCGATGATGTTTCATTGAATGGTTTGCATGCTGATATTTTGGTGATGGCCCTGCTTTGAAATCTACAGCAATTTGCTGAAGGGTTGCACTTCCGTCACGTTGAACGATTCTCTTCTCTTCATTGGTCCCGTTATTGCAGGATCTTTCACCGGCCGCAGCGATGTCGGAGATTTGATGTTTTACCGTATTGCTGATACTCACGGTGCACTCGTGAAATGGTTGTACGGGAAAATGCCTGCTTCATCGCTACCTCTGAGATACTGTGTCCCATCGGTCATGCGGCGACTTTCACATCACGTTCCGACTCACTTAAATCTCGATAACCTTCCATTACAGCAGCAGTAAACCATCTAACAACTGTGCCAGACACTTGCTGTCGTATATAGGCGTTGCCGATCGCAGCGCCGTCTTCTGCCTGTTTACCTATGTATTTAAATTTGCATGCCTATATAAATTTCTTTGTCGCTTCAGTGTATATAAGAGGACAGCTACAGATATTATTGGGACGAGAAAGTTGCAGTCTGACACTTATAGAATCCTCACACCCCTCCTGCTGAGGGTATAGAGCCATAAATGCCTTTATCTTTCACGGGGGCTGCACAGTGACCACCTGTATATTGCTCACCTATCGGCTGACTGGCGCCGTCTCCTCTCGATTCTCCGCCCAAGGCTCGTTGTTGTCCGCCTTCTGGGACCTTTGCTGTATTTTACAACCACCTCACCGCAGAAAAACGCATTAGGAACACGAGAGTGGCTGTCGTCTTGTGCAGAGTTCCAACTACTCCTCTGTGCCGTCTGGAAGGACGATGTATTACGTTCAAATGACTCTTAGCACTATGGGACAACATCTGAGGTCATCAGTCCCCAAGAACTTAGAAATGCTGAAACCTAACAAACGTAAGGACATCACACACATCCATTCCCGAAGCAGGATTCGAACCTGCGAGCGTAGCAGTCGCGCGGTTCCGGACTGAAGCGCCTAGAAGCGCCGTCCGCATTGTGTCGGCTGGCAGCGGGCGCCCCCTCGTCGTGTCCGGTACACACAATAGCTGTCGGCGAATCGAATCCTGTCCAATCTGGCGTCGGTGTCACCTTTTAAAATCTGCTTTATTGTTAATGATGTTGTTTGACCCGTTTGGATCTGCTGTCTGTCTGTGAAGCTCCCAGCCCAGCCAAACGTAATTCTCAAGAAAAAGTAGACGCCTACACCTAATTCATGTACTGGAAAACCACTATCGGATAATATTTAATAAAAAGAGGTGTACGCTATTTTGAAATGAAATTAATTCGATCTACCTATCGCTGTGTATAATTTGGATATCAAGTATCTATAATACGAAAGTCGATGAAACCGTAGTTTTGCCGCCTTTCAGAGTTCTGCACAAGATGACAGCCACTCCCATGTTCCTAAGGCGTTTTTCTGCTGTGAGGCGGTTGTAAAACACAGAAAAACTGTTCTGAGTACCGTTCGCAGATGAAGATAATTTTTGTGTGAACGGAGAAGTACCGAGCGAGGTGGCGCAGTGGTTAGACACTGGACTCGCAATCGGGAGGACGACGGTTCAATCCCGCGTCCGGCCATCCTGATTTAGGTTTTCCGTGATTTCCCTAAACCACTCCAGGCAAATGCCGGGATGGTTCCTTTCAAAGGGCACGGCCGACTTCCTTCCCAGTTCTTCCCTAATCCGATGAGACCGATGACCTCGCTGTCTGGTCCCTTTCCCCGAAACAACCAACCAACCAACGGAGAAGTAAATAAACAGCATCACAGGTGTTGGTCAGGTGTCACCCCTCACTGGCTGGATCTAATCAAGGCGGTGGGCTTATTGAAAGTGATCGATCTATGTCGAATATGGGATTTTCGTATTGCTGGGAATCTCTTCATTCAGGTAACACTAACAATACGCCATTATCAAAGTTGTAAGACAGGCCACTATCTCCAACATTTTTTCGGCAGGGTGGTGCCCCATTTCTTTACGGGGTACTCTCTGAGCATAATTAGATATCCAGTTCCCCCAAAGACGGACGGGTGTAAGACTTCCTGGTGGGCAGCAGCCAAGTTCCTCAAAAAAATGGTTCAAATGGCTCTGAGCACTATGCGACTCAACTGCTGAGGTCATCAGTCGCCTAGAACTTAGAACTAATTAAACCTAACTAACCTAAGGACAGCACACAACACCCAGCCATCACGAGGCAGAGAAAATCCCTGACCCCGCCGGGAATCGAACCCGGGAACCCGGGCGTGGGAAGCGAGAACGCTACCGCACGACCACGAGATGCGGGCCAAGTTCCTCAGATTTAACTTCCCAAGATTTCTGTCGTTTGGTTAAACGTGATTGTAACTGTGCGTGTGTTGGGTATTATAAACTTTCCACTCCACTGGTAGCGGCCTGCTCACATTCCAGTGCATTCATCGGTTAGAATGTTTGAGGAATGGGTGAAGCGGATTACGACAACGTTACAATGTGCTGGGCAACACATGGAACGCATCTTATAGGCTTTATGTGTCATCATAAGCTTATCTTTATGCTGCACATAATGCGAAATAGTTGGACAGTGAAAAAAAAAACATGCGAAAACGAAAGTTGCCATTGTTTTCTAGCGTAATTCCCTATCTCTTTGATATGTCACATGAACCCCTTTCCATTCGACAGTTACGCAGTGCATCCAAGTTGGCGACTTCCAAAATGGTGACTGTGGTGTCACCGCCAGACACCACACTTGCTAGGTGGTAGCCTTTAAATCGGCCGCGGTCCGGTAGTATACGTCGAACCCACGTGTCGCCACTGTCAGTGATTGCAGACCGAGCGCCGCCACACGGCAGGTCTAGAGAGACGTCCTAGCACTCGGTCCAGTTGTACAGCCGGCTTTGCTAGCGACGGTTAACTGACAAATACGCTCTCATTTCCCGTGACGATAGTTAGCATAGCCTTCAGCTACGTCATTTGCTACGACCTAGCAAGGCGCCCTTACCAGTTTATATTGAGATTGTAATTATGTATCATCAAGAGCGATGTTCTCCAATTATGGATTAAAGTTAAGTATTCCAGAAGCTATGTACTATTTTTGGCTACTATAATTCCTTGTCATTTTCCAGACCTCACGCCAGCCTGCGTGAGCTTAAACGCGTGCCTTTCGGCTTCCTCCAAACTCAGTGAATTGGCTCCTGCCAATTCACAACAGTGACCATGATTGTAACTTAGCCTAACAGGTTTTTCCTTTTCTCCCATCCGATACGGATTTAAATTCCCGTTTATGCACGTGATTTGTTTTAGAAGTTTGTTTCCACTCCTATCGGACCACTCTGTACTGCAACATTCCTCAATCACAATGAAAGACGTGATGCCTTTCAGAACTGCCACCACTGTAACTACAGTGAGAGAACATTCTATTCAAGTCACTTGTGTTTTTTTATGTCGATTACCAGTTTCGTCCATAAATACAGGTCATCTTGAGAGCAATATAACTGCTAAAAGGAGAAGAAGGTGCAATGTCAGAATACTGATAGTAATGTAAACGCGTAAACAGTGGCTTTATAAAAAATAAAATATGATACGTATTAGTGCGAACCATCTACCCGGATATTGTTCAATTCTTGCTCAACATTGCCGCAGAATGGGCTGGCTGATTATCGTGGTTCAATCACGTATGGGTTATAATTTTCAGACTGAGAATCCAGACTGTCGGCGATAAAAGATCGATACTTCTCACTTGCCAGAGTGTCTGAGGAAAAGTATGGACCGACCACTTCATCTCCGTGGATTCCACAACACACATTAGTGTACCACCTCGTTTGACGACTAACATTACATAGTGACTTAGGACTTTCTGTGTCGCAGCAATGTGTACCATGATAGTTCACTGCACCATAATTGGTGAAGGTGGACTCATCAGCGAAAGGTGAAAGGTGGTACGGATGGACGTTGTGACCGTGCTCCGCTCGCCACGCAAGTGTAAGGCTGACGCCAGTGATGGTGGCCACTTGCCGTAAGGTGAAGCGCGTTGGATTGCAGTTCCATACCCTCACTTCTTTTGCCGCCGTGCTTTCCCAAACTGCTCGAAGGTTTTTTAGCACGTAAGAACGTGGTGACTGACGGAGATCTTCGACAACGATACATCACGCCATAAGCCAAGGTTTGGCAACGGCTAGGGCCGGAAGTTACCATGTTTAGCCAAACTATAAGGTGGAACAATCACATAAGTGGGCAACGGTTGTGCTGGCGGTTCATGTTAATTGACGTTGGTGGCCGGTCGTGGAACGCAAAGGCTCTGCCTCCTACGAAGGACGTCTGTTCTGCTCGAGGTCTGGATCACGAGAGAAGCAACTGCGTTCTACACTGCAGAATCTTCTAGAGTCCACACACGGGACCTGTATCCCACGTTCGCTATTGGCTAAAACCAATGGCGTGAATTCACTTGCAGTTTCAGCAGAGGGCCGAGGCGTCTCTTGCCAGCAGTCTTAACTGGACAGAACAGCCTCGGTTCTGAAAGACGGGCAACTTGTGTTAAGTAGGCACGGCTGAAGTTGCTCTGGGAGAACTAAAAATCTGACTGGGGCATTTGGAATTCCCTAAAACATTCGTTGACTGGCTGCCGCCCTGTACAGCTTTACAGATCGTCCGCATTTCGTTTACTGAGACCTCTGAGTCGAGCGTTCAGGGAAACGGGAGTTCGTTTGAACACGCCACTGAAATGAACAGTCCGCCACCAGATATCCGTCTGAACATGGTCTGTTATGTACAACACGTTGCGTCCACTCTTAAAACCTGGAGCGGTTTAGATCCACAGCTAAAATTGATAGAAATTTGATTTAAATTCGTTTTTATGGAGCTGGCTTAAGTACGCCACGTACATGACAGAAGATATAATGTTCTCTTCAAAATATTATAACTCGTTGCTGTTTTTTAACTACCCAGAAGAAACAAAATGAACTGTGATCGTAACTGTACAGAGAGAGAAACGTTTCTTATTTTTACCTACCTAAATAAATATTCATTTCACTTATTTTTCTTTTGTATGATGTAGAAAAATAAATTTCATGTGAAACACGTTTGATGTAGGGGGTTCAGAATGTGTCCCATGTTCCTTCGGAAGGTACTCTTGGTCAAAACTAGAAGAAAAGATTCCACAGTGGCAGCTCGTGAGAGAGGTACAAACTGTTCTCTCATTCCCGTCTGTCCGTTGGTTAGAAGTAGGCTTAAGAGGCGCTATAGGTTGTTACCGAGCATGCCGACACATCCTTCAGTCCTTGTTCACAGTGAAATACTCATTCTTTCAACAGTCCTGGCTCCATTCGGGTTGCGTCACTTCTGTTGGTCACACGGTCTTGCAATATCTGCACATTGTCGATGCCTTTAAATGTTTCCATAGTCAAAAATCCATCATTAGCGACACATTACAAGCATTAAGTAACGCGCAGTAACCAGTAACAGTAGTACTATGGATCCAAACCGCTAATTTACCAAGTTCTTAGCCTCCAGCACCTAATTTGACATTTCTCTCGCGGAATACGTGTTCTGAAGTCGTGCCTGTAGGTCTTGGGACACGAACGAATAAAATGTCACTTAATTTAGTCGACTGGTGTACCAGATATTTGCTAAATCTGCAGTAGGTAGGTATGTACTCTCACAACCTTAACAAAAGACAAAGTTTTATTGGTATGAGATCTCACACCGTAATTAATACCCTTCGTGGGCTGTGTTCAATTCTTGAACTAACTTGCGAGTGTAAGAAGTGCAGAGTGAAGTTTCAGTAGATCCGTGCGCAGTGAATTAACGACTACTTCGTGAACAAGATGAACCAGTCTAGAATTGTCATTAGCTAGGAGTTACTAAGGATCCATGTCATCTGTTGTTTAGGGTAAAGAAGAAGCAAATTAGTTACGGGTGCGACACCGGAAAAACTTGTAGCTATCTGTGTGTGGGAACCAATACACTGTGTCAACTAGGGTGCGAGTTGCTGGCGTGTGTTAAACACACACCCGTGACGGGGACACGTGGCCTAAGAGAGCAGACAGCCGCTGCATCAACACGTCACAACCGGCTCTACGGGCGCAAAAGGCGCTTCACCAGTTGGGGTCTCTTAACAGCCTAAACAAACCGGTCCCTGCGAAAACAAATGTAGTGTTCCTGACAGCGGGACACATTCAGCCCACTCGGAGGTAAACAAACAGCGTGTCAGGGAGTAACAGACGGCGTCGATGTGTCTGCTCGAGGAGGCAGCTCGCTCACACACGACTGCTGACGTAAACACGGAAGGTCCTCTGCCCGCTACCAGAAGCGACAGTAATTTTACGTCCTCACACCTACCGCTGATGGGCCTCCACCTTGGACTTCGGGAAGTGTTCGGCATTCGAAAAAGACGGGTAATGGCTTAACGGCGGTGGACAGACGTCCCAAGGATATCATTAAATGTGGTCTGAAGCTAACTTGCTTCCTTCGATGCACAGATTGAACAGTAGGAGAGAAAGATTCCATCCTCCTCTCACAACCGCTGATTAAAAAGAATGCAAGACAGGACTGCAGTTTTTCTGTCATAGTGTTCGGTCGGTACGTTGAAGCAACACCGACCGAATCAAAAGATAGGTTCGAGAGTCGGTTTCAAGGTCAGCGCGAAACAGTATCAAAAAGATTCGCTAGTGACATTGCTGTCACCAGGGAGGGCGAGGAAGAATTGCAGGACACAATGAATGAAATGGACAGGCTACTCAGCACCCGCTATGGGTTGAGAGTAAGTCGTAGAAATAACTACGGAAAATAATTTGAACCAGTACAACTTACAGCCACAAACAGTGGTTACAACACCCACACAGTACAAAAACTCAACAACTAAAGAAAAATCAAAACAACCAGAGAACACAAACACAAAAGAACCCCACAGACACTACAGCACACACGGAAACACAAAACAATGACACTCGTGACATGAATAAGAGAAAAAATGTTGATTAAAGCAAATTTGTTTGTTGTACTTGAAGTTGTAAGTAAATAACCTATGGGTGATATAGTGATTTTCTGTTTTCTTCATTGCACGATCGATTTCAGAGCTGTCAGGCCCTTCTTCAGATGCGTCAGCACGTACACATCTGGTCGCCGTAAGCTATTGTTTTTCCGTAGCACCGGGCCGGAGTGGCCGAGCGGTTCTAGGCGCTACAGTCTGGAATCGCGCGACCGCTGCAGTCGCAGGTTCGAATCCTGCCTCGGGCATGGATGTGTGTGATTTCCTTAGGTTAGTTAGGTTTAAGTAGTTCTAAGTTCTAGGGGACTGATGACCTCAGAACTTAAGTCCCATAGTGCTCAGAGCCATTTGAACCATTTTTTCGTACCACACCGCCGATCAGCGAGCATGCAATGTCTCGTGCCCTCGGTTCCACACAGTACGATAGCACAGCTGACGCAACACAACACGTCATTCCCATCAACGACGACACATATTTTATCGTAATCGGCTACTATTCATCCGATTATGTGAATACTAACTCCTCAAGTGCTGTGGTATATTGACGCGTTACTGTGTACCGTTTGGCAGCCGATGATGACTTTCTGAGGAGTCGTAACTGTTTAAGATACCATTTGTATGACGGAGTTCTGAAAGAATACAGAAACGAAAGTTGTTTTACAAGACGATTCCTTTGTTCCTGTTGGGCAGTATGTCTAGTTCAAGTAACCTATTTTATTATTTGACTGATAAAATGTATAACGCACTACGTTTAGAATAATAGTACCTTATCTATTCTAAATTATTATCTGAAATGAATATCACGAAATGGAAAACTTTGTGCTCTTCCTGAAAAATGACAGATTACGTCGAGGTACTTCCTTGCGATTTAGTTCCTTACGTAGAACGAAGACAGAGCAACGGAGTCTGTATCTACACGTATCAGCTCTTCCTCACAAACAACACGTAGAAAATGGTTTTACTTCATAAAGTATGCTCTTATACTGTGTGTGGCTCTGAGAGGTTTTCTTATCTTGCAGGTATTTTGTTGCAGTCGCGAAATGTAGCTCTCGCTTACAAATTAAAAGCGGTGAATTTTGTAGTAGCTAGAGAGTAGCCATTGCATACGCACAATTTCACACAACCCTGAAAGTGTATTTTCGGAGTGAACATAAGATTTCCAGCAGCGTTATGTGGTGGCTGCTCTCAGTTTATGGGGCTATTTTTAACGTCTGAAGTGGCTCCATCGAATCACCGGGTCCCTCCCTTCCAGTCACCTGCCTTGAACCGTAGTACTAAAGACGCCATCACCCGCGGTGACATACTGCATGACCCTCCTTCACTGCATTCTCCTGCCATCAACAGCAATAAAATATAACTATTCCCTTTCCGTGCCACCCTTCCGATCATAAATCTTCATTGGACAAATTAATACCGCTACGAAACGCATCATGCTGACCCCAGCTTCGTAACTTTCCTACACTTCTCATTTAAAAGCCAGTCACACTATGATTTTGAATGCGGGTTCAAAGCAGCTAATCACATTCGTGTATCATTTTCAATTATATTGCAACAAAAGCTGACATTTCTATTATCAGTCCATATTGCACAGCAGCTGTTGTACCGTAGTTGGGAGAAGGTGCTAAGAGCCGGGCGAAAGTTTACTTTTTTTTTTTTTTAACCGAATAATAGTTAAAAGTTTCCTGTTGGAGAATATAATGTAAGCTTCTTGATATTATTTATTTTGTGTGTTTTACTTCCAAATAAAATTTGGTAACTTCTGAAAGAAAAAATTAATTTTACAATATATTATATTCTATTTTGAAAAATGTTGCGTTATCGGAACCTCTAGTACGAAAACATGAGATTGCAATACAATATAGGAAAAACAATGAAATGAGAGAAACCGTGATGGAATAGTAAATCGACTGGAATTTTTATGCTTTGGTTACTAAATCCGAAGGTTCTGTCCCGAGAATATACACTGAATCGCCAAAGAAACATACAGGCATGCATATTAAGTGCGGTCGGCAACTCCTACGTAAGACAAGTGTTTGGTGCAGTATTTAGATCGGTTGCTGCTGCTTCAGTGGCAGGTTATCAAGATTTAAGTGAGTCTGAACGCTGTGTTATAGCCGGCAGCAACGCCACGTTCAAACTCAATTAAATAATGATAACCTGTCATTGTAGCAGCATTAACCGATCAAACAGCTGCGCCAGACACTTGTTGTCTTATATAGGCGTTGCCGACCGCAGCGCCGTATTCTGCCTGTTTACATAAATTAAGTGATCGAAAGTATCCGAACACCTGGCTGAAAATGACTTAAAAGTTCGTGGCGCCCTCCATCAGTAATTCTGGAATTCAGTACTGTGTTGGCCCACCCTTCGCCTTGATGACAGCTTCCACTCTCGCAGGCATACGTTCAATCAGGTGCTGAAAGGTTTCTTGGGGAATGGCAGCCCATTCTTCACGGAGCGCTGCACTGAGGAGAGGTATCGATGTCGGTCGGTGAGGCCTGGCACGAAGTCGGCGTTCCTAAACATCCCAAAGGTTTTCTAAGGGATTCAGGTCAGGACTCTGTGCAGGCCAGTCCATTACAGGGATGTTATTGCCTTGAAACCACCCGGTCACAGGCCGTGCATTATGAACAGGTGCTCCATTGTGTTGAAAGATGCAATCACCATCCCCGAATTGCTCTTCAACAGTGGGAAGCAAGAAGGTGCTTAAAACATCATTGTAGGCCTGTGCTGTGATGGTGACACGCAAAACAACAAGGGGTGCAAGCCCCCTCTACGAAAAACACGACCAAACCATAACACCACCCCTTCCGAATTTTACTGGTGGCACTACACACGATGGCAGATGACGTTCACCGGACATTCGCCATACCCACATGCTGCCATCGGATCGCCACAATGTGTACCGTGATACGTCACTCCACACAACGTTTTTCCACTGTTCAGTCGTCCAGTGTTTACGCTCCTTACACCAAGAGAGGCGTCGTTTGGCATTTACCGGCGTGATGTGTGGCTTATGAGCAGCCGCTCGACCATGAAATTCAAGTATTCTCACCTGCCGCCTAACGGTCGTAGTAGTTGCAGTTGATCCTGATGCAGTTTGGAATTGCTGTGTGATGTCTGGATAGACACATTACGACCGTCTTAATAGTCAGCTGTCTCTGTCAATCAACAGATGAGGTCGGCCTGTACGCTTTCGTGCTGTACGTGTCCCCTCACGTTTCCATTTCACTATCACATCGGAAACATTGGACCTAGGGATGTTTAGGACTGTAGAAGTCTCGCGTACAGACGTATGACACACGTGACCCCCAGTAACCTGACCGAACCGTGAGTTCGGCGGAGCTCCCCACTCTGCTCTCTCACGATGTTATCACGATGTCTAATGACTACTGAGGTCGCTGATATGGAGTACCTGGCAGTAGGTGGCAGTACAATGCATCTGATATGAAAAATGTATGTTTTGGGGGCGTCCGGTTGCTTTTGATCCCATAGTGTATCTCTGTATTTGAATACGCATGCCTATACCAGTTTCTTTGTCGTTTGAGTGTAGGCAGCCTCACGCCACATAATTTTTCAGTTCATTCGTTTGACGGATTATCTATGGCGAGTTTCTGGCATTTGAACTGATCTTCCGATACAACGTCTATGACGTAACAATTAATTTGTTGCCCATTAGTTGTAGAAGTATGATGTATGTAGCCTCTTGCAATTGACAGAGCATGTAGGGTCCATCTTATTGCTTTATTGTGTTCGTTGTTTCTCTCTCTCTCTCTCTCTCTCTCTCTCTCTCTCTCTCTCTCTCTCTCTCTCTCCCTCTCTCTCTCATTCACACACACACCGTGTAGCTGTATGTCGTCACTGTTTTTTGTATGAAGGCGAACACTACTCCAACGCATCGCGCTCAATCGTCTACAGGCTTTTTTCTTTTTTTTTTTTTTTTTCTTTCTTCGTTAGTTTTGCCACAGTCGCTAATTAAGCCAGTGTTGACGGAGAACTATTTACCGTACGTGTACCCAAGTTCCCAGGAGATGGTCAGACTGAGCACAGTAGTATCTGAGTTACTGACAGCGTTGGTCTCATGATTTGCGTTACGCGCAGGTACTGGTACGGAGCCGAAGTTGCCGACGAGCTCGAACCGTGAGGACCAAAGATGTGAGTCGTGAACGGTACATGTTACTGTGACCTGCTCCGTCAACATGGGATCCCTGACCTACGGAAAGGAGGTACTTCGGAGTCAACTGTTTTGATGAAAGATGTTGCTCCACCTCACATTGTTCTTGAGCTCATTCGGTTCTTCCGTAACACATTGAGAGAAAACCGAATCACTGGGCGACAGTTACAAACTGTGACCCGCAAGGTAATGCCATCTGAACTCGTGTGATTTCTTGCTGTGGATTTAACTGAAGGATAGGATGTATCAACGGAACATTAACACGCATTGGGGGTTGATGATGAGCATACAGAGGGATGTTTTGGGGGGCAGTAGAATGATCTCTAGTGTGGTTCCAGGCTGTCGTGGATGCGCACGGTTGTCACATTGGGGAACATTTTGTAACGCAAACGTGGTACGCAATTCACAAATATTAGCCTGTTATATAAAAATTAAAATGTGTTGCTTTCAATAGTTAGTTATTTACCTTTCCATGTCCTTACAAATGTTTGCACCAAGTTTCACTGTCCTACGATCAGTCGTTTTTCATAGGGGCCTCTCACGTAACGAAAGTTTAACTATAGCCACCCATTACTTAAGTCAGCATATCCGTCGAGAATCACAACATCACTTCCACAAAATCATCGCCCCCACGTAAGTGTGCTTGATGTACTCAAGGAAATAAAGATGACAAGAGGCACATCAGTATAATCAGTAAATAAATTTTCCTCTCTACACTGACCTGCAGATTAGCTTGTCACAGCTTCTGTCACAAGTACTGCTTCTTTCTAGTTAAATTTAATCAAGAAAAGTTCTTATAACGAGCGCTGCAGTGATGTCTGAAATCTGGAGGGAACACGCCTCCATCCTCATCTTAAATGTGAATGACCGACAGAAAAATTTTTCTCCATGATTGTTGAACCAAAGTTACAGAAAGATACGGAATCAATGCCTTCGCCTGCCTGGCATAACAGCTGAACTCTTGCTGCACTTACGCAATCTCTTGTAAGACAGATGCTGTGAGTATTTAGAAGACCGGAGGAACAATTCCTCACTTGAAGACGGATAAGTATTGTTAAAACGTCTATGGAACTGACGACCACTTACAGTTGTCTCCGAGAACTAAATCACCAACTCTCTTCTCAGAATGTGACTGTATTTTGTTCGCTCCCATATACATAGGAAGAAATGACCATCGTAATGCAATATGAGAAATCATGGCTCGCTGGGAAAGATCTAGGTGCTCATGTTTGTCACAGGCTATTCGAGAGTGAAACGAGCGACGATCAGTCTGAAAGCGATTCTGATCTTAAACCCTTCCGCTGGCCCCCAAACTCCCAAGAAATGACCGCTATAGAGCATATCTAGGATGCCTTGCAACGTGCTGTTCAGAAGAAATCTGCACCTTCCCCCCTTGTACTCTTTCAGATTTACGGACAGCCCTACAGGATTCATAGTGTCAGTTCCTCTCAGCACTACTTCAGACATTAGTCGAGTCCATGCCACTTTCGTGTTGCGGCACCTCTGCGTGCTCGGGGCGGCCCTACACGATATTAGGCAGGTGTAGCAGTTCCTTTGACTCTTCAGTGTATATGCTTAACTCTGATATCCGAGGCAGATAATTTAAAGTGTCCTCTGCAACTGCTAACTATGAAAAGCAATTGGTCATTCCATCAATGTCGTGCACCTACAAAAGGACAAGTAAAACCGTTACTTGTCTCTTACCGTGGAGGTAAGCGTCCCGTGGTACGTCATAAATACGATTTATCGAAAATTTATTTACTTTAGGCTGCTGCATAAGCCGTTTCGACATATACACGCCAAAACCATTCACTGTTACTTTATCACCTCCACTAACTCAGTGCAACCGACACTTCCATTTACAGCCACGTTCAACTCTTTCAACGGTTATCTTTTGAATTGGCTCACAATTCTTTACGGGCGGCTAAAGAAGTAGTGGTGACAGCGTTCTAGGGCGATATCTTTGCTACAGTGTGTTACTGAGAACGATATTTTACCCTGGAGAGGTGAGGCATCGTCTCGAAACCGTGACTAGCTTTGACAGTCGACCAGGCACGTTAATCACTCAACTAGCCGCTTTCTGCAGAGCCTTCAGCACTTGAGTGGTGTGGTAGAGAAGTTTTGACACATCAGATACCGTAACGGGACTCTTTATGTTGTTCCAAATTAGTACAGAAGAAGCAGCAATTTATTGATTTAGTTTAAGTGCTATGACCGGTTTGGTAACGTCAAGTCATCCCGAGGTGGCGTAAGTCCCACCACTGACGAAGACCGGTTGCTTCTGACCCGGTCGCGGTACTTAAAATGAACAAAAGGAAACAGTCGTTGGCAGCTGCTTTTATTACTAGTAGTTCGTAATGAATTTTCAGCACGCAAAAGACGAAAAAGAAAGAAACATGTTCGTGATAAATCTCTGTCAACTGGCAACTGGCCACCGGGAATGCTTCGATGAAAATGAATTTTCAGTTACAGTTTGTTCTATAGAAAGTATGCCTACACAGTGGAATAGTATGCAAGAATTATGGTTAACATTTTTAGCATTTTTATCTTGCGAGATACTGAGACGTGCTTGTTCATATTTTTCATACGAAATGGTATACATCATTATTCGAAATTAGCGACCCATTGTCGATCGGCCCGTTAAGGGACGAGCTCAGGTTTTGCAAGAAAAGGAGCGGTCTCCGTAATTACTTCAATCGATTTAATAAAACTTCTGAAGACCTTAAGATCTATAGTCGGGCGGGGAACAGAACCCATGCCACACAGAAGCGGAGTGCAGTGCCGCTTACTGAACTGCTGGGAAACTGTCGTTGATACAGCTCTCCCACATATGTCAGTCTCCAGAGTAACATTTTCAGATAAAATGATTGAGAAATGGGCTGCACGCAAATGGCAGGTTTTCTGAACGAACACAATTTGAGCCATTCGCCCGTAAACATGGTCCCAGATAACGTCCGCCGTTTTCAGGCAAATCGTCTTCCTATTTAGCTCTATTACTTGTTATTTTTTGCCAAAAGATCACCGTGAAATCTGTCATATGAAGTACAAACTGACGACAGGTCATCCACATTTCCTTTTCTAAATAGGATCCCTAAACGGCTAATGTGAATACCTGGCGGGTTATGTCATCTAGTCTTCAACTTTTTTTCTGACCTTGTTCACCGTGAACTCTGTTCCATCGGTCTCTTCTTCCACCATTGAAAACGATTCTCTTCGATTGAAAACAATATTGTGTGTGTGTGTGTGTGTGTGTGTCAACGTCTTGGTGCGTAGAAAGCAACCAATACAAAGTACTGTTTCCTTTGCGTAGTAACAGGATCACAGGTTGTTACCGAAATTGTATGTGATTTTAAGATACGTTTATCTGGTGCCATATTACAGCTGAGACAATTGCACATGTCACATTTTTCTGACATCGCCATCAGCACTCCCTTATCTCTATGGTCATTCCAGGAATTATGACCCCCTGCTACGTGCAAAGGTCAAGGAGCGCAGAGGAGAGTCTCCCCAACCCCCCCTCCCCCCACTGCACTTCTGTAAATTCTGCTACATGAGATGCCCTCCCCCCCCCCCCCCCCACCTCTCCCCCATCCTGAGTGCCCCCTGCTTCTCTGCATTAGTTAGAACGACCTCCCACTGCAGTCCGCATGCACGTCACATTTCGTTGACGTCAGCATTCCCACTCCCACCGCCACATCCCGCCCCGCACTTCTGAAAATTTTGCATGAAGCAGCCACCAGCCCTAACCCCCACGCCACCGCGTGCTTCGCGTCTCCAGCCAGCAGCTACATTTGCATTACTGGCTTCTAAAACGTTCGGTTAAGCACTACTCTCGTCCTCACACTGGGAATTTTAATTTGAAGGTACATGTCATTCGCCAAGGACTATTGGAACGAGTAGAATGAGATTGCTCTATAAACAATTTAAAAACATTCCATAAAAATAAAAATAGTGAAATACGATTTCTTATATGTTGAAAATGTGCTTCTTACCATAAACCGCCTCCCAAAAGCTCTGAACACGTAAATAAACGAAGTCCACTTTCACGCCCTACTTGCTCCTGACACCAGCAAATGGCTGCACTGAAAAATCGACACTTCGCTGTAAATAATTAAAAATCAACGTCTGATTTAAAAACATAAATAATGGATTACCTGTCAAAAACCCAGAAAACGCGAAATAGTAGCAAATCCAAATTCCTCCAGTCACTACCAGATGGCTGCACTCTAAAATCGCGACCATAGTTCGATCCTGTGCCATACCAATAGATAGCTCCAATAGCAGTCAAAAGTGCAACAGATCGTAAATTAATTATTTTCTGTATTTAATATCTTTCAAAATACAGCACCAACGTGAAAAAGTGCGATGTTTACGTTGTCAGTTGAGGTTAATACTTGGAAATGTTGTTTCATGTCACAACACTGCAAATAAATGTCCGCAGTGTAAAAGAAAGCACCAGTTAATGTCCACATATACACATATATTTAGCAAATTAGCGCCCAAAAATTCTGAAATATGTAACACAGCGGTAGATTTCAACATTTGGCGTAGTATAAATTAGGCCTAGAACTACACTGACCAGGTCTATAGCTGCAGAGAAATAAGTGTTAACTAACCAGGCACAAAGACAGACTGAATGTAATTAATTAGACACACTCTCAGACAAAACATTTTTGAGACGTTGCAGAAAGTACGATGTTTACCTTGCCACTTAAGGTTAACACACCATCAAGATATATATTCAAGCATTCAAAAAAGTTCTCTAGCACCATTTTAGGACGGATAAAGATAAAGCACCACGTTATTGACTAGAAGCATGATAAACTAAGCTATCCATTGCCAGTTACTTGCCGGCCGGAGTGGCCGTGCGGTTCTAGGCGCTACAGTCTGGAACCGAGCGACCGCTACGGTCGCAGGTTCGAATCCTGCCTCGGGAATGGATGTGTGATGTCCTTAGGTTAGTTAGGTTTAATTAGTTCTAAGTTCTAGGCGACTGATGACCTCAGAAGTTTAGTCGCGTAGTGCTCAGAGCCATTTGAACCATTTGAAGCCAGTTACTCTTTGTTATTACAAATAACACAAACCTACCAAAAGCTGTTTAAATAACAACAACGTGCAGTCATAGGGCTCCCTAAAATCCTTATAGTCTGTACTTGTCCGATATCATTGCTTACAGTATTCTAAAATATACGTCAGCAGCACTGTTGACGTTGTTAAATAAGTAAAGTGGGCATTCAATCCGTGCAGTTGCATTTCTGTAAAATATGGCTTGTGAAAATTAAAAAAAAAAAAAATCTGTAACCAACTATACTACCACAAATACACACGCAACCCATTTGATTTATTAGCAAAGGAAGGAAAGAGGAAAATGTTTTTTATGTTTTTTTATCACCAAAAATATTATTTAGACAACACACGCACATCTGAACTACAGCTCGTAATCACACGACCAAAGACGGTAACAGTGGGAGATGTGACGTTTCCAAAGACGGTGGCAGAGTCGATATCGCGGAAAAACTATATACCATATTAATCAGCAAGACACCTCACACTTTGCAAGCACAAATTAAACATTGCCGGAACTATACTTTCTGTTTATTGTAAGATAAACAAAATTGCGACAAAAATTCTATTTCGTATGCCTTGCAGACACAAAGAGCTATCATAATACGCCTAATGTCTAACGCAAGACTTTTTGTGATCACCCTCCACTCTTATAGAGACTAACAATATTCCACAACACACTTTAAAGTCATGCTGTTCTCTATAATGTACAGATATGTAGATGTGAAAGTCACCATGTTGTAAGAAAAATTAGTGGGTCACAGCTGGAGATGACGTTAGAGATGTTACCAGCTCATGACACTGCCCCAGCTGGAATATACGCTTAATATCAAGCCCTCAACCACATCGTCCATGATAGGACTTCCAATAAGCAAAGCCTAAACCAAATGTCTGTATATACTAAAAGATATGGTACCTCAACATTGTATTGTAGCAGCATGACAATCACAGTTTGCCGAGACGGTGTTACCAACGACATAATACATGGAACATAATGTGATTACAGCAGAAACAGCGGTGCGGATTACTAAGAATTGTCGTAGTGACATAACTATATTCCATAACAAAGTAGTTGAAACGTCATCAAGTATGAACATAACAGCTCGGCACAGGGATCAAACACAAGATCCGTTCTGTAGTGTTCTCCAGCCCGGTAACATACATGTCTGGTCTCTTTATAAAACCTGTTACGGATAACGTTGCCCACTTCTGGGATTATGGTTTGACATAAGGAAATATAATACATTATACGAGTTTCATCAGGTGTCGAGTGAAATAAACAATGTTTTTCTTACATATTGGTGTTATTGTAGTTCTCAGCCAGAGAACTAATTTAATAGAATTCTCCACAGTAGTGTGTTCTGTGTAAGTCACTATATTATCAGTATAATACTGAAACCTACATCTGTTTCAACCTGGATACTATATCCGGGCCTTGGTCACCTCCAAAAAATTTACTCCCTAACAGTTGACTCCTTTATCAAACAAAATGTTCCTTGATATCTCAGGATGCATCCAGTCAACTCAGTTTCAGTATAAATATAGGTTCAATGTAATTGACCATCTCTGTTAGTTTTCATTAATCTAGAAACAATGAAAATAGTAAAATGTTTCTTTATAGAAACGAAACAAAGTTATTGACAAAAACTGTAAGAAAACTAGCATTTACAGACCCCCTACAAAAAAAGCAAAGCTCTTGCGTTCTGGCCTTGATGGGCAAATCGCGAATGACCGACCGACCGCCGTGTCATTCTCTGTCAGTAGCGTTACTGGATGCGGTATGGTGGGCCCTGGTGTCGCTAGAGCGCCTTTATGGCTTTCTTGACCCTGTAACTGCTACTTCTCACCCCAGCAGCTTCTCAGACGGCATCACGAGGCTGAGTTCGACCCGTTCTGGTCCTCCCACCAACGAAACACTGCTGGCAGTACCGGGAATCGAGCCCGGGTCCTAAGCATTGTAGCCGCACACAGTGAACACTGAGCTACGAAGGCGAGAGTTCTACAGAAGAGATTAAATTAGTTACCGTTTGCTTTTTTTTATCTAAGCCCTTTTTTTGATAGTTATATTCGCTCTCTTTGTTACATTCAAATTCCGATAGACTGAAAACATTGATGCTTTAATCCCATACATTTTCATTTATGATATCACTCATTGCGCCACATTTAGCGATATCAGACTTCAACAAGAAGAGTCCAAGGGCACAAATATCTCATAAGATAACTGTACCTCAGTTTGTCCTTCTTGTTTATTTTGTTAATCAGTTATTTTTCCATTTTTCACGGAGGCCTAATTCGACTGACTGGTATTACTTGCTGATTGTAAAGAACATAGTTCCAACATTTTGTTAACAGAGAACCGGCAACTTTTTAAATTCCTTAACGCGTTTATTAATGATCTCAACAGTCACAGTATCTATATTGGGCGACTAGATTCGAACCTGAGAGATTCATTATGAAGCTCGGGCTACTGAGGCTGCACTGACAGTGCCCGCTCGCAATAATAAAGATCAATGCGGCAACACGTCCATTATAAATGTTTGCAGATTGATTGTCTCTTACCAAGTTTGATTTTGACTTGGCAAGAACTCATGTGTGGATTGTGGAATTCATTCTGCAAACATATATAAAGTACATAATGCCACACTGATGTTTATTATTAAGGTCAGGCGCTGTCAATCCAGCCTGAGTGGGCCAGGATTGACAATGAGCCTGCAACGTTCGAAACTAGTCGCCTAATACACTGAAGAGCCAAAGAAAATAGTACATCTGACTAATACCGTACAGCTCCCCGCGAGCACGCAGAGGTGCCGCCATACGACGCGGCATGGACTTGACTAAAGTTTGACGTAGTGCTGGAGGGAACTGACATCATGAACCATGCAGGGCTATCCATAAATACGTAAGAGTGCGTCGGGGTGGAGTTCTCTTCTGAACAACACGTTGCAGGGCATACCAGATATGCTCAATAATGTTCATGTCTAGGGAGTTTGGTGACCAGCGGAAGTGTTTAAACTCAGTAGAGCACTTGCCCGCGAAAGGCAAGAGTCCCGAGTTCGAGTCTTGGTCCGGCACACAGTTTTAATCTGTCAGGAAGTTTCATATCAGCGCACACTCCGCTGCAGAGTGAAAATCTCATTCTGGAAACATCCCCTAGGCTGTGGCTACGCCATGTCTCCAATATCCTTTCTAGTTCTGCAAGTTTCGCAGAAGAGCTTTTGTGAAGATTGGAAGGCAAGAGACGAGGTACTGGCAGAATTGAAGCTGTGGGGATGGGTCGTGAGTCGTGCTTGGGTAGCTGAGTTTATAGAGCACTTGCCCGTGAAAGGCAAGGATCCCCAGTTCGAGTCTCGGTCCGGCACACACTTTTAATCTGTCGGAAAGTTTCATATCAGAGCACTCTCCACTGCAGAGTGAAAATCTCATTCCAGAAGAATGTCTCTGGAGACACTCTGTAGCAATTCTGGACGTGTCACGTGTCGCAATGTCCTGCCGTAATTTCCCAAGCCCGTCGGAATGCACAAGGAAATGAATGCATGCAGGTGATCAGATAGGATGCGTACGTGCGTGTCACCTGTCAGAGTCATATGAAGAAGTATCAGGTGTCCCATATCACTCCAACTGCACACGCCCCACACTATTACAGAGCTTAGTATTACAGAGTTTAAACCAGCTTGAAGAGTTCCCTACTGACATGCACACATTGATTCATGAGGTTCTCTCCATACCCGTACACGTCCATCCGTACGATACAAGGCGAAACGAGGCTTGTCCGATCAGG
Organism: Schistocerca americana; assembly: GCF_021461395.2. Lineage (NCBI taxonomy): Eukaryota > Metazoa > Arthropoda > Insecta > Orthoptera > Acrididae > Schistocerca > Schistocerca americana. The sequence goes on along the minus strand of NC_060121.1, from coordinate 47,618,518 downwards.
CAACATGTTTTCCGTTATCAACAGTTCAATATCGGTGTTGACGGGCCCTGGCGAGGCGTAAATCTTTGTGTGGTGCAGTCGTCAAGGGTACACGAGTGGGCCTTCGGCTGCGAAAGCCCATATCGATAGTATTTCGTTGAATGTTTCGCACGCTGATACTTGTTAACAGCCCAGCACTGAAATCTGCAAGAGTTTGCGGAAGGGTTGCACCTCTGTCTCGTTGAACGATTCTCTTCAGTCGTCGTTGGTCCCGTTCTTGCAGGACCTCTTTCCGGCCCCAGCGATGTCGGAAATTTGATATTTTACCGATTTCCTGATATTCACGGTACACTCGTGAAATGGTCGTATTGGAAAATCCCCACCTAGTCGCTACCTGGGTGGTGCTGTCTCCGGTCGCTCGTGCTACAACTATAACATCACGTTCAAACTCACTTATGTCTCCACAACCTGCCATTGTTGCAGCAGTAACCGATCTAATAACTACGCCAGACACTTCTCTTAAAGAGGGTGGTCCATTGATAGTGACCAGGCCAAATATCTCACGAAATAAGCATCAAACTAAAAAACTACAAAGAACGAAACTCGTCTAGCTTGAAGGGGGAAAACAGATGGCGCTATGGTTGGCCCGCTAGATGACGCTGCCATAGATCAAACGGATATCAACTGCGTTTTTTTAAATAGGAATCCGCATTTTTATTACATATTCGTGTAGTACGTAAAGAAATATAAATGTTTTAGTTGGACCACTTTTTTCGCTTTGTGATAGATGGCGCTGTAATAGTCACAAACGTATAAGTACGAGGTATCACGTAACATCCCGCCAGTGCCGACGGTATTTGCTTCGTGACACATTACCCGTGTTAAAATGGACCGTTTACCAATTGCGGAAAAGGTCGATATCGTGTTGATGTATGGCTATTGTGATCAAAATGCCGAACGGGCGTGTGCTATGTATTATGCTCGGTATCCTGGACGACATCATCCAAGTGTCCGGACCGTTCGCCGGTGTTTTAGCTGGTGTCGCGTCTAATCCGCACATCAGTAGCAGACAAATTGCGCGAGATCGGGAATCACAGAAACGTCGGCGTTGAGAATGCTACATCAACATCGATTGCACCCATACTATATTTCTATGCACCAGAAACTGAATTGGAACGACGTTGAACGTCGTGTACAGTTGGGCCACTGGGCACAAGAGAAATTACAGGTCGATGACAGATTTTTTGCACGCGTTCTATTTAGCGACGAAGCGTCATTCACCAACAGCGGTAACGTAAACCGGCATAATATTCACTACTGGGCAACGGAAAATCCACGATGGCTGCGACAAGTGGAACATAACCGACCTTAGCGGGTTAATGTATGGTGCGGCATTATGGGAGGAAGGATAATTGGTCGCCATTTTATCTATGGGAATCTAAATGGTGCAATTTATGCTGATTTCCTACGTAATGTTCTATCGATGTTACTACAAGATGTTTGACTGCATGAGAGGTTGGCGGACATCATTTTGAGCATTTATTGCATTAATGTGGTATTTACAGGTAATCACGCTGTAACAGCATGCGTTCTCAGAAATGATACGTTCACAAAGGTACATGTACCAGAGCGGAACAACCGAAATAAATTGTTCAAATGTACCTACGTTCTGTATTTTAATTTAAAGAACCTACCTGTTAGCAACTGTTCGTCTAAAATTGTGAGCCATGTGTTTGTGACTATTACAGCGCCATCTATCACAAAGCGAAAAAAGTGTTCCAACTAAGACATTCATATTTCTTTACGTAGTACACCAATATGTAATACAAAATGGGGGTTCGTATTTAAAAAAACCAAGTCGATATCCGTTTGACCTGTGGTAGCGCCATCTAGCGGGCCAACCATAGCGCCATCTGGTTTCCCCCTTCAAGATAGACAAGTTTCGTTCTTTGTAGTTTTTTCGTTTGATGCTTATTTCGTGAGATAGTTGGCTCGGTTACGATCAATGGACCACCCCGTATAGGCATTGCAGAACGCAGCGCGATATTCTGCCTGTTTACATATCTCTGTACCTGAAGATGCCTGTGTCACTTTCCTTGCCGCGTCGGTGTATAAACACCGCAACTGTTGATAAGATTATTAATAAACGCTTTAACGAAATACACAGTGTGTGGCGTTCTACTCAGCGATACCGAAGACCGAGATGGCAGCGAGTGCAGGCGGGTCCGCCAGCGTAGCCTCTTCTCTCGGCTGTCAAAAGCGTCCGCTACGGAACCGAGTCAACGCCTCTCGGTTCGTCGCGGGCCAGAATGCCGCGGCGGGGCGACGAAACCATTAGCGCTGAATAAAAGGGCAGGGAGGCGGGGGGCGGGCCGACTGGTGGCGGCGAGGCTGCGCAGGGGGGCGGGGGGTGTGGGGACGGCGCTCCGGCGCCGAGTTTGTTTCCCGCTGTGAGAGGCCGCCGCTCCAGTAAGTGGCTCCGAGTAGCGCGCCGCGCCGCCGCCGCCACCGCCACCTCCTGCAGGGCGTCTCTCGGGTTCCTGAATCGGCAAGCCGTAGCGGACCGGACGGCCGATTCCAGGAGTCTTCAGATGCCGCACGTAACACAGCCACAAACGTGCGAGTAATTTCCCGCGTTCTGTCAACTCCGAGGAGAACAACTGGGCAGTTTCTTCGAGCACAGTGGTTGGCGACCGAGCAACGACGGGCTCGTCAATAACAACTATCGCTTCGCACTGAGAGCGCGTCTACTGAGCACAAACCAAAGTTAGTGCGGAGCTGAGCTGCCTATCTCTGCACACTACAGGGTGTTACAAAAAGGTACGGCCAAACTTTCAGGAAACATTCCTCACACACAACGAAAGAAAATATGTTATGTGGACATGTGTCCAGAAACGCTTACTTTCCATGTTAAAGCTCACTGCCGCCGTTGGATAAGCAGCTGAGCAGCAAGTCGTATACTCCTAGCTCACTCGTTTGTTACATAGTTTAATTCTTAATTTCTTTGCGTGTTTTTGGTACTTGCATTGTTTAATTCATAAATTTCGGGCGTATTATAGTATTTGAGAGTGTAGCATCGCGTTTTAGTACCTGAATAGTGTAATTTCGCTTAGTCTCCTTCCGCCGCCGAGCAGTGTCAGCAGTGCGCAAGTAGCAGCATTACTGCATTTACTAGGCAAACTTGTATTTTAATAACCGTTTAAATTTTGTCGATTTGTTTGCGCTTTCTGTAGATTAGTTCAGACGTTCTTTGCAAAACAGTTTTTAGCATGGATAGGGACTGCAACTGCTGTGTTCGGATGCAGGCTGAGTTGGCATCCCTTCGCTCCCAGCTTCAGGCAGTGTTGGCTTCGGTCACACAGCTTGAGGCTGTTGCCAATGGGCATCACTGTGGGGGTCCGGATGGGGGTTGCCCGGGATACTGCCCGCATTGAGGATGATCCCTCACCTGTGGTAGAGTGGGAGGTCGTTCCAAGGTGTGACAGGGGGTGAAAGACCTACCGGAGGGCTGAACGGAAAGCCTCTCCAGTTTGTCTGACGAACCGGTTTCAGGCTCTGTCTCAGGCTGATACTGATCTTCGGCCTGACATGGCTGCTTGTCCTGTTCCAGAGGTTGCCCCTCAGTCTGCAAGATCCGGGCAGTTGCAGAGGGTGGGCTTACTGGTAGCTGGGAGCTCCAACGTCAGGCGCGTAATGGGGCCCCTTAGGGAAGTGGCAGCAAGAGAGGGGAAGAAAACCAATGTGCACTCCGTGTGCATACCGGGGGGAGTCATTCCAGATGTGGAAACGTTCCTTCCGGATGCCATGAAGGGTACAGGGTGCACCCATCTGCAGGTGGTCGCTCATGTCGGCACCAATGATGTGTGTCGCTATGGATCGGAGGAAATCCCCTCTGGCTTCCGGCGGCTATCTGATTTGGTGAAGACTGCCAGTCTCGCTAGCGGGATGAAAGCAGAGCTCACCATCTGCAGCATCGTCGACAGGACTGACTGTGGACCTTTGGTACAGAGCCGAGTGGAGGGTCTGAATCAGAGGCTGAGACGGTTCTGCGACCGTGTGGGCTGCAGATTCCTCGACTTGCGCCATAGGGTGGTGGGGTTTCGGGTTCCGCTGGATAGGTCAGGAGTCCACTACACGCAACAAGCGGCTACACGGGTAGCAGGGGTTGTGTGGCGTGGGCTGGGCGGTTTTTTAGGTTAGATGGCCTTGGGCAAGTACAGAAAGGGCAACAGCCTCAACGGCTGCGGGGCAAAGTCAGGACATGCGGGGACCAAGCAGCAATCGGTATTGTAATTGTCAACTGTCGAAGCTGCGTTGGTAAAGTACCGGAACTTCAAGCGCTGATAGAAAACACCGAAGCTGAAATCGTTATAGGTACAGAAAGCTGGCTTAAGCCAGAGATAAATTCTGCCGAAATTTTTACAAAGGTACAGACGGTGTTTAGAAAGGATAGATTGCATGCAACCGGTGGTGGAGTGTTCGTCGCTGTCAGTAGTAGTTTATCCTGTAGTGAAGTAGAAGTGGATAATTCCTGTGAATTATTATGGGTGGAGGTTACACTAAACAACCGAACTAGGTTAATAATTGGCTCCTTTTATCGACCTCCCGACTCAGCAGCATTAGTGGCAGAACAACTGAGAGAAAATTTGGAATACATTTCACATAAATTTTCTCAGCATGTTATAGTCTTAGGTGGAGATTTCAATTTACCACATATAGACTGGGACACTCAGATGTTTAGGACGGGTGGTAGGGACAGAGCATCGAGTGACATACTGAGTGCACTATCCGAAAATTACCTCGAGCAATTAAACAGAGAACCGACTCGTGGAGATAACATCTTGGACCTACTGATAACAAACAGACCCGAACTTTTCGACTCTGTATGTACAGAACAGGGAATCAGTGATCATAAGGCCGTTGCAGCATCCCTGAATATGGAAGTTAATAGGAATATAAAAAAAGGGAGGAAGGTTTATCTGCTTAGCAAGAGTAATAGAAGGCAGATTTCAGACTACCTAACAGATCAAAACGAAAATTTCTGTTCCGACACTGACAATGTTGAGTGTTTATGGAAAAAGTTCAAGGCAATCGTAAAATGCGTTTTAGACAGATACGTGCCGAGTAAAACTGTGAGGGACGGGAAAAACCCACCGTGGTACAACAACAAAGTTAGGAAACTACTGCGAAAGCAAAGAGAGCTCCACTCCAAGTTTAAACGCAGCCAAAGCCTCTCAGACAAACAGAAGCTAAACGATGTCAAAGTTAGCGTAAGGAGGGCTATGCGTGAAGCGTTCATTGAATTCGAAAGTAAAATTTTATGTACCGACTTGACAGAAAATCCTAGAAAGTTCTGGTCTTACGTTAAATCAGTAAGTGGCTCGAAACAGCATATCCAGACACTACGGGATGATGATGGCATTGAAACAGAGGATGACACGCGTAAAGCTGAAATACTAAACACCTTTTTCCAAAGCTGTTTCACAGAGGAAGACCGCACTGCAGTTCCTTCTCCAAATCCTCGCACAAACGAAAAAATGGCTGACATCGAAATAAGTGTCCAAGGAATAGAAAAGCAACTGGAATCACTCAATAGAGGAAAGTCCACTGGACCTGACGGGATACCAATTCGATTCTACACAGAGTACGCGAAAGAACTTGCCCCCCTTCTAACAGCCGTGTACCGCAAGTCTCTAGAGGAACGGAGGGTTCCAAATGATTGGAAAAGAGCACAGATAGTCCCAGTCTTCAAGAAGGGTCGTCGAGCAGATGCGCAAAACTATAGACCTATATCTCTGACGTCGATCTCTTGTAGAATTTTAGAACATGTTTTTTGCTCGCGTATCATGTCATTTCTGGAAACCCAGAATCTACTATGTAGGAATCAACATGGATTCCGGAAACAGCGATCTTGTGAGACCCAACTCGCTTTATTTGTTCATGAGACCCAGAAAATATTAGATACAGGCTCCCAGGTAGATGCTATTTTTCTTGACTTCCGGAAGGCGTTCGATACAGTTCCGCACTGTCGCCTGATAAACAAAGTAAGAGCCTACGGAATATCAGACCAGCTGTGTGGCTGGATTGAAGAGTTTTTAGCAAACAGAACACAGCATGTTGTTATCAATGGAGAGACGTCTACAGACGTTAAAGTAACCTCTGGCGTGCCACAGGGAAGTGTTATGGGACCATTGCTTTTCACAATATATATAAATGACCTAGTAGATAGTGTTGGAAGTTCCATGCGGCTTTTCGCGGATGATGCTGTAGTATACAGAGAAGTTGCAGCATTAGAAAATTGTAGCGAAATGCAGGAAGATCTGCAGCGGATAGGCACTTGGTGCAGGGAGTGGCAACTGACCCTTAACATAGACAAATGTAATGTATTGCGAATACATAGAAAGAAGGATCCTTTATTGTATGATTATATGATAGCGGAACAAACACTGGTAGCAGTTACTTCTGTAAAATATCTGGGAGTATGCGTGCGGAACGATTTGAAGTGGAATGATCATATAAAATTAATTGTTGGTAAGGCGGGTACCAGGTTGAGATTCATTGGGAGAGTGCTTAGAAAATGTAGTCCATCAACAAAGGAGGTGGCTTACAAAACACTCGTTCGACCTATACTTGAGTATTGCTCATCAGTGTGGGATCCGTACCAGATCGGTCTGACGGAGGAGATAGAGAAGATCCAAAGAAGAGCGGCGCGTTTCGTCACAGGGTTATTTGGTAACCGTGATAGCGTTACGGAGATGTTTAATAAACTCAAGTGGCAGACTCTGCAAGAGAGACGCTCTGCATCGCGGTGTAGCTTGCTCGCCAGGTTTCGAGAGGGTGCGTTTCTGGATGAGGTATCGAATATATTGCTTCCCCCTACTTATACCTCCCGAGGAGATCACGAATGTAAAATTAGAGAGATTAGAGCGCGCACGGAGGCTTTCAGACAGTCGTTCTTCCCGCGAACCATACGCGACTGGAACAGGAAAGGGAGGTAATGACAGTGGCACGTAAAGTGCCCTCCGCCACACACCGTTGGGTGGCTTGCGGAGTATCAATGTAGATGTAAATGTAGAATCATGGAATGGAAACACACAGCAACAGAACGTACCAGCGTGACTTCAAACACTTTGTTACAGGAAATGTTGAAAATGTCCTCCGTTAGCGAGGATACATGCATCGACCCTCCGTCGCATGGAATCCCTGATGCGCTGATGCAGCCCTGGAGAATGGCGTATTGTATCACAGCAGTCCGCAATACGAGCACGAAGAGTCTCTACATTTGGTGCCGGGGTTGCGTAGACAAGAGCTTTCAAATGCCCCCATAATTGAAAGTCAAGAGGGTTGAGGTCAGGAGAGCGTGGAGGCCATGGAATTGGTCCGCCTCTACCAATCCATGGGTCACCGAATCTGTTGTTGAGAAGCATACGAACACTTCGACTGAAATGTGCAGGAGCTCCATCGTGCACGAACCCCATGTTGTGTCGTTCTTGTAAAGGCACATGTTCTAGCAGCACAGGTAGAGTATCACGTATGAAATCATGATAACGTGCTCCATTGAGCGTAGGTGGAAGAAACTAAAATGAACTCTAACATGGAAATGGTTTCCGGACACATTTCCACATAACATCTTTTCTTTATGTGTGTGAGGAATGTTTCCTGAAAGTTTAGCCGTACCTTTTTGTAACACCTTGTATATTCCTACAGTCAGGGGTGGCTCGTTGGTGAGGGCCAGACTTTTGTGATATAGCTTTGTTCTGCGTATTTTTTCAATATTATGTTTCAGTATGACATGAATTTAGTATAGTGCAGGTGGCAGAGACCGGAGGTAACCAGGCTCCATTTCCACTGCTCCGTTGCAGAAACAGTGTCTGTGAACTGTCAGTAGCGGGGCCAAGTCTTGCAGCCACCCTCGCTGAACCCTCACAGCCTCCCTCCCCCCCCCCCCCCCCATTCCGCTGTGACGGACCAGTTTTCGTTTCTTCGCCCCTGTCGCGTCCCGGCACAGCCTCACTATACCAAAATGAAGTAAGTGTGAACAGTGTAGCGAAATCTCGACGTTAACGACAATGGGTTCGTTATAAATTGCTGTCAACGTTTATATCGGAGATGAGAGGGAGAGAATCTCCTTGGTTTGAACCAAATAAGTTTCCTGAAAATAGGTTACAGCATTGCAATAGGCAGAAAAGATTGGTTATTTTCTATCATGTTTATTCTCACAATACTTATGTGAGGTGTTGGACCATAACCCCATTAGTAACATTCAGTGTATTTATTTGGACTTGCTACTTCAAATCTAATTGCCGGTACATATAAGACAGTACAAAGCAATCACTTGTTTTTGGTTAGCACTGAAATCTGTCTAAGTAATTGAGACAAAGACTGACAGCCTCTGTGTAACACTATTCCAACGAAACTCTAAAAATCCTACTTAACCTGCAGTTCCTGGTCCGCAGCTCGTGGTCGTGCCGTAGCGTTCTCGCTTCCCACGCCCGGGTTCCCGGGTTCGATTCCCGGCGGGGTCAGGGATTTTCTCTGCCTCCTGATGACTGGTTGTTGTGTGATGTCCTTAGGTTAGTTAGGTTTAAGTAGTTCGAGGGGACTGCTGACCAAAGATGTTAAGTCCCATAGTGCTCAGAGCCATTTGAACCATTGCAGTTCATGAGTGTCCACCAGAGTCTATCACAGTCTTCTCGTAGTTGAAGTCTCTACGGGCCTACTCGGTCCCGCTGGCGTCCCTCTGCGGGATTTCCAAACTGCCGGCACTGACTCTGAATCTGCATCTGAATCTCTGCTTCTAGCTATTCCGCTGCCTGGCCTTTTATTTCGTTTCTCATGTACTCGGGTGCACACGAGTTAATTAGTTTAACACGACCCTTTCATTTCTAAGTGACCGGATTGCACAAGAATGCCTATGGTTCCACACGACACTCTCGTTCCTAATTGCTCGGCTTGCGCAAGAACGCCTTCCGTTCCACACGACACTTTCGTTTCTAGCTGCACACAACTTAATTTGGTTCCACACTAGTCTTTTCCGCACGGGACTGACTCTCTCTCTTGCTGTATTATCGCCCTGGTGTTTGCGTCTCCCATTGCGCAAGGTTGATTCGTGCTGCTTCCTCTGGCAGGAAGTCAGACACTAAGTTATTTGATCAACAAGCCATACTTGGCAGCCTCCGCCGCTTATCTTGTCCCTACGTCCTGGTGGACTATTTCTTAATGTCGGCTGGCTGTTTGCCTATGGCGCCTGGACTCTTATTATGGTCACAAATGCAAGAATAAAAATTAAAATTTTCTAGTCACAACACCCCATTCAGTTGAGGGCCGAGGGCCAGCGCATCGTGGCCCGTACTCCCTCCACACATCGGCCGGATCAGTAACTGCAGTCGTAGCAGTGTTGTGACCAGGCCGCCTCCCTTCCTCCATCTCGCCCCTCACCCTAGCATAGCTTGGGGCCACTTCTAGCGGACCCAGCGGACAGACCGGCTCACACATAACCCCTCCCCGCACAGCAAGATCCCTGCTGTCTCTGTAACTTTACCTCTCTCTTGCCCGTCCACACTTGTGCATAGTGTCTGCGCCCAGCTGACTTGGGCCCAAAACACGAATTTTCAACTACATCACTTTACGCTCTTTCCACTAGGCCAAGCCGGCCGGTGTGGCCGTGCGGTTAAAGGCGCTTCAGTCTGGAACCGCGAGACCGCTGGGGTCGCAGGTTCGAATCCTGCCTCGGGCATGGATGTGTGTGATGTCCTTAGGTTAGTTGGGTTTAAGTAGTTCTAAGTTCTAGGGGACTGATGACCACAGATGTTAAGTCCCATAGTGCTCAGAGCCATTTGAACCATTTTTGAACCACTAGGCCAGTGGTTCCCAACAGGTGGTCCGCAGATCCCCAGGGGTCTGCGAGCTATGCCAGAGGGATCCGCAAGATGCTATTAGAATAAAAAATATATTAAATATATTTCGTATGATAACAGATTTTTTTTTGTTTTTGTCGCTTCCTGCATGAGCAGAGCAATAGCGAACGTTAACTTCCGCAACTATACAAGTAACACACACACACACACACACACACGCATACAAAAAAATCCCCTTTCTTTTTTCTTTCTTTCTTTCTTTCAGTCTCTCTCTCCCTCTGCTCCAGTACTCATCAGACACACGCAAACCCACACAAACCACACACCACTAACACCAAATACAATTCAAACTCGCGCGCCTCACCCAGCAGAACACTCTACGAAATAGATGAACGCCACACAGCCACAACAACACGTAATGGCAGCGAAAACTCCGCCTATGTTTTGAGTAATCGGAAAAACTGCATTGCCACGCGAACACAGCCAAAGAAGTAAGCCTATTTACTTCACCAACAACACAGGAGAACGTACCACAACTTCAAAATTGTAAGTTACAGAAAGAAAACGTGATACAGTCTTATTTCCGTTCGTAAATGCATAACAGCCAGAAAATAAATTACGTATTGTTGTTTGCAGATGACAAGTGTAGCAGAACAGCTACCAAAATAACTGCACAATAACATCATGTAAGGTATGTTACTTATGATTACACCCACTTTTTGCCAATTAAGTTATAAATGCAACTTTTACATAATGTTGTAAACGACACAAATGTTAATATGTTAACAACAAAGTTAGTTAAAAATAAAAATAGAACCCACTGACAATAGTACAAAAGTGCTGAAACATGTATGGGCGAAACAAAAGAAAAAAAGGTGTCTTGCATAGGACAGAACTTCTCATTCTGTTAACTTCCGCGTCTAGCGTCTTCCTAAAGCCAACTGACACGCAGAAAACGTATTAAAAAACTCTTAATTTGGCTTTTTTTAGGTACTTGATAGTGTGATATGACAAGGCACCAACCATGCTCGATGAGGGGGGGGGGGGGGGGGGGAGGTTCCTAGAGAAAATTTTGTTGGGAACCCCTGCTCTTCGCCAACGCCAAGTAGCCATCTCTCAGTAGTGGTCCGTCCGTATTCCGGAGCTTTGTGGCTGAGACTCAAGTACTCTTACAGTGATTTTAGAATAAATAAAGTAAATTGTTTGCTAAAAAAATCTTTAATTTATTAAGTATGAAAGAGAAGCTAAAACTCAAGCGGTCACGCGTACGTCAACCAAAACGTTTCTTAACGTCTCAACGCCATGGAAGGAAGACAACACCTTTCAACAGTGGATGGTTCTGAGAAAAGTAGCAGCTAACAGTGAGTGAAGACTAACAAAAGTCATTTTGGTGGTGAAGGTTTGGAGATAACACTCGGCTGTAAGGATATGGAGCATTTAAGTGAACGCCGGCTGGAGTGGCCGTGCGTTTCTGGAACCGCGAGACCGCTACGGTCGCAGGTTCGAATCCTGCCTGGGGCATGGATGTGTGTGATGTCCTTAGGTTACTTAGGTTTAAGTAGTTCTAAGTTCTAGGGGACTGATGACCTCGAAAGTTGAGTCCCATAGTGCTCAGAGGCATTTGCACCATTTACGTGAACGGATGAAGATACTTGAGGAAAGCGAAGTACATTTACAGAATTATTGTAAATACAAAATGTTTGATAAAATCAGATTGATTTAGCGTATAAAATGTCAGTTCCGAAACATAATGAATTAATTACGAGGAATAGACACGTATTAAACGGAGTAGTACAATGCTTAACTTTTTAGGGAACTTAAGAGTTACGGCTAAGGGTTTAGCCAAGTGCGGAAATTTCTTAAATTTATTGTCTTTTCAAGGAAATCTTGAGAATGTCTTACATGACCACTTAGACAGCCTCAGTACTTATATCTGTGAAAACGGCTGTTATGGCCGATCGGTTTTAGGCGCTACAGTCTGGAACCCCGCGACCGCTACGGTCGCAGGTTCGAATGCTGCCTCGGGCATGGATGTGCGTCATGTCCTTATGCTATTTACGTTAGTAGTTTAAGTTCAAGGGGATTGATGACCTCAGCAGTTAAGTCCCATAGTGCTCAGAGCCATTTTTTCTATCTGTTAATGTAGGTCACACGATATAGGAAATGAACTTTTAGACTGTATGTATCAAGTCTACCTTGAAGAACTGATTAAAGACATCAGTGCTGCCACTTTTGTTTCTGTGCAGGTAGATGAAGCAACGCATATTACGTGCAAAGGTCAGTTGGTCACTGCAGCGCGGTACATTAAGGAAATAGCAAAAATGAAGATTATGTAACAACTGTTAGGGGAAATTCCCTTCTAAAGTTTATTAACTTTTACCTGGGCGTCAACAACAAAAATGACCAAGAGCCGCTACTGCCTACAGCGCTCACCAGGAGAACAAACAGCGAAATTCTGCTTATTGTGAGTATACGGTACAGCAGCAGGAAGACAAGATTAAATCAATACGTGATTTGGGGTATGCATCATGCGAAGTTTAGCATAACGAGCTCTCACCGCAGCCAGCAACAGAGACCCTGGTCCGCTGCGCCAGTCGCCGGTCCCGTCGGTGAGGAATGCGATCTGCCAACATTCGCTCTCCTGGGAGCCTCGAAACTCGGATACGTCCACATCGCTGCTGCGCGCAGAACTGGCAGCTGCCTGGAACGATGACGTGGCGCCTGTCTTGCATCCCGTCTTGTCATTTCATGTAGTATCGAGAGAAAGCACGAAAGACTATCGTTTAGCGTCCTGTCGACGTCGAGGTTATTAATGGCTGAGCACAAACTCGGGTTGTTTCCAGGATGTATGTCGGCGGTGATCTCTGAAAGGAATCATCCCGGAATTCGGCTGTAGCGATGTGGGGAAAATCATGGAGAACCTAAATCTGGATGGGCCGACGCCGATCTGAACAGTCGTCCTCTCGCATGCTAGTCCATTGTGCTAACCATTGCGCACCTCGCTCGATCGATCCACTACTGACCTACAGTGGAGTGACAAAAGTCACCGGATAGAGATACCCACGTATACCCATGGCAGTAGTATCACGGACACAAGGTATAAAAGGGCGGTACACTGGCGGAACTGTCATTTGCAGCCAGGTGATTCACGTCAAACGGTTTCCGGCGCGATTATAGCCGCGTGGCGGAAATTAACAAACTTCGAAGGTGGAATGATATTTGGAGCTAAGCAAATGGGACATTCCATTTCGGAAATTGTTAAGGAATTCAGTACTCCGTGATCCAGAGTGTCAAGAACGTGCAGAGAATTCCAAACTCTCACCACGGACAACTGCGCCCGCAGGTGTTCACTTAAGGGGGTTAGGACGTCAAACGGGCTGACTTGGAGCAGGAGAGGCACTACAGGACATTTTGATTTCCACTGTCTATACTTTTACAAGTAAATTCATAAAACTTTTTCAGCATGACCAGGAAGGATTCAGGATTGACACTCGTACCAGCGGAAGTTCAAAAACAAAACAAAATAATTTTTTTTTACTTGTGAAATTTCGTCATTTTTTCACTTACTATTGGCTGCATTTGTTGCTGTAGGTACACTTTTGTTCATAAGTAAGAGAGATTCTTTGATGAATTTTGCACAGCATACAAACCATACTTACAGGTGTCTGAAGCTCTAGAATCTATTTAATTTATGAAAAAATGAATGAGCTGTTACGTTTTAAACTTTATGTTTAGAAAAAATCAAATTTTGTAGTTAATATCTCAATTTTTACCACAGTTTTTAATAGATTTGGAAAATTCTAGAGTTTCATACACCTTTAAGTATGGTTTGTATGCTGTGCAAAATTCATCAAAGAATCTCTCTTACTTGTGAAGAAAAATGTACCTATAGCAACAAATGCAGCCAACAGTAAGTGAAAAAATGATGAAATATCATATCTAAAAAAAAATTATTTTTTTATGATTTTGCACTTCCACTGCTATGAGTGTGAATCCTGAATCCTTCCCGGTGATGCTGACAAAGTTTTATGAATTTATTTGTGAAAGTATAGACAGTAGAAAATAAAATGTCCTGTGGTGCCTATCCTGCTCCAAGTCGGCCCATTTGACGTCCTACCCCCCTTAAGCACTGACAACAGCGGTGCTTGTGCAGAGTTGTCAGTGCTAATAGAGAAGCAACGTTGCGTGAAATAACCGCAGAAAACAGAGTGGGAAGTGCGACAACGTATCCGTTAGAACAGTGCGGCGACAGTTGGCGTTATCGCGTTATGGCAGAGGACGACCAAGGCGAGTGCCTAAGCTAAAGCACGACATCGCCTGCAGCGCGTCTCCTGGGCTCGTGACCGCATCAGTTGGACGCTGGACGTCTGGAGAACCGTGGGCTGGCCAGGTGACCGCCGATCTCAGGTGGTGTGAGCTGATGGTAGGATTCGAGAGTGGCGCAGACCCCACTAAGCCACGGACCCAAGTTGTCAGCAAGTCAGTGTGGAAGCTGGTGGTGGCTCCATAACGGTCTGGGCTGTGTTCACATGGAATGGACTGGGTCCTCTGCTCCAACGCAACCGATCACTGTCTGGGGATGGTTATGTTTGGCTACTTCGAGAGAATGTGCAGCCATTGATGTGTTTCATGTTCCCAAACAACGACGTCATATCAGCAGGCCACAGTTGTTTGCGATTTGTTTGAAGAACATTTTGGTCAGTTCGAGCGAATGATTTGGCCACGCAGAATCCCATCTTGTGGTGTGGTCGTGTTTTTCATGGAGAGGGCTTGCACCCCTTGTTGTTTTGCGTGGGACAATCACAGCACAGGCCTACACTGATGTTTTAAGCACCTTCTTGCTTCCCGCTGTTGAAGGGCAATTCGGGGATGACGATTGCTTCTTTCAACACGATCGAACACCTGTTCATAATGCACTGTCAATGGCGCATTTGTTGCACGATAATAACATCTCTGTAATGGACTGGCCTGCACATAGTCCTGACCTGAACCCTATAGAATATTTTTGGAAAGCGGACTTCGTCCCAGGCCTCACCGACCGACATCGATACCTCTCGTCAGTGCAGCACTCAGTGAAAAATGGGCTGCCATTTCCCAAGAAACCTTCCAGCACCTTACTGAACCTATGACTGCGAGAGTGGAAGCTCTCATCAAGACTACGGGTTGGCCAACGCCACATTAATTCCAGCATTACCCATGGTTTGTGCCACGAACTTTTAAGTCATTTTCAGCCAGGTGTCCGGATACTTTTTATCACATAGTCCAGGTACGTAGGAAATAACGAAATATTTTTACACGAATACAGCGTAGAGAGGTTGTCGCGGAAGGTAATTAGGGAGCTAGCGGCAGAAGACAATTAAGGGAGACGACTGGTATGGCCAAGAGGAGGACATCTGGAGGAGAAAAAAAGTTGGTAGAGAACTCGTCCGTTAAAGAGGTCGCAACTTCGAGTCCCGGCTCAATACACGATATTTGTCTGTCAGGAAGTTTCATACGTTAGCTAGATCGTAACTAGTATTCTTTCTTAAATTTATGTCTGTATCCTCCCTTTCACTGCTTACAAGACATTTACACGTACACTTATCAGCCATGACATTACGACCACCGACCTACTGTCAATATAAACCCGTCCAGGCAATAGCAGCTTCACATGACGAGGAATGACTGCTAGTCAGACATACCCACGGTGCGTGTAGTATCAACAAGTGCTCAGTCCGCAGTGGAAGGCACAGGACCTGTCTGAGTTCGGCCGAGGTGCAGATTATGATGGCCCGGAGGCTGTGCATGAGCATTTCGGAAGCTATAAGACTCGTCAAGTGGTTGAGGACTGCTGCGGTGAGTGTCTAGAAAACGTGGCGAAACCAAGGTGAAACGATGTGCAGCCGTCGTGTGATTGCGCGGGAACCCCTCATTACACATGTTTGATGTCGTAGGCTGGCCAGACTGGTAAAACAGGACAGGCGGCGAACTGTGGCGGAAATAACAACAGACTTTAATGCTGGGCAGAGTACAAGTGTGTCTGAACACACAGTGCACCGAACACTGCTAAGGATGGGTCCCCACAGCTGACGACCCATGTGTGTGCCATTGTTAACACCACTGCTTCGGCAACGACGACTAAAATAGGCTCGTGAACATCGGCACTGGACATTGGCGCAGTGGCAGATCGTTGCATGGTCTGATGAATGTCAATACCTCCCACATCATGCTGATGGCAGGCCGTGAAGCCGCCGTCTTCCATAGGAACAGTTCCTTGACACTTCTACTGTGGGACGGAGACAAACTTGTGGGGGCTCCAACATGCTGTGGGGAACATTCACGTGAACATCCATGTGTCCAGCGTAGCTCATGCAAGGCACCATGACGGCCAAGAGGTGTCGCACATTCGTTGCAGACCACGTGCATCTTTTCATGACGATGACGTTCCCCGATGGCAGTGGCATTTTTCAGCAAGATAATGCGCCATGGTTCAAGGCCAGGAGTGTGATGGAGTGGTTCGAGGAAGACAGTGGCGAGTTACAGTTGATGCGCTGGTTTCCCAACTCTCCATACCTGAACCTCAACGAAGACATGTGTGAGGTGAGTGAACGTGGCGTCACAGCTCATAGTTCCCTCCGCCAGATTTACCGGAATTGGGTGACTTGTGTGTGGCGTCCCCCTCCAGCGACCTACCTAGGCCTCATTGCTGCACTGCCAAGACGCGTCGCCGCTGTTTTAAAATGTTCAAATGTGTGTGAAATCTTATGAGACTTAACTGCTAAGGTCATCAGTCCCTAAGCTTACACACTACTTAACCTAAATTATCCTAAGGACAAACACACACACCCATGCCCGAGGGAGGACTCGAACCTCCGCCGGGACCAGCCGCACCGTCCGTGACTGTAGCGCCTTAGACCGCCCGGCTAATCCTTCGCAGGGCCGCTGTTCTATCCGTGCCAAAGGTGGACATACCGGCTGATCAGTGTACACGCGATTACGACGAAGTTCTGATACAATTTATCGATGGGAGCGCCATGTTGTAAAGGATGGCAATGGAAATCTCTTATAAAGGACAACAATGGAAATCTCCGTGTGATTATCCACATCGAGATTTTCCGTGGTTTTCCCGAATAGCTTAAGGCGAATGCCGGGATGATCCATTGGAGCGGTGTCGGCCCTTCTGCTTCCTCATACTACTCCAACCCGAGCCGCGTTTCGCCTGTAATCACCTCAGTGGCGGTGAGACGTCAATACCTGGCCTCGCTACCTCCTTGCACGATGTAATTTACCGAACCTCTGTACGTCACACGTCATTAACACCGTGGTGTGAGCCAGAATAATTTAATACCGCCAGACATAGAGCCTGGCCGTTAGAATACTTTTTTATTTACTTTTTACTCTTCCAGCAGTGGCAGCTTAATAGTTCCTCCGCTCGTACAGCTGTCGGCAGAGGCGGGCCACGCCTATTGTGTCTATCCGTTACCTGGCTCCGCTCGTAAATAATAAAGCCAGGAGCCGCGGTGGCCGTGTTATTACAGGGGATATGTCACGACGCGCGACGGCCACGAATATTAAAGCCAGCGGCGGCGCCGACGCGTCTTGCCGCTGGACGCTCTGGAAGACCCCGCCGTCCTGCTCACGAGGACAACCTGTTGCTTAATTGGCCCGCGCGGCGGCGCGGCAAGGCGACCAGACACCGAGGCGGCAGTAGCAGCAGCAGCAGCCGCCGGGTTAACAAGCTGCTGCTGCTGCTGCTGGGGGCGGCTGCTGCTCCCGGACTTTTATTAGCCGGCGCCGCGTCTAAACTCGGATAAATGGCGCCAGTAATCTCAGCTGCTGCATCGGCTATTCCTGTACTACGCCGCCTGACATCTGAGGACGGCGCGAAGGCGAAAGTTGTAGAAACGCCTCATTTCGTGGGCCTCCTCCACAACTTCATTTATTTATAGCGGAATGTGCAGGTAGCGTTCGTGCAGACGCAGAATTTAGGCGGACAGCACTAAATACTTGCTATACGGTATACAACAACAAGTTCCCTTCACAAGCGGGTAGAGCTCAGGGAACCAGTTTCAAGTCGCGCAGAAGGTTACACAACAGACCAAGGAGTATCGATTACAAGTTTATCTGCATTTGTAGATTTAGTGAAGTTTGAAAATTTGTTCCTATGGGACCAAAGTGCTGAGGTCATCGGTCTCTAGGCTTACACACGACCGAATCTAACTTAAACTAACTTATGCTAGGAACGCACCCATGCCCGAGGGAGGACTCGAACCACCGACCGAGGAGGGGGGGTGGGGGAGAGGAGGGCGAGCCGCGCGAACCGTGGCAAGGCTGTATATATATATATACAGCGCGGCTACCCCGCGCGGCGGATTGTAGAAAATTTGTAACCTCCCCTTACAAAAATTTATGAATTACTGTGCTGGTAAACCCCATACATCATTTGATTTTCAAACAGCTGAGCGAAACTGAACGTACTCAGACATTTCTCTCTTTACTTATTCTGATCAACACTAAACTGACACACAATATTTTTAGCGCAACGCAATCTGACTTCAATAATCCCTGCAAAAGAATGGCCCTGATTAACAATAACCTATGCCTTTCATGAATCACTTACGTCACAAAAACCTTCGTTACTCGAACTACTGCAATACAGCGAGCGCCAATACAGCCAGCTAAATAAAAGATTCTAACTACTGAAGGCACTGATAGGCATAGCTAGCAAATGAAAGGTTTTGATAGAGAACAAACGATGTATTTATCTTAATAATGTTCAAAATTCATTATATATATATATATATATATATATATATATATATATATATATATATATATGTATATATATATGTATATATATATATATATATATATATATCAGTTCATGACATCCAGTCTTACAAATTTCCTTTTTCTGGCGGACACACGTCCAGATCGTCCGCTTTCAAAATTCTGCCATCTCTCCCCACATCCACCACTGCTGGCGGCTCACCTCCAACTGTGCAACACTACGCGCTGTTCACATCCAACTGCCCTACACTGCAATAGCGAATATTCCAACAATGCAAACCAGCCACAGACTGCACACAGCACAGTCAGTGATTTTCATACGTGGCGTTACCAACATAAAAACCTAAACAGCCTACTTACAAAGTTTGATCCAGACTCAACAATTTTATAACTGAAAGTCCATGTGAAATAAGACACTAATTAAGCCAGTTTTATTTAGCTGTAAAAGTACCTCCTAAAAAAAAATGAGGAAACAGTCGTGAGGAGGACATTATCCAGCGGTGGATATGAAATGCTTGCATCTGCTGGTGATGACGATATGGGGAAAGTGAAAATTCTGTGTCAGGCCAGGTTCGATCCCAACCGACTCAGCCTCCCTCCGTGACCGAAAGCTCAGTGTACCAACAAACATATGCACGGTAAGGAATTAAAATTACAGACCTACCCGGCTTCGCCATATGATTGCTTAACTGGAGGAGTACAGAAGTGCTGAAGGATTTGGACAGTCCACTGACAGAAACGATTACAACGTGAAATTCAGTTCATTAACAGGAGTGTAAGTACAGTCAGAAGGTGTGGACTGTCCACTGAGAGAAACGATTGCAAGGTCAAACTCGTATCCTTACCAGGAGGAAAAACTTTACAAACATGGTGGCCCCGAAGCGTGCGCGTGTAATGTGCTTCCCCTCTTTGTCTTGCATGCCACCCATTCCGAACTCTGCGAAACGTCACCCACACAATGTTCCTCACAGCCCACACACACCCACACACACTTACTAAGTGAAGAATAATCTTAACACCTTTCCCCCAGTCCATCAATACACCAAACAGCTAAATGTCCCCACATCATTGCATATAACTACTGCACACTTCTGAAGATACTTTTTAATTAAATACAACACCAGAATGTTTCTTATGAGAATTTATATTTAATTATTAATTATAATAAAAACAAACTGGTAGAAATTGGAATAATATTTTATAGAGGAACACAAGGCAAAAGAAAAATGAAAGATAATGTCAAATAACTACATACAATGTTTGATGGAAACTATCTGGACAACTGTTAGGGGACATTAATTTGGGCGTGTGCAGTATTAGCCTTTTTGACGGTTTGAATTCTGTTGGGGCCAGTTTGAATGAGATGTCTGACCCTCTTTTGGATATGGCAGTCCATTCTTCCTCAAGAGCCGACACCAGACAATGCAGTGATGTCAGATGTCGGCGTCTGGCGCGAGATCGACGTTGTACTGGCACCCATATGTGCTTAACTGGTTTCTCATCGGGACTCAGGGCATGCCAGTCCATTTCAGGAGTAGTAATGAATTAAGAATGCGTCCATATTTCCGGAAGTACACAAATTATTGTTTTACTTTAACAAGCAAGTAAGTGTCACCACAGATGTGGCATCCTCAGTGGGCGTTTTCTTTAATTTTTTATTTCTTTAAACACACACATACTGATTATGTTTAGGTTAGGAAATACATTACATCAGATTTTTTTCTTATCTAAATCTTATGTACACTTTACCTTTTATATTTCATTGTCTGTGTCCTGTGGCTGCGTACCGAAATCAGCAACAGGTCTAGATTATTACACCATGTTATCTGGAAACTTGAGGGATGTTAGGATATCGTCTACATTGGATTTTTGTTTATAAACCACTTTTTATAATGTATGTTCAGATTAAAACCGTGGTATGTGCCCGATTTTGTCCTTACTGTTGCAGCATTTGACTAGTTCTGAGATGTGACAGGTGTTTTTTTTTCGTGTCAAACGTATCTTTATTGTTTTTGTGCAGGTGGACTGACCTGCGGGCATCGGTAAAACAATTTGTGAAGCTTAGGTATGGAGAACGATTTGTTACTTATGGGCGATGTTTCGTATGTTTACAGAGTTTAATTAGGTTTTCCCATGATCTTCTTTGAATACTGGATCTTGCTATGTTGCTGTGGCTTGGACACACATTTCATTGCACAAAATTACGTTTCTGATACCTTTGGACTGTGGTTTGTTTACTGTTTTGTTTTGACGTTGGCGGACTTTGAATCTGTTCTGTTTGTTTCCATTCTGCGACCTCGCGCGCGTTTGCTTGCGGGTGTGTGCGCGCGCGACCGTTTGTGTGTGAATGCATGTCTGTCTGTTTCACCTTGTGTTGTTCGAGACTTCGTTTAGAGTGCTGCGTTCTGTTACAGAGTATTGGTGGATCTTCGATAACTCTTTTGCCATGTGTGTAAGCTTTTTGGATATGTTAAGTTTCTTCTATTGCTAAAAGCTGCTATACATCTGAAGGGCTGTTTCTATGCCATTGTGTTGGTGGTTGTGGTTGTCTGCAAGTGTGGAATCTGCGCTGTCACCTGTCAGTGCTCTTAAATTTCCGGAATATCTTACCTGGAACTTTGTACGTCCGTCCAATGTATACTGAGTCACAGTCCTTGCAGGTTAGGTGGTATATTTCTGCTCTGTTGAATTTATCTGTGGTGGTGTTGGATATTTTTAATCCTTTCTGCAGATTGTTGTTTGTTTTATATGCCACGTGTATGGCTTGTTTTCCTATGATGTGTGTTATTTTGTTGTTAAAAGTCAGGGTGTGTCGTTTTTTCTTGTTGTTTGTGGTTTTTTTCATCCTGTATGCCTTGTGTGTTCTCTTCTATGTGGTTGTAGCTGGCGTGTTATGTTGTCATACGGTTGTGTGTATCTGACGTGAGCTGCGATTTTATTCTATGATTTAGTTTGTCAACAGTGTATATTATACAACCATTGTCTGTGGAAATCTGTCTCACTGTGATTTGTTCTTGTGTGTTGCTATCTTTCTACATAGGAGTTCTGATCAGTCAGTGTAGGATTTATCTGAGGTTACCTGCTTGTGGGCTGTCAGCTGGTTAGCATGTTGTGAATAACTGAGCTGGATGATGTGGTTTTTCACTATATTCAGAACTGGTGTTTGTTGTTTTTGTTTTCTATTGTTATGTCTAGGAAATTTAATTTTTCGTGTGTTACAGTTTCAAGGGTGAAGTGCATTTTTGGGTAGGCAGTACTGATGTGTATGTGCAATTGTAACAACCGCTCAAATGTTTCATCTGTCAGGCAGATAGCGTCATCAACATAGTGCTACCAATGCACTACTTCGTACTGGTTTTTTTTTTTTAGTGTTTATTCAAAGATTTTGTTTTCATATTGGTTAAGGAGGACATTGGCCAGCAGGCCACTTATGGGTAGAATGTAGTATTCATCTTTAAATCAGAAATGACTTTGCCCTGGCCACCCGTGATAGCCGCCTGATCTGGGACGCCGTGCCATGGTTCGCACGGCGTCTGCCGTGGGTGGTTCGAGTCCTCCCTCAGGAATGTGTGTGTGTGTGTGTGTGTGTGTGTGTGTGTGTGTGTGTGTGTGTTTGTGTGCTGCCCTTAGCTTAAGTTAGTTTAAGTTAAATGGAGTAGGGTGTAAGCCTAGGGACGGATGACCTCAGAAGCATGGTCCCATAGGAAATTACCAAAAGTTTCCAAACCTTAGCTTGTCGTTACTTACAAAATAGTTGATACTTCATGTGTCTGTGTTTGCAGTATAATGTTTGTCTGTGTTAGTTGGCGTTCAATTATTTTCATCGTTTCTTCATTTGTTATGTGGGTCTTCATTGATGTGACATCCAATGAGAGTAGTGTTACTGTGTTGGATACATTCGTATCTTCGACTTTTTTAAATCGGTCATTAGTGTTTTCTAATCTTCTGTTGTCTGTGGAAGTCTAGTGTTCCTGTAGAAACGTGTGTGTGTGTCTGGCCAAATGATACGCTGGTGGAGTTGTAAAATCAGTCACACGTCTCGTTGGAATAGTAGACTTGTGAGTCTTTGGTAAACTTCTCATTGAGGAAGCCCTGGGATTCATTTGCGTTGTTCTTTTGATATGACTTTGTGAGGCTGTAGATCTGATGTTTCAGAAATTTTTGTCAGTCTCTTTAGAATCGTTGGGGTGTCTCACCTATTAGTTTTTTTGTTTGGTTTTCAGTTATGAAATTTAATGTTTTCTCTTTATAGTCCACTGGTTAGCCAAGCATTGAAATTTCTCTCTCTCTCTCCTTTCTCCCTGGTTTTATTATACAATGTCTAAATGACATGGCGTACTCATTTAGATTTGTGGCTGATTGCAGCTGGCAGCCGCAGGACACACACACAATGTACAATACAAGGTAAAGTTCTCACATATATTAAAAAACAACGAAATCTGATATAATGCATTTTCTAACTTAAAAATAAGCTGTATGTATGTATTTCAGAAAAATAATAGACCATAACCCATTGACGATTCTACAACTGTGGAGAAATATGTTTGGATGTTTCAGTAAAACAATAAATTGCGTACTTGCAAAAAAGGCAAACGCATCCTTAATTCATATTATATTCTGCAAGCTTGGGGAACTGAGGTAAAACTCCAGTACGATCATTTCAGGAATGTTATTGTCCACAAATCGTTGCCTCAGAGATACTGCTTTCTGACAGGGTGCATTATTATGTTCTGCTGTATCCTGTTAAATGTGTTGATATCCTTCCACTTTAGCGTTTTCTGAACGGAATAAGAGGAGGACACTCCAACATCACCGCAGCACTACCCCCTTGTCGTTACTGTTGCACTACAAGCGATGGCAGGTAACGTTCGCTAGGTATTCTCCAAACCGAAACCCTGTCAGTGCATTGCTATATACTATAGCGTGATTCATGGCTCCAAATCACTTGTTTCCAGGTATCCACTGTCCATTGCCAGCGGTGTTTGCTCCATCTCAACCGTCGCTTAGCTCTAACGACAGAAATGTATGGATAATGAGGATCTGCCCGGCCTTTGTACCCCGTTCTCTTTTAACTTCTTACGCACAGTGAGTCTGCTAGCTGGGCTGCTGGGAGCACTTTCAAACTCAGAAGTGATTCCTTCCGTTACTTTCGTTCGACGTTCCAGGTTCAGCAGCACGTGAGGTCTCTCTGGCTGTGATTTAGCTGTGTTTGTTCGTCGCTCCTTTGACATTCACATCACGGACTGTCGGCTGCGGCCGCTTTGCAAGAGTTGAAATGCCCCTGTTGTATTTATTACCGGATGAGGTTCAGTGACTAGTCCGCGTTCTATTGACGCACCGCCTCTGCCTTTTACGACCTGTAGAGGTCAATTGCGCATTGTGTGGAGGTTTCAGTGTAAGTTCTGGTATCCGTCTGATGACGTAAAGTGCTAATCAAATGTACACCGACAAGCCAGAACATTATGACCACTGCCCACTGCGACGCTGAATCCTGCTTGGTGGCGCTGCAGACACGTGGCGCTGTAACAAAGGTATGTAAGCGGAACGGAGACGGACCGGGTGTCATCCTGGTGAAGATATAGGTTACAAATGAGGAAATCCATAGCGATAAGTGACTTTGAAAAAGGTCACATTATTATTACTCACAGACTGTGAACTAGTACCTCGGAAACGGTGTTCACGCGCTACTTCGTGAGCATCTACGGAAAGAGGTAGAAGAACAGTGAAAGTATCACTAGGCGCTGAATGGCTGGACGTCGACGGCTCTTCACATAACTTGGGGTTCGGAGGCTTATCTGTTGTGTAAAGTAGGGTAGATGGTGTTCTGTGGCACCGCTGCCGAAAGAGCACAGTGCTGGTGCAGTGACAAGTGTCTCGGGTGACACCGTTCGTCGTATGTTGTTGAACACGGAGCTCTGCATCAGACCGCCGCTACGTGGTCACGTGTTGGCACAACGACATCGTCAGTTACGGTTGCAGTTGGCACGGGACTACTGGGACTCGACCGTCGACCAACGCAAACGTGTCGGCTCTTCGGGTGAAATCCTGCCTCGGGCATGGATGTGATTAGGTTAGTTAGGTTTAAGTAGTTCTAAGTTTTAGGGGACTGATGACCTGAGATGTTAAGTCCCATAGTGCTCAGAGCCATTTTTTTCTTCCGGTGCATGACAGTTTTGCTACACCACGTCGATGGTCGTCTAGATAACGGCGGCTCCAAACATGCAGCGCACCACGGACGCAGGCTGTTGTGAACAGTAGCATACTGTGAGAGAGATTCTGCTGCGCTTGTGTGGGACCTGTGGTGGTAATCGCAGACAAGTTCACACTTGCGAACCGCGTTTGATGTCTTCCTGTCTGCGATGTCATCTTTCGGCAGCATAATTGCCCGTATCTCGGAACCAGGACCGCGCTACAGTGGTTTGAGGAGCATTAAACTGCTCTGCCACCAAACTCGTCTGATGTAAATCCTATGAAACCCATCTGGGTCGCTGTAGGGCTCCATCACCGCGTACGCAAATAAGCGGCCGTTATTTACGCAAATTACATGACCTGCTCGTAGACATGTAATGCCACGTACCTCCACGAACCTACCAACAAATTATCGTGTCCCTGATACGCAGAGTCAGTGATGTATTGCAATAACCGACAAACACGTTACTAAGCTGGTCGTCATAATGTTTCGGCTTATCAGTGTATGTGTTTAGTTATCTACTGTAAATTTCTGGTGCTAGTAAATGACTATAGAAGCAGGCTCTCGCGGCCGGCACTTGAGCCGTTGGTGCTTTTTGATTGATGTGAATTAGGTCGCCTTCCACAGCATGTTTCTGTGTCGGAGACATTATTAAAGGCTATAAAGGCTTGGGTAGCAAGCTCAGCGAGCCGAACTGTTTGCATGTATCCGTGCAACGATCGGGTCATGACGCCATCAAAATGCCGCCCCAGATGGCGGGGTCTCGCCAACGTTGCTTAATGAGCTTGTAGTGGAAAAGGATTCTGTTTGCTTTATTAATCAGTAAAGCCCACAACGTGTCTCATTTCAGTCCTCCTTATATTCTGTTAAAGTTGCTGCTGTGATTTTGAAGGATTCGTTTCTGTTACAATTTTTTTTGTCCACGTTTTTTTTTTTTGCGCTTTTCAGGATTGAAATTAGAAATGTGAGGGCTTTAGCTCCAAATGAAGCGAACAGACCGATGACTGCTCAATATAAGATCCGTAATACAGGTCGGCGACGAACGGTTCTGTTCGTTGACGTTTTTTACGTCTGAAGTTCTTGTAACTCTGATGACATCTCTAGCATTAGCAGACGAAAGGTTAAGCACAAAAGCTTGCGTTGGACGACGGTTTGATGCACATAAAAGAGAAATTAGTTACGTTGGCGTTTTATTCGTTGTTGTGTGTGCAAAATAGTTAATAATTTTAGAAACATTTTTAAATCAGCTTCGTGCTGTTTCATTTTCTGTATACATATATGCACCTACATTCTCATATTTTCTCTGCAAATTACTGTAAAGTGCGTGGTGGAGATACTTCCTACTGAACGTAAACGACAGTTTATGTTACACTCACGAATGTTCCGTGTGAAGAACCAGTGCTTCTGCGTCGCTGTCTGAGCCAAATGCCATCTGCACGATCTCCGCGTCTCAGTCGAGTGAGTGTCTGGAGAACTGTCGCGATATCCGCGCTGAGCGACTGGTGCTCGGCGTTCCCAATCGCGAACGTGCGGCTCCTTGCTTCGAGTTCTTCCAAATAAAATTTCTCAGCACGTCTGTTACGCTCTCCCAGCAGTCAAGTAAACCTGTCATCATCCTCGTACTGATAGTACCGCCAAACCGGACAACTGTGTCCGACGTCACTGTAGGATGTAAGTACGCGTTAAAATGTTGATAGCTTGTAAAACGAAAGCTCAGTTTTTGCAAACACAGGTAGCCTGTTTAAACACACCAGAACGGTTGTGCGCACATCAGGGTACCTCGACATCGGCGCAGCAAAGTCTTCTACATACTGTGTTTACTTGTATTTTTAATGACGTCCTAGTCAACATCAGCTATCCTCCAAAAAGAAGAGAAATGCAACGACAAAATGTCATTGAAAAACTTAAATTTGTAACATATTCGTCACAAACAGTATATATGAAAAAAATATCGATTTGCTAAGTACGCGTTTGTAAAATACATCATTCCTCAATAATCAGGTATTTGGTTACGAGTAACTGCCAGTCAAAAGAATAAGATTATGCTTTGACACCTGTTGGTACACTTCGTCCGTTGCATTTCTCACTCTTACGAATTATGTTTACGAGAGCTGAACAACGGCAATGGTTTCCTTTTCAAGAGTACGGAGGAATTCTTATCTTCCAGACAGACGCGTTCCGTTTGTTTCAAATGGATCTAAGCATTATGGGACTTAACATCTGAGGTCATCAGTCTCCTAGACTTAGAACTGCTTGGACCTAACTAACCTAAGGACATCACACACATCCATGCCCGAGGCAGGATTCTAACCTGCGACCGTAGCAGCAGAGCGGCTGCGGGCTGAAGCGCCTAGAACCGCTCGGCCACACCGTTTGGTGACTTCGGCGTCAACTCGAAGGTACTCACGGGACAACGTTTTGCAGCCATCAAATTAGTACATTTTCTCAAATGTTTTGAAATGAAGGGCTGTTCGTTGATTAGACTCTTTGCCTCTGCCGTCGGTTTAAGGATTGATTTAAACTGTGACTTCATTATTTTGCACACCACTGTATACCCCACTCATAACGGGTGTTCCGTCATAGCCGTAGGCAAAACTCTTGCTCAAATGTAGTCCCTTTCGTTCTGTATATTCAGTTAGACTAATTAATCTTCGCATTCTAATACAGGCTCATATTTGACACAAATGATTCGCATATCTTTACGTGAAAACGATTTCCTAAATAACGTTTCATTATTTTAAAATAACATAAGACTTCTTTTTTCTGATTGATTTATCTAATTTTGTCACTTATCCTCCAATTTTAATTTTTCCTCAATTTCCTTACTGATTTTTCTTTCCATAGGTACCCTATATTAGGGCTCATTGACCCTTTCGCCCCAGCATAGTTATCCCTCTGCTCCTACTGCTGAATAGATTCCTTAACCACGCAATGATTGTTTTGTGCGTGTCCTGTAAGAATAGGCAACATATTGCGACGTGACGTAACTCTCAACCGTCTACAATATAGGCGTCTGTGTAGCGGCCACTACTGTTGCTCAGCAACAGTCTGAGACGAGGCAGCCCATGAACACCTCCAATGTTTCGTCCCCATTCAGAAAACTCTTAAGAAACCCGTGGAACGCAGTAAAAGCACAGAGCAACGATAGCAGTCGGAAGGTAAGCCTTCAACAATCATCTGAGTTCCGCTAGTCCGTCCCATACAAAACACAAACGTCACATCGATTGCAACCGTCTGTGGGCGCGTAATATAAATTCTCACAGACATGTGAGGTTAATGAACATGGAGATCTTTGACCATGCAATTATATTCATAAGTATTTCATTTTTCAGCCAGTCATTTAGACTTTATCGCAATCCTCTAAGGCAGTTTGTGTTTGAGAAGGATAAACATCATAAATGTTGTAATTGAAGATAAACCGAATGTATTCGTCTACGAAGATTTGTGCGAAGTGCTCCCGGTATTCGCTCATAGAGATAATGTTTGACGTGTGGAGTATATCAACAAGGTGGTTTTGAAACACAGGTTTCCTTGCAAATATCGTAGTTACACATTTCATAAGAATCTCTAACGCATTATGGACTAAGCTGTATTTTCGTAGGGAAGCTGATATGCTTGTTGAATCATTGGCCTCTTATAAACGGAATGAACAGCGACTGGAACTTGATGTTTCTCCTTACGTATAATACGACGGTTGGAACTTTTGTACGAGCTGTAAATAAAGAGTTGCCACTCTAATAGTGGGAACTACTTATTGACAGCTCCTACAAAATAGATACGTGTCTCAAAGTTTTACTGACCTTGAAAGTAGTCACCACCATTGTGTAGAACCCGTTGCCAGTGGTGTGGAAGTCGTAGGATACTCTTAGCAGTGCCAGTTCTGTTAACAGTTCGAGCGGCGCGGTCTATTGCCCGACGAATTTGTAGCAGTTCTGAAGCGAATGCCGTGAAGTGTTTCCTTCAGTTTAGAAATCGAGTTGAACTCACGAGGGCTTAAGTCAGGGGAGCGCAGTAGGTGGTATAGCACTTAGCAGCCCCATCAGTCAAACAAATCAGTAACAGCTTGCACTGTGCGTGCTTGAGCATTGTCCTGCAAAATGATGGTCAGGTCCGGCAGAAAGTGTCATCACTTCTGTCTCTAAGCTGGTCGTAGGTTGCGTTCCAAAAATGATGAGGTCGCTGGAAATCGAGATGCTGAAATGTTGATAGTTTTCGCCACTTACTTCGGCGATCAGATACTATCGTGCTAAATAAAACCAACATTGGTGTCATCATTGTTTAATACTGTGTGCTATTTCGGTGAGTAATTTGCAGCCGACCTCCTACGCCTCTATGTGCTCACTGATCTGACGCCACAGGTATCAGTCGTTCACTGTGAGCAGACTCTAGGAGCAGAAACTGGCCGGAGTAGCTCTTTCGACAGAAGTGGGAAGACTGCGTGTGACTTCGGACTGATGTACATTCTTTTACCGTAGATACCCAGCCTAACTTTCAATATTGTATGCAGAGCGTTTTCATTTAACATAGCAATAAATTTAACCCAGTTGAAATTCAGTTACACAATATTTCTTTGATTTGCCTCACGAGTGCATAGCCGCACAGGAAACAGCTTTGTGTGCTAGCTAAAGTTGACTAAACGATTCGAATTTCTTTCCGTCAACTTGATTTCAAAAACAAAGCACTTCACTAATTAGGTTTCGTTATTTGCGACTGAAACGCTTCTGTGCCTTATTTTTAATTTCTCATGTTTCTTTTTATGTTTCTTGATTTCAAAAGCCAGGGACCCACAGCCTCGGGGCCCCGACAAAATGACCAATTTTCCCAGCACATTTACGCCCGTGACCCATCACTATCAAACAAACTGACGTATCAATACAGTGTCAACTTGTCCAAAATCAGGACACCTAATGGATTGCTCAATTCAGTATCAGTTTGTAGAAAATGACAATATGTAATGAGCAGATCAATTCCTTATCAGTTTGTAGAAACTCAGAAGACGTAATGGGTTGGGACAGTTCAGTACCAGTTTTTATAAAACCGGACGCGTAATGACTAGATGAATTCAGTATTATTTTGCAGAAAGGACGGATAATGTATTGTCCAATTTACTATCAGTTTGTAGAAAAACAGAACACGTAAAGGATAGACCAAATAAGTATCAGTTTGTAGAAATTGAGAATACGTAATGGACTGATCAATTCAGTATTAGATCGCAGAAAGCCAGAAAACGCAATGAATAAATGTATTCAGCATTAGTTTGCGGAAAGCCAGAACACGTAATTGAATGATCAATTCGGCGTCTGTTTGTAGGAAGCCAGAACGTGTAATAAATGTAATAAGTATTTCCGCACCAGCAGCTGTTATTCTTGCAAATAAAACTTCAGTTGGCCCTTAATTCTAAATTCATCCAGCAATTCACCTTGTTATTTCCCATCTACATCTACATATATACTCCGTTAGCCACCAAGCGGTGTGCGTCGGACGGCACAGCTCGCTCCAAAGTCATATTTCCCCCCCTACTGTTCCACTCATGGATCGCGAGAGGGAAACACGACTGTCTGAACGTCTCAGTACGAGCTCTAATTTCCCTTATCTTTGAATGGTGATCATTGCGAAATTTGAAAGTTGGTGGTAAAAATATATGCTCTACATCCTCGGCGAAGATCGGATTTCGGAATTTAGTGAGCAGCCCTTTCCGCTTAGCGCACCGTGTATCTCCAAGTCTGTCCCACTTCAAACTTTCTATGAGATTTGTAACGCTCTCGCGATAACTAAATGTACAGCCACGAATCTTGCCGCTCTCCTTTGGACCTTCTTAATCTCTTGAATCAGACCCAACTGGTAAGGGTCCCATGCAGACGAACAATACTCTAAGACCGGACGAACTAACGTATTGTAAGCTATTACCTTTGTTGAAGGACTGCATCGCTTCAGGATTCTACCAATAAACTGCAATCTAGAGTTCGCCTTGCCCGTTACTTGTGCAATGTGATCATTCCATTTGAGATCATTTCGAATAGTCACACCTAGATACTTGACGGATGTTACCGCTTCCAAAGACTGGGAATTTATTTTGTTCTCGTACATTAATGGGGATTTTCACCTTGTTATACACAGTAGGTTACACTTATTAACACTGAGAGATAACTGCCAGTGATTATACCATGTATTAATTTTCTGCAAATCCCCATTGACTTGTTCACAACTTTCGTGTGATACTACTTTCCTCGTGACTACAGCATCATCGACAAACAGTCTAATGCCGCTGTCAATACCATCAACCAGATCGTTTATGTAAATCATAAAAAGCAGCTGACCTATTACACTTCCCTAGGGCACACCTGAAGTTACGCTTGTTTCTTGTTGAAGTCACCCCGTTCAGGACAGCATACTGCTTCCTGTCTGTTAGCAAACCATCTATCCAACCGCATATGTTATCGGATAGAACGTAAGCGCGCACTTTTTGGAGCAAGCGACAGTGCGGAACTAAGTCGAACGCCTTCAGAAAGACGATAAATACGGCATCAGCCTGATAGGTGGCATCTAGAGCCTGTTGTATATCACGCACAAAGAGGGCCAGCTGTGTCTCGCATGACCGCCGTTTTCTAAAACCGTGCTGATTTCTGCAGACGAGCTTCTCAAAGTCTAGAAAGGTCATTATGTCTGAACACAATTCTACAACAGTTTTATGTCAGTGAAATTGGCCGGTAATTATGTGCATCCGATTTTCTACCCTTTTTGTAGATTGCTATGACCTGGGCCTTCTTCCAGTCCAGTAGAACTTTCCGCCGTTCCAGCGATCTCTGATATATGAAGGATAAGAATGGTGCTCTATTTGTAGCACAGTCAACATAAAATCTTACGGGGATACCGTCTGGGCCAGATGCCTTCCGGACGTCTAAAGATCCTAACTGTTTTACAATCCCAGATACACTAAACACTATGTCTGCCATCCTTTCGTTTGTTCGATAATTGAAAGGGGGAATGGTGCTGCAGTGCTCTACCGTAAACGAGTTTTTGAAAGCTAGGATTAGAATTTCGGCCTTCTGTTTATCATCATCAGTTACATTACCCGTACTGTCAGCTGGAGCAGGTATTGAATTATTTGTAGCGTTCATAGATTTTACGTAAGACCGAAATGTTTTGGGGCTATTTTTAGAATCTGCAGATAAAATATTGCTTTCAAGTTCGTTGAAAGAATCTCTCATTGTCCTTCTGACAGCTGCTTTCATTTCGCATAATTTCTGTTTAGCGGCGGTTCAGTGACTACGTTTAAGACGACTGTGCAAAATTCTCTGCTTTCTCAGCATCTTCCTAATATGTTTGTTGTACCAAGGTGGATCCTTTCCCTCTCCTATATTTTTGCTAGGCACATACCTCTCTAGCACATTGTGGACAATACCTTTAAATTCCGACCAAAGATGCTCAGTATCTTTGTGTTCCGTGGTGAATACTTGGAGCAAACTTTTTTTTTTTTTTTTTTTTTTTTTTTTTTTTTTTTTTTTTTTTTTCAGCTTCCACTGACATAGAAGCCACAGTGACATAGTGACATTATGGTCGCTAATACGTTCTTCTAGATTAACTCCCTCAGAAAGATCAGGTCTCTTTGTCGCCAAGATATCTAATATGTTCCCATCTCGAGTTGGTTTTCTAACCGATTGATCAAGGTTGTTTGTTGAGAGCACTCATAGAATAACTTCATACGAGTCTGCTTCTGCTTCTGCCCCCTGTCATAAACGTGTAATTTTCCAAGTCAATGGATGCCAGATTAAAGTCCCCAACTATAAATAATGGATAATTGGGTTATTTATTTCCTATATACTCAAGAGTTCCCCTGAAACGTTCTGTGACGTTTGTTGCGGATGCTGATGGTCTATAAAAACACCCTAATACAATGGTCAATACTTGTCTGATTGACAGCTTTATCCAGACTATTTCGCAGTCCGATCCAGTATCGATCTCAACTGCGTCTAAACAGTTTTTAACTGCAATGAACACGCCACATCCCATAGCATCAGTCCTATCCTTCCTTAACATTGTCCAATCCGAGTTCAAAATTTCACTGCTATTTATGTCTGGTTTCAACCAGCTTTCGATACCTAATACAATATTGGCATTGCTACTGTTTATTTCGGATAGTACCTCGGGGATCTTGCTACAGACACTAACATGAGATTTAGCATATTTAAATCCTTTGGAATGTCCTGTGTGGGTGAACAAACAATTTTTACAGTTGGCACACCCACATCAGTGTCATGAACTTCCCATAGCGTAGACCGAGGAATCTACAACCATTTTCGTCACAGAGTCGACGTAGCCTCCGGTTTAGATTCTCCAAACGAGAGGACCCCGGTCCACCCTGGGTACGATGCTGCAGATCGTCAGCTTGGCTTCCACTCCTCGAGAGATGGAGGTCGCCTTCGCCAATTTATCCAGCCGTCGAAAGGACCCAAGGATTTCCTCGGAACCCCGACGGCAGGCATCGTTGGTGCCGACATGTGCAACAATCTTCAGCTCACTGCACCCCGCACTCTCGATAGCCACTGGAAGAGCCTCTTCCACATCCCGGACAAGGCCCCCCGGCAAGCACACCGAGTGAACGTTGGACTTCTTCCCCGCCCTAGCCGCTATGTTCCTGAGGGGCTCCATGACCCGCCTAACATTGGAGCTCCCAATAACTAACAGACCCCTATACCAAAGTGCCTGTTCGTACCATGATTCCACGCAAACTGCTTAAAGTGTGGTTATAGAAAGTATGCTCACGTATTTAAATATCATTTGCTTGGCAGCAAACTAATACACTACTAGCCATTAAAATTGCTACACCACGAAGATTACGTGCTACAGACGCGAAATTTAATCGACAGGAAGAACATGCTGTGATATGCAAATGATTACCTTTTCAGAGCTTTCACACAAGGTTGGCACCGGTGGCGACACCTACAACGTGCTGACATGAGGAAAGTTTCCAAGCGATTTCTCATACACAAACAGCAGTTGACCGGCGTTCCCTGGTGAAACGTTGTTGTGATGCCTCGTGTAAGGAGGAGAAAAGCGTAACATCACGTTTCCGACTTTGATAAAGGTCGGATTGTTGCCTATCGCGATTTCGGTTTATCGTATCGCGACATTGCTGCTCGCATTGGTCGAGATCCAATGACTGTCAGCAGAATATGGAATCGATAGGTTCAGGAGGGTAATACGGAACCCCGTGCTGGATCCCAACGGCCTCGTATCACTAGCAGTCGAGATGACAGGCATCTTATCCGCATTGCTGTAACGGATTGTGCAGCCACGTCTCGATCTCTGAGTCAACAAATGGGGGCGTTTGCAAGGCAACAACCATCTGCACGAACTGTTCAATGACGTTTTCAGCAGCATGGACTATCAGCTCGGACACCATGGCTGCGGTTACCCTTGACGCTGCATCACAGACAGGAGCGCCTGCGATGGTGTACTCAAGGATGAACCTGGGTGCACGAATGGCAAAACGTCATTTTTTTCGGATGAATCCAGATTCTGTTTGCAGTATCATGATGGTCGCATCCGTGCTTGGCGACATCGCGGTGAACGCACAGTGGAAGCGTGTATTCGACATCGCCATACTGGCGTATCACCCGGCGTGATGGTATGGGATTCCATTGCTTACACATCTCGGTCACCTCTTGTTCGCATTGACGGCACTTTGAACAGTGGACGTTGCCATTTCAGATGTGTTACGACCCGTGGCTCAACCCTTCATTCGATCCCTGCGAAACCCTACATTTCAGCAGGATAATGCACGACCGCATGTTGCAGGTCCTGTACGGGCCTTTCTGGATAAAGAAAATGTTCGACTGC
The DNA here is from genome assembly GCF_021461395.2 of Schistocerca americana. NCBI lineage: Eukaryota > Metazoa > Arthropoda > Insecta > Orthoptera > Acrididae > Schistocerca > Schistocerca americana. The sequence goes on along the minus strand of NC_060121.1, from coordinate 47,583,883 downwards.
TGCCCTGGCCAGCACATTCTCCAGATCTCTCACCAATTGAAAACGTCTGGTCAATGGTGGCCGAGCAACTGGCTCATCACAATACGCCAGTCACTACTCTTGACAAAATGTGGTATCGGGTTGAAGCTGCAAGGGCAGTTGTACCTGTACACGCCATCCCAGGTCTGTTTGACTCAATGCTCAGGCGTATCAAGGCCGTTATTACGGGCAGAGGTGGTTGTTCTGGGTACTGATTTCTCAGGATCTATGCACGCAAATTGCGTGAAAATGTAATCACATGTCAGTTCTAGTATAATATATTTGTCCAATGATACCCGTTTATCATCTGCAATTCTTCTTGGTTTAGTAATTTTAATGGCCAGCAGTGTATGTACGAATATCATACAAACTACTCTGTCTCTCTCACTTAAGTAGGCCTATGTTACAGCTAGTTGGTACTGACATTGAAGGGTCGAAACGATACAACACGAGATTGAACGTTACACAGTGATGCTGCGAACGCGGCAAGGAAGTGTACAGGTGGAAATGGAGCAGCACTCCAGCGACTACAAAAGTAGCAAATGTGAGAAATTGCTGACATAAGCAACTCTGACAAAGGACAGTTTGAGTGGGAACGAGTGTCTAGGAAGCTGCTGAGTTGACTGTTGTCATATTATTGTCTCGAGCACCTGTGGTAGTGACTGCAACACGATGAGACGCCAAGTAGCTGGCGAGGCGGTGGGCGCCCTGCCTCGTCGCTGACCGTGCAAACGGCATAGGCCGCCATCTGTTGTGAATTTGACGACAGAGTATGACGTAGGCACTAGCGTTTCGGAGCACGCGGTTCAGTGCTCATAGGCGAACAAGTAGCTCCATGTTCCCACGTTCACTTAACGACGTCGTCAGATAGGGTTAGAGTGGCCATGGGATGGTCGATTGGGCCGTGAACAAGTGGAAACATGTCGCCTGCTGGTACGAACCACGTTCCTTGTTTCACCAGGTAGCTGTTCAAGGTTGGATACACTGCTGTCTAGGCGAACGGCGCCTCTAAACATGGATGGCACACGGATGGGAAGCGAGGACTGGGGCTGGAGACTAGTATGCCGGCGACCAGAATTAAAGCAACAAACTGCTGTTTCCCCTTTCGGCGTCTAATTCACGATATAATCACGCAGACTGTCAACACAAGTCCTTACGATAGTCTTCTGCACGGAAGGTGGCATTCCGTTCAACGGACGACCACGCCGCCGATGACGTCAGGGCACCTATCAAAAGGGGCAGTGTTTCTCAGGTAGTCCCTCATCCACAGTCGCTGTGTATACAGTCACAGACGGTGCAGTATGGCACAGAGAAGACGCCTACCAGGCTCTGTTAGGTGGAGGGCCACGGGAAGAACAGGCACACACTGACGTGGCCCAATGGCTTCATGTGAATCGTTCTGTTCTTCCTCGGATGTGGTGACAGTTTATAATGACCGAAATTGTATCCCGAACCAGGGGAGAGCCGAACATTTGTGATATCAGAAAGAGAGGACCGTGATTTTGCTGTAGGGGCACGACGGTACTGCAGGGCAACTGTCATCTGACGTCGCAGCATCCACTGCACGTGTTGTATGGAGGCCAACTATGTACAACAGCCCCCGGCAGACTGCCCTTCACGTCGGAGACCTGCCGTGTATGTACCTCTGTCGTTGCTTCACGGAAGGGAAGCTCCAGAGTGGATTCGTCAACGTGCCACCTGGACGGTCGAACACTGGGCCTATGTTCTTTTCACAGATGAGACGCGATGTGGTGTGGAGAGTCATTCTCGAAGGATTCGCGTATGGAGGGAACGTGGAACTTGATTTCGGAAATCAGGCACTGGAAAGAGACCGATATCGAGGAGGGTCCCTAATGGTGTTGTAAGATGCCAAGAACTATGCCCCTTACATGAAGTCATTAAAGATCACGAAACTCACGTTGAGTGAATAGTAGGGCTGAACAAAAATGACTGACAAGGCACAATGCATCTTGTAGGGGGTAGAGTATGGACGTATTGGAATAATTAATGTTGGGTGATGGTTTTAAAATAATTCACGCGACATGAAAACTTTGTGGAAATGCATCAATTTTCGAGGCTAGTTTATCCCAAGGAAGTATTCAGAGTTGACTGTGGCCGGGCTGGGGAGTGGCGAAGGGAAGCGACAATAGGCAGCTCAGGACAGCTCAAACTCTGACAAAGTGGTAACGGGGCACGGCCTCCAGCTGCCTTAAGATGAGTGACAGTGAGGTGGTGGTTGACCCCATGCTGGTGTACCAGGAAGCAGACAGAGAACTTGTACGCCTGTTGATAAATGTCCGTCATCCCGTTTTCAGTGAAACATGCGAGAAAGCCGCGCAAAGCTACGGTGGAGCAATCAACAGAGGCCGAAATATGCGTGTTCGTGACTGTAACAACTTCACGCTGAATTCACAATCCACAGAGTCTGAAGTAAATCAGGTGAAGAGCGACAGAATGAAATACGCCGGCCTCCGATGGGAACGTAGGACTAAGGAATTTGAAGTACTCTCCTGGGAGTCAGAATTCCGGAAAAATTGGTGTTTTGTGCAGACGCTAACCTTGATGAGTGGCCTGGGAAGAGCTAAATAGCAGAAGTTGAGAGGAAGGGAAATTTTGTGGGAATTTGTTCACTTCCCAGAGCAGGCATTGGTCGGCACTGGCAAGCGACGCATAATTAACGCGACTTGCGCTGCAATTGGCGAAAGTGATTTTTCTGGAGGAGAAACCGAGGCGAAGAGCGGACTGGGAGAAGTCTCCATAGTTGTCTTCCGTTCCCAGCTTGCCTAGAGTGCGGACTTGGCGTTCTTTACTCAGCTTGCCTGAGAAAGAGAGAGCATCTCTGCAGTTTAGGACTTAGCAAACGGAACGATTGAGCTTGGAGATAGAAACTTTTGGTTCAGCTATGCACTGAGCAAGATAGCTAAGAGTGAATAGATGAGCGCAGCCTTGCAGCACCACGAGGCCGGCCGACGTCCACACAACGACGACGCCCCGCCACGCTGAATTTGGTGATATTATGCCTGCTCCGGCTTCAGTTATGCAACTGATTAATTTGTTGGATCACGTCGGCAAAGTTTCCACGAGGGTTTCATGGGCCGTGTATTGTAGAATTCTTCTCGCACTTCGCATTACGCCTGGGTCAGTCGATAGGAATTAATTTTGATCTATCGCGCTTTACTCCACGTAAATGCAATTTATTCCCACTGCCTGTTAAGAGAGTCATGTAATGTGATGATTTGAAGGTCGTGAGTTAAAATAAATTTGTTCTAATCGACTGCATCTTTTCTCGATCAAGTAGTTGAAATCCCAAGTCACTTTCTTAATTAATTTCATGTTCAACATTTGTATCTGGTGTTCAATAGCTGAATATAACATCAATGTGCACCCCTTTTAATTAAAAGGGATCAATTATGAATCAGTTAATATCAATACTGCCACTGCAGTTCAATCAGGAGTCACAGGGTCTTATTACTTTCTTTGCGTTATCCGATATTGCGGCAGTTTTTGCACTCTCTGTTGATCTGTTAGTCAATCAGCTGGGGTGAACACACGCCAAAACCAGATAAGTGGCGGGTGGAGTGTTACAGTGTAGGCAGGGATTATGTTAACCACGTGCACAGTTCTTCACGAAATTATACGGGTGAATCGGCAATATTTAATTGCTGTCAGATACCGTGATGAGATATTGGGACCTCATGTGCAGTTCTTGCGACTTGCTGTGGGCCCACACTTAGTATTGTTGGACGATAATGCTCGACCTAACAGAGCACAAGGTGGTTGATGTTTTCTTGGAAACGGAAGAGAATGTACGCGTAGCGTGGCCTGCTCGCTCTCCCGATTTGGACACCATAGAGCATGTCTGGGGTGCCCGGGGATGCGGGTTGCATCAAGTCAGCGTCTACCGACCACCCTCCAAGACATGTGAGCAGCTCTGCAGGAAGAACGAGCGTTACTACCTAAGCACGAGACTGATGACATCATTCGCAGCATGCCCTACCCCCCCCCCCCCCTTACACTCACTGCATGCCTTTATTGATGCCAGATCGTCATGCCCCATACAGAGCACATTAAGCAAGCACATTAAGCAGTTGTCAGAATGTGTATTCAAATCCGTTAAGTTGGAAAAAACTAATCATACAGTATTTTTGTCTACCGTTACGCATGCTGCAGTTGTTTACCTTCTGTATTCTCTACATTGTTTCTACTTTACTATGACCTGTGTACCGTTGTGTGACAAAATAAACGCAACGTTGCAAAAGTTTGGTTTGTTTGTTAATTATGGACACCAGTGTATTAAGCTGTGTGACAGAATCCTCTGAGCAAGCATGGAATGTGTTCCAGTAATCAAAGGCACCGTGATAGCTGGGGATGCATGAATGTTATTGCGGACCGCGCGCATCTCTTCGCGCTCGAAGCCCCCGCCGACGGGGACGGCATCTTCCATTAGGATAACTGCCCGTCTCACGAGGCCAGAATCGTGCTGCAGTGGTTTGAGGAGCGTGGTAGGGAACTCACGCTGATGTCTTGGCCACCAGATTTGCCTCATCTGATCCCTGTTGAACACATCTGACAAGGGAATGGTCAGACTTGTCGAAACCTGTGTTGCTTTTTTTACCACTGTGAGTTAACATTGCAAGAAGTCTGTATGCAGAAGTTTAGCTGCTGACATGACCTGGAAGTCTGTAAACAATTTTATGAAGTAAGACATTATTGTCGCACGGTTTCCGCGCTTATAACTGCCTCTTGTACAACCCTGACCTCTCTCGCTACGTTATACCAACGCCATCTAGGGACAAGGTGGCGTTAGCTACGCGCCGCTCTCTTGCCACAGCAGTCAGAGAGTTGATTCCCCCCAGTGAAAGCGATCGTATGATAATTAAACATTCGTTGACAAGTATGGCTGATATGTTATCTACAACTTTCTTTCCAAATAGCTATGAAATAGACACAAATAAATGTGCGGGTTAGAACATGTCCAAATTTTATTTCTTGTAATTGCCGCAAAAATGCGAAATATTGATACAATGTTCAAAACATAGGTTTTTTGTGCACCAAGAACATACAAGCAAAGACGACACATGACAGCCCTGCGAATCACAGACGTTGTTAGATGTCCGTAGACAAAACTGGGCTGGTGTTAGGAATGAATGAGGCCTAGTATCAGTATATTTCGAGGAGTGCCACGCATATTTAATCAAATTCTGAAACCGTGGGGAGGAAAATTGACAATGTACTACTGATTGCAGCTTGAGAATATTGTCACGGTGATAGACAGGAAATTGCAGTGATCTGCACACAATAATTTTCTCTGTTAGTTTTCTGTAAAATGCCTTCCACTGACGGAAAAATTCTCTATCTAAAGGTTGAATTACTTTCGTAGTGCCGGGTGGAATCTGAAGTATCTCTACTTCTTTGTCAGGATGGGCTCGAAATACAGCTTTTAATGAATCAGACCTTTTATGACCTGACCACGAATCTACAAGGAGAAGAGATTTGTTCTCGCAGAACGGAAGAAAAGCATGACGCGTGAAAAGTGTAACGTTTTCATTTCCCATTTTTCCAGACTTCGGTGAGTCTACCACAAGATTGTTTGCGTAGAACATTGTTCTTCTGACACGTGGTCCAAAACGTCCAGCTGGTTCTTGAAGACAAACATATAGTTTAGGCAGCAATGAACCATCCAGACTAATTATGGGCATTATAGTGTATGAATGGGTGAGTGCAGTCTTGGACTGCGCAATCACCTCAATATGTTTTTCCCTTTGAATGACAGTGCTCTTTTCGCACGCATTTCTTTTTGAAAACCTGACTGATCTGTATCGTACACGTACGATTCACTAAAACTAGCGATTTTATTTTTTGCATTCGTAAGAAAAGCTTCTATCATTTCGATTTGTGTCACTTCATTTTCCGACCTGTTTCTCGATACAAATTTTGTTATTTTTCTTGCCACAATTTTATGTGATCTTTTGAAGCGACTAATCCAACTTTGAGAAGCAGTAAATTCTTTAGCACCTATCGCGTTGGCAATCTCTAACGCCCAATCACGCAAAGTTGTATCGCTGACACTAAATGACTGTTGTCTGGCATCGGTAAATAGGTCAAAAAATGGTTCAAATGGCTCTGAGCACTATGGGACTCAACTGCTGAGGTCATTAGTCCCCTAGAACTTAGAACTAGTTAAACCTAACTAACCTAAGGACGTCACACACATCCATGCCCGAGGCAGGATTCGAACCTGCGACCGGAGCGGTCTCGCGGTTCCAGACTGCAGCGCCAGAACCGCGCGGCCACTTCGGCCGGCAAATAGGTCAAAAAGTCGCGTATATATCTCCGTCGCATTTTCCAGTCGACTCTTACGTCGTCCAGCGACTTCCTTTTTCCATCTATACAGTTCACGTTCAGAACGGACAAAGTGATACTTATTTTGAACAGTACTGACACGTAGGCGTTTCTTACCACTTTCATCCAACCTATACGTCACCGCTTTGTCTTTGTCTGATGAGGTAATTGTAGTTGCTGGTGTTACTTTCGGAGATAATTGATGATGGTACGTGGCACTATCACTCGAAGAGTCTTCATGAGTGCAACTTTCGTCGGTGTCTTCGCCGTCTGTAGATTCACAGTCTGCAATATCGAGTGCTTCAGTTGTTTCTAGCCACATGTCTATGCCATTTACATGCTCGTCTAGAAGTTTAACAACCATGTCGCACAACACATAGTCTTCACGCGTGTTTTTTGCTGATTGCTTCATTTGGCGTCGGTGGTATATCTCCATGGCAAGCAGCAAAACGTTTACAGGGTCCGCCATCACCTGTGAGGGGAGATTGAATGTTCACCGTAAAGTGGCTTGCGGAGTATAGATGAACATGTACAGAACATCTTTCTCATCTCTAACCAGTTTCAGGACGGTATGTTTCGAAATACGTAGCAGAAATTAAAAGGACGTGCATCCCACAGAAACGAATATTCGTTTCCCCTTTTCACCAAAACCGTGCAGCGATATTCCTCTTTAGTGAACGCCGCGATAAGACGGCCGCACTTCCCGACCGTGCGCACAACGCTCGCGACTCAAGCCGTCACTGCAAGGAAACACAGCCATGTTCGTGAATTTTTTTAGGTGCCTTCCAGTTCATGTCAGCAGCTACAATTTTGCATACGGACCTTTTGCACAGTTAAATAACAGTGCTAAAAAAAAAGCAATAGATGTTTCGGCATGACAAGTCTGACCATTCCCTTGTGAGACAGTGTCAGGCGCAAGATCCTTCCCCGCAAACCACCGGCCTGCAATTTGGGAGAATTGCGTGACTGGCGCGTAGACAGCTGTGCTACGTACCTCTGGAAGCCTACGAACGACTCGTCCAGTTCATGGCAAGCAGAGTCGGTGCTGCATTGCCTACCAAGTGTCTACTAACAGGCTGTTAACCAGGCAGTCGTGACGTGTCCACTCATAAGTGTATTTGCAGAGTAGTACCGTTGGTGATGTCGTGATCAGTAAACTACATTTTCAATGGATAGTTGGTATGGTTTTCTACTCTGACTGCTCGACTGTTTTTCTCGCTCTCGCATGAAGACTACCACGAGTGCTCTCCCTGCGTGAACTTCATGTTTTGAGTACGTTCTTGAACCATCACCTTGGAGACAACCCGTGAGAGGTGTAATGCTAACCTGAGAATCCACGGCACAGTCATGCACCAAGTGCAAGGAATACGAAAGCAAAACGCTCGCGAAGCTGCAAGTACAAGACGGTCGATCACTGGTAGATGGATTTTCTGCTGTTAATAGGACGAAGATAAGGTTCCGATGTCCACTAGATTGAAAATGTTTGCCACATGTGGGTTTTGATCAGGTTCTTCTGAAATTATTTGACAACTGGATCAGCCACTGGAATGCGTCATAACCCCTATCTAGGAATATTAGAGTGCTTAGTAACATGTCACTACGATTCATGTATAACTGTCATCACGAAACTGAACAAGGCTTGAAACATTTTATAACGTTTATTCGTGATACATATAACGATTTGTGTCAGAGTTCCAATGATTAAAACAGTCGTCAAAAATTGTTAGGTAGGTGGTTTCGTTCGTGCATTAACAACTGTCAAACTGTCGCAGCCAGTATTCTTATTATACATTCTGAAATATGACACGCCGTTTTCATCACTACCCAGAGTAATATACAGTTACGAAGAGTGATATGAACCATTTTTTGTGTACACAGACTGAAATAACGATGAATAAACTTTCCACATCGAATTACCGCCGCAAATGTAATTTCTCTTCAATGTAATTGCGTTCACATAGTCGCTTAAACGTTATTACATCGATGACGGAAATTGTGCTGCATGTAGATTAATTTTATTTGAGGGCAGTTTGTCGAATGGATAGCTGACCTCGACCTGCGCGTTTGATTTGCTGTCAACGAATAACATTATCGTCCAATAAATCGGGTGGAACTCTTTATTGGTTCCACGTAATAGCTGCGCAGGCAGCTGGGGTCTGAACGACGCAGCGTACAAAACCGTGGCGTCACAGTTCTCATCTCATAAGCGGAGAGCACTCCCCAGATGACATTTCTCGGACTTGGTTTCCGTTAATAAGAATCTCGTCGACCATTAGGAAAGAGGAGTTCCCATGTTGAGAGTGATGAGATTCCTTCACTTAAAATGGGACAGACACGCATCTCCTTTCATTGACGCCCGACTCGATTTTATTTTAAGTAAAAATATCCTTCCTGTATTCGCTGTTGTGTACTTCGGAGCCCAAGGTTGAAATAGGGGATTAACATCCGTCGATGACAAGACAGATATGGAGCAGCAAAAAGGACAGGCAAATGGTGGGATATAAATTCGGCAGTAACCTTCACAGAATATTATTGTTCAAATGGTTCAAATGGCTCTGAGCATTATGGGACATAATTTCTGAGGTCATCAGTCCCCTAGATCTTAGAACTACTTAAACCTAACTAACCTAGGGACATCACAGACAACCACGCCCGAGGCAGGATTCGAGCCTGAGACCGTAGCGGTCGCACGGTACCAGACTGTAGCGCCTAGAACCGCTCGGCCAACCCGGCCGGCAGAGGATTATTGGTGTGAGGTAATGTCAAGTTAAAAAGTCTTCGGTTTTGGTACCGCGTCATTCTTCCTAAATTCTTTGAAAGTGACATTTCGGAGCCTCTTGCTGAGACCTCCTTCTGGGAAGTGGTGTGCACTCTGTTTGCACGTAGGTCCTCAGTTCTGAACAACAGGAATGCTTCATAGTAGTGCGGAAGCCGAAGGACTATAGTGATTTCACTTTTCAACCATACTGGCTGAGCGCACTGCCTCCATCTTCCACCAGCAGATACGTCACAAGTTGGACAAGTTGTGATTGGGAAGGCAGACACCGTCGCCTTTTAATGGGTACTCTAGACAAGGAAAGCTTTCAACGTCTTCCTCCGACCACTATTGGACACCAAGTTGTTTTTTATGTTCTCAAACTGTATTTTCGCTGTTTAAGAAAACACTGACACGACGATGGACAGAGAGATCCTTCAAATATAACACTGCAGCGCCAAAGAAACATATGCCTAATACCACCTATCGCCCCGTGAGAACACAGAAGTTCCGCAACACGACGTGGCATTGACTTGACTAATGTCTTAAATACTGCTCCAAGGAACTGACACCATGAATCCTGCAGGGCTGTCCGTAAATCCGTAAAGGTACGAGGGAGTTACCTTCTGAACAGCACGTTGCAAGGCACCCCAAATGTGCTGAATAATATTCATGTCTGGGGAGTTTGGTGGCCAGCGGAAGTGTTTAAACTCAGAAGAGTGTTCCTGTAGCAATTGTGGACGCGTGGGGAGCCGCGTTGTCCTGCTGCAATTGCCCAAGTCCGTAGGAATGCACAATGGACACGAATGGACGCAGGTGGTCAGACATGATGCTTACGAACGTGTCAACTGTCAGAGTCCTGTCTAGACGTATCAGGGGTCTTGTATCAGTCCAACTGCACGCACTCTGCACCATTACAGAGCCTCCACCAGCTTGAACAGTCCCCTGTCGACATGCAGAGACCTTGGATTCAAGAGCCTGTCTCCATATCCGTACACATCCATCCGCTCGATAGAATTTGAAACGAGACTCGTCCGACAACTCAATATTTTTCCAGTCATCAACAGTGCAACGTAGATGTTGACGGGCGTAGGCGAGGCGTAAAGTTTTGTGCCGCGCAGTCATCAAGGGTACACGAGTGGGCCTTCGGCTACGAAAGCCCCTATCGATGATGTTTAGTTGAATGGTTCGCACGCTGACTCTTGTTGATACCCTAGCACTGAAATCTGCAGCAATTTGCGGGAGGGTTGCATTTCTGTCACATTGAACGATTCTCTTACGTCTTCGATGGTCCCGTTCTTGCAGGATCTTTCTCCGGCCGCAGCGATGTCGAAGATTTGATGTTTTACCGGATTCCTGATATTCACGGTACACTTGTCAAATGGTAGTACGGGAATATCCACACTTCACTGCTACCTCGGACGTGCTGCGTCCCATCGCCGACTATAACACCACTTTCGAAATCATATCTTGATAAACTGCCATTGCAGCAGCAGCAAAATGGTTCAAATGGCTCTGAACACTATGGGACTTAACTTCTCAGGTCATCAGTCCCACAGAACTTAGAACTACTTAAACCTAACTAACCTAAGAACATCACACACATCCATGCCCGAAGCCCGATTGGAACTTGCGATCGTAGCGTTCGCGTGTTTCCGGACTGTAGTGCCTAGAACCGCTCGGCCACTCCGGCCGGCCAGCAGCAGCAGTAACCGATCTAACAACTGCGCCAGATACTTGTTGTCTTGTTTAGGCGTTGCCGACCGCAGCCCCGTATTCTGCCTGTTTACATATCTGCGTATTTGAATGCGCATGCCTATACCAGTTGCTTTGGCGATCCATTGTGTATATACAGTTAAAAGCTAAATATTAACAAAACGTAAGTGACAGAGGACACACACTGCCTTTCAAAGAATATTGCTTCAGAGATGTTGCTGATAATTTAACCCTTTGAATTAATGCACAGCTGGCATCTGCGTGATAATGCTTGTTTAACACTCTCACTACAACTAGTTGCTTCACAAATACTGGCTGGAGGTTCACTTAACGTGGGAAACAAGCTTTTCTGTAGTGTCTATCGGTGCCTCGTATACCAAACGGCCGTTGCCCGTTAATGTAAACGAACGACATTTTCATCAACAGCTCTAAAACACTATTCGTAACACATGTGTATTTCCTCTAAAATTTCCTCTGAAATTCTCTATGCGTAGCTGTTTTTATAACTTGTAATTCCGTCCTAGAAAAGTGAAATGTGTAGGACAGCATACAAGATTGTATTTGCAAATGTCTCGAAATATTTTTAACTAATACAGCCACCTACGCTTACTGTATGGGCAACCAGAACTGGACCGCTGCTGTTCTCCATATAAATCTACATCCACACATACATTTATACTCCGCAAGCCCCCCAACGGTGTGTGGCGGAGGGCACTTTACGTGCCACTGTCATCACCTCCCTTCCCTGTTCCAGTCGCGTATGGTTCGCGGGAAGAACGACTGCCGGAAAGCCTCCGTGCGCGTTCGAATCTCTCTAATTTTACATTCGTGATCTCCTCGGGAGGTATAGGTAGGGGAAAGCAATATATTCGCTACTTCATCCAGAAACGCACCCTCTCGAAACCTGGACAGCAAGCTACACCGCGATGCAGAGCGCCTCTCTTGCAGAGTCTGCCACTTGAGTTTGCTAAACATCTCCGTAACGCTATCATGCTTACCAAATAACCCTGTGACGAAACGCGCCGCTCTTCTTTGAATCTTCTCTGTCTCCTCCGTCAACCCGATCTGGTACCGATCCCACACTGATGAGCAGTACTCAAGTATAGGTCGAACGAGTGTTTCGTAAGCCACCTCCTTTGTTGATGGACTACATTTTCTAAGGACTCTCCCAATGAATCTCAACCTGGTGCCCGCCTTACCAACAATTAATTTTGTATGATCATTCCACTTCAAATCGTTCCGCACGCATACTCTCAGATATTTTACAGAAATAACTGCTACCAGTGTTTGTTCCGCTATCATATAATCATACAATAAACCGTTTGTCACGTAGGGTCAGCAGCACTGTCGGATTGTTTGCTGATGATGATCAGCACAAGAAAGTCTTAGTCACTGGATAGAAAGTCTTAACCGCTGCAGAGATTAGCAGTTGATTCCAGACGTAGGTTTCTCTGTCTCTCATAATGTGGGAAGTTTATTTTATTTCGACCAGGAGGCCGGTTGCCCTTGGTGCCAGCACAGTCGTCATTTGAGACAGAGGAGAGGTTTCGGGTGCGTCACCCGTCTGTCACACTCTTCTGTGTGTTGTCGTATTTATAATTGTTTGTACAAAGCACTTTCTGACGCGGAAATTAAGGAACAACGCACCAACCGCGAGGAACAACAGTCATATCCCGGCGCAGCAGACTGTATCCGCCCTGCGGAAGACACATAAAATCTCCTGTCATAATGAAACGACTACTAAGTACATAAATCAGCACATAATATGTTTTTTAAGTTTTGTTTTAAATAAAAATTTTACAGATGGTGTCATATTTGATACCTGTGTAATCAACTATTACATAATATACGTGAACGAAAAAAAAATTGTTTCTTGAAGGGTGACAATTATTGAACGATACGAAATTAAATCGTCATAACTTCTGAGCGGTTTGTGTTGGGACGTACAGACTGCACCGTTGGCCGCGGGGCGTGATTGTAAATGGTATGCGCCGCATGATTTAGTTTAGCGACGAACGCACTTTCATTTGGATGGGTTCGCCAATAAGCAAAATGGGAGCGTTTGGGGGGCTGAGAATCTGCATTTCACGACCGAGAAGTCTCTTCACCCTCAACGGTTGACTGTGTGGTGTGCAATTTCCAGTCACGGAGTAATCGGTGCAATATTGCCTGATGGCACAGTGGCTACCGAACGGTACGCGAATGTTCTGGAAGATGATTTCATCCCCATTATTCAAAGTGGCCCTCATTTCGATAAGATGTGGTTCATGCAAGACGGCACTCGACCCCATCGAAGCAGGAGAGTGTTGGATGTCCTGAAGGAGCGCACTGGTGACCGCATTCTGGCTCTGAGGTAACCAGAGCACACTGGCATGGTCCTCGATTGGCCGGTGTGTTCTCCGGATCTGAACACATGGCACTCGTTTTTGTGGGGCTGTATTAAAGACAAGGTGCACTTCAGTAACCCCAAAACCACTGCTGAGCTGAAAACAGCCATTCAGGAGTTCATCGACAGCATCTATGTTTCTACACTTGAGCCGGTCATGCCGTATTTCGCTATTCGGGTGAGCCACATCATAGCCAGTGATGGCGGACATATCGAAAATATCATAACCTAAATCCGCATATCTGTAGTAACGTTTACATGTAGAATAAAGTGTGTGCACGCCGTAGTTTGTAACTGATTTACGTCTTTTTTTCTAACAGTTCAATAATTTCCGTCCTGCACTTTGTAAAATTAATCTTCAACTCCAGCTAATGTAGTTTTTTGATTAGATACTGTGAAACTTCAAGAGTTGCATAAAAATACCTTTCATTCTGTACAGCGAATGAAGTCGAGACCCTTACATCTTCTGAACCTACGTTTCAGTCTGTACTTCCGGTGTTAATTTCTCCTCTGTGGCAAGTGTAGAGCGCTTGACCACCTAGACCGAACTGGTGGCATCGCCTGAAGTACTATCGCACGATCGAGTTTTTGCTGTCCATCATCCTCTTTTGAGCTTCTCTCATTTTGTTCAGCAGGCCTCTTGTAGTAGATCATATTTTGAGTAATATCGAGTTTCAACGCGTAATACCTTCCTTGTCCATTTATTTTGGATAGCATCCTGTCTGTATTCTAGCCTTGCAGCAGCTATGCCAAAGTCTAGAAAATGATGTATTATTCTTAGTCTCTATTTTACCTCATCCGCTGGAGCAGTTGTAGCGTGGACTGTTGAATCAGCATTGTTTTCATCTTCAGACCATTCTTCATCCGATATATGTGGCTCTGTCACCTCTGACAGCTCCAGAATTTCATTTTCAGACAAGCCTGCAGGCAATTACAGTGGGGATATACCTCAATCATGCACTTTGTTAACGTAGGAGAACATACGATTTTAAAATTTTAATGCCAATGGCATGATATTTAGGCGTCAGTAGTTGATTGTGTACCTGTAAGTTGATGTGACTTAAAAACGTAAGTCCCGGGGTATCATGGGTGATACCATGCAGAAAACTGTTTGTTACTGATAACAATATCATTTTCAAGCATTGGATTTTGCATCATGTAAGTACGAGGACATTTTAAAAACAAGTTGTCAGAACTTCAAAACTAATAACAATTGATACGTTTTACATTTTGTATTCCACAGATCGTTGCAGTACAAAATCCGTTACTACTGAACCCTGCTGCCACCTGCTGGGATCCTTGAGAATGTGAAAAAAGTGACAGAAGGCAAGCGTGTAATCTGTGGCATACAATACCAGCGGCCCAACGCGACAGCCGGAGCGCACGACGATGAAATAAAAAATAAAAACCTGCGGCATCATAAATGATATCAAAGGATGCAGGAGGTTAAACTGTGCGAGGAGCTCTCCGAGCTAACAGTGTTGACAGCTGAGAGAGAAAAATCCTGTAGTGTCCGACTGCAAGATCAGGAGTAAATTTCTTAACCACGACACATCGTCGATTCTGTTCGGCTAATTCTAAAATGAGGCGCAGTTAGAGAACTAGCGGGAGACGAATGAAGGACTCGGAAAATTTCTGGGAAAAGGTGGAACGTGCCTAAAGGAAACGGAAACGGCGTACAAAATGCTAGTGCAACTAAAGCCCAGCACAGTTCTTCAGTAATTGGAGTTCTTACCGCATGGGACCAAGAGCAGGTGTATTATGAACACTGTGCAAGTTTCGTAACAGGTCGGTGTCGGTACATACCACACGAAAATATAACGAAGCTGAGGAACTAAAATGAGAATTCCTGCAAGGAGAGCGGCCTTCGTCTGGTGGAATCCTGTTTGCTAAAATTAGAGATCCGCTTTTCTAGCATTCCTGTGAAAAAGTTCAGCCGCAGGGTCGTATAACTCTCTTGGGGTTAAAGAAATCAAATGAGAGATATTAGGACGAGTACCGAGTCCTCCTACAACCAGATATTTCTCACTCGCTGCGTACGTCGAATGTCGCTAACGTCGGTATCTCCATAGAGCGTCACGCAGCGTACATTTAAACGTAGATTTATTTGCCTCTGGAATCCACAAAGCAATACTCTTGCTATGCGAACATCATCTGTGCCATTACTGTCGCTACCGAAATTTAGAAACCATGTAAAACTGATCTACCTGTGCTGTTATACTAAGACACCGCTCGTGCGCTGGCCGTCAAAAGCCCGCTAGCTCGAACGTCAGTATCTGCGGACTGTGGGAGATGGCGCCAGAGTGGCAGTACACGCAAGTCAGATACCACCTTAAGGATCACCGGCCACTTGACCATCTTCTCCTTCTGTGCGAATGCACAAACAGTGCC
Source organism: Schistocerca americana (assembly GCF_021461395.2). Taxonomy (NCBI): domain Eukaryota; kingdom Metazoa; phylum Arthropoda; class Insecta; order Orthoptera; family Acrididae; genus Schistocerca; species Schistocerca americana. The sequence goes on along the minus strand of NC_060121.1, from coordinate 47,568,275 downwards.
CGAACTCTTACAGGAGGCGGCAACGCGCCGCGAGTAATGAGTATATTGGGCGGGGGCACTACGAATGTAGTGCGGGACAATACGTTGAGAATGTGGGTTTCGCGGGAGGCGTGCCAGAGATAAGTCCCTGCAGTCGCACTATCCTCTGTGTCCTCGGTGGCTCAGATGGATAGAGCATCTGCCATGTAAGCAGGAGATCCCGGGTTCGAGTCCTGGTCGGGGCACACATTTTCATCTGTCCCCGTTGACGTATGTCAACGCCTGTAACCAGCTAAGGGTGTTCATTTCATTGTAATTTCATTCTAACGAGCTGCATGGTCACCGATGGCATCTGTTCTTTCGGACATGTCCGAAAGAACAAATACCATCTTGGTATATACAATATAAAGGACGACGACGATAGCGCTAGGGGGCCAGTTCCTCTTCTCTGTACGGCAGCACAGATCCACGGGACAGCGGCTGCCGACGTCATAGTTAGTCAGGTCTGCGAGAACAAGCGAAGCTCTAATGGTACAATGAAGCGCCAAAATACTGGTACAGGCATGCGTATTCAAATACAGAGATATGTAAACAGGCCGAATACGGCCCTGCGATCGGCATCGCTGGGCGCAGTTGTTAGACTGGTTACTGCTGCTACAGTGACAGGTTATCAGCATTTAAATGAGTTTGAATGTGGTGTTACAGTAGGCCCACGAGCGCTGGAATACAGCATCTCCGAGGTAGCGATGAATAGAGGATTCTCCCGTACGACCATTTCACGAGTGTACCGTGAATATCAAGAAGCCGGAAAAAATATCAAATCTCCGACATCACTGCTGCTGGGAAAGATCTTGCAAGAACGGGAACAACGACGACTGAAAGGAATAGTTCAATGTGACGGAATTCCAATCATACCGCAGACTGCTGCAGATTTGAATGCCGGGTCATCGGCGTGCAATCCTTTCAACGGAACATCGTCGATATGGGCTTTCCGAGCCGAAGACCGACTGTTGTACCGTTGATGACTGCACGACACAAGGCTTTACGCCTCCCCTGGGCCCGTCAAAACCGACATTGGACTATTGGTGACTGGAAACATGATGCCTAGTCGGACGAGTCTCGTTTCAAATTGTATTGAGCGGATGGACATGGACGGATATGGAGACAACCTCAAGAATCCCTGGCCCCTACATGTAACCAGGGGACATTTCAAGGTGGCGGAGGCTCCTTAATGGTGCGGGGTATGTGCAGTTGGATTGGTATTGGACACCTGATACGTCTCAATACGACTCTGACAGGTGAGACATACGTAAGCATCATGACTGGTCACCTACATCCATTCATTTCCGTTGCGCATTCCGACGGACTTGGGCAATTCCAGCAGGATACTGCGACACTCCACACGTCCACAATTGCCACAGGAACACTCCTGAGATCAAGCACTTTCGCTGGCCACCAAACTCCCCAGACATGAACATTGTTGAGCATATCTGGGATGCCTTGCATCCACCCCCTTTCTGGAGAGTGCTGCAGGATTCATGGTGATCATTTCCTTCCAGCACTACTTCAGGCGTTAGTCGAGTCCATGCCACGTCGTGTTGCGGTACCTCTGTGTGTTCGCGGCGACCGTACACGACATTAGGCAGGTGCACCAATTTCTTTGGCTCTTCAGTGTAATTTACTGTCGAGGTGGCAAAAAACTTTATTCCGAGATTGGAAATGCATGTTGTGTTCTGCATGACTGTAAAGGCAAGTAAATCTATTAGGTTATTCAGTTATAGCACTTGAAACAGAACTTGTTGTCTCATTCCATATTTTCCTCAATAAATTTAAGTACAGGAGAATTATGGCGAGCCGGCCGTTGTGCCCGAGTGGTTCTAGGCGCTTCAGTATGGATCCACGCGACCGCTATGGTCGCAGGTTCGAATCCTGCCTCGGGCATGGATGTGTGTGATGTCTTTAGGTTGGTTAGGTTTAAGTAGTTCTAAGTTCTAGGGGACCGATAACGTCAGATGTCAAGCCCCATGCCGCTCAGAGCTATTTGAATTATGGCGAGAGTGATTTTTACTCAGCAGAAGTAAGTCTGTGTGTAACAAGCAGCAGAGAATGGAACAAGCGGTGCTTATTTACTTATTTACAAATTTTTTATTTCGTGTGTGCCACGTTTCCTTGCACCCTTTCCCTTATGCGACGTTGGACTGTATGAATGAGATATGTGAAGTAGCAGAAAGCTTTGGTCAGAGGTCGTAGCATTGTATGAGTAGAGTGGTTCTGTGGTAGGATAGTACCAACCCCTAAACGCGAACAAGTTTGGCAAAGATAGTGTGCAAGTCAGGTTAGAGATGTCACGAAGGCACGAGTATTGACTCTGTCAGGTTGGCGAACCGTCCCCTCCACCACATTTTGAACGAAGAACGGTTGCCGCAGGCACACTTGCTCCTGGGTAGCGGTGCTGGGCAGACGTGGAGACGCAGCTCTCAGTTCTGGTAATGTTAACCAGAATGTCTCAAAACTGCTAATAATAAAGTCCAGATGTTGAAATCAGGTGTGAGATTACCACCAAACCACCATGAGGGAGTTTAATTCCATAATTTAATCAAATTTCAGTAATAACTTTGCGTTTGTGCCTTGGTCAGGCCACGCACCATGGACCTTAATCTCACGGTCGTATTATTTCTCTGTGCTAAACAGAAGTTCACTCATTTAATGTATTTTAATTGGGTCTTTCTTTTACACTAATATTTTGAGAGATTTTTATTTATTTTTCTTGTGTTTCCTCTGTGTACTTGCTATCATACCATGTGGTCGGTTGGAGCAACCGCCACATTGGTAAACTTCAGTTTCAGTTTGAAAATCTATAGTAGTCGAGTGAATAACCATACGGTAGTGGGTAGTGTGAGATAGAGAAGGAATAATCTTGTGTGTCCGTATTTTTTGCATTTCTGTTGGCTACCGCTACTTGGCCACGTGTGTAAAATAGTATTAATGTTATAATTAGTTAATATTTCTTGTGCCCCTCTACAACTATTTGATTTGCTGGCAATGTTGCGCGTTACATAAAAGATACGGGTTAAACTCTTGTATCCAGGAATGTTCAGATGTTAATGCCTGTTGATGGAATAAAGATTTGCAAAGTTTTCCCGCCATATGGTAGTTAATGTTGTCCCCCCCTCCCCCCCCCCCCCCCCCCCCCCAGCTCAATGACGTGGTGTTGTTTCTCAAAGCAAGATTCCTTCATAGTTAGGTGCACCATTTGCTACCCATCCTTCAGCGTACGTTTTAACGAAAATTGAAATATTTAGGCAAGTAGTCTTCCGCCCTGACCGAGTTCGCTTGCAGTGTCTTTGCTGAACTTGTTTTGCGTGACCTTTAGTGACTGATTGTAATAAGCATGGGTTTAGGTATAATTGCTTGCGTGCATAAAATTACATTCAAGCCGGGTCTGCGCTCCCCTCTCCCTTTCCATAGTTATGTGGCGAAAGTGAATCATGTTAACTAGAGAGACCAGTTGTGGTGATTTATACTCCAACAGACACACGGCTAGTTATAGAAATACCATCGGTATTGAATAAATATCAATTACCCTATATCTTCGACTGATTGTTTCTCCCCTTCATCGTAAAGAATAAAGTCGGCACCACAGTTGAATTCTGGGTCATGAAAGTAAATAATGTCACTATGCTCTCTATTAATCCCAGCATAGGTGCCTTCTGTAGTGGTTCCAAAAATATTGCGTTATCCGTTGCGTTCAAATTTTTACCGGTTTGTTAAACCCACCCGCTAGAAATTATTTGTACCCCAGCAGTAACACGCAGGGGCCTGTAATTTCGCGGACCGCACGAATTTGTGTAACCATTACTACAGAGGGTAGCTTGCAGGAGCTGCAGGACATGACAAGCGACAGTAACCTTCGTACCAGGTCGAGTTCTAGCATTAACTGTACCATCGCCAGTACGAATGTTACGATGCACACTATCTGTTGATATTCCGTAGTGTCCCTAGCTAACCTGATATGTCTCCTGCTTTCTAGTCTACGAATTATTGTTGTGACCGCCCAATATACAACATTGCCAGGCAGTATACAGGGTGTTACAAAAAGGTACGGCCAAACTTTCAGGCAACATTCCTCACATACAAAGAAAGAAAAAATGTTATGTGGACATGCGTCCGGAAACGCTTACTTTCCATGTTAGAGCTCATTTTATTACTTCTCTTCAAATCACATTACTCATGGACTGGAAACACACAGCAACAGAACGTACAGCGTGACTTCAAACACTTTGTTACAGGAAATGTTCAAAATGTCCTCCGTTAGCGAGGATACATGCATCCACCCTCCGTCGCATGGAATCCCTGATGCGCTGATGCAGCCCTGGAGAATGGCGTATTGTATCACAGCCGTCCACAATACGAGCACGAAGAGTCTCTACAGTTGGTACCGGGGTTGCATAGACAAGAGCTTTCAAATACCCCCATAAATGAAAGTCAAGAGGGTTGAGGTCAGGAGAGCGAGGAGGCCATGGAATTGGTCCGCCTGCACCAATCCATCGGTCACCGAATCTGTTGTTGAGAAGGGTACGAACACTTCGACTGAAATGTGCAGGAGCTCCATCGTGCATGAACCACATGTTGTGTCGTACTTGTAAAGGCACATGTTCTAGCAGCACAGATGGAGTATCCCGTATGAAATCATGATAACGTGCTCCATTGAGCGTAGGTGGAAGAACATGGGGCCCAATCAAGACATCACCAACAATGCCTGCCCAAACGTTCACAGAAAATCTGTGTTGATGACGTGATTGCAAAATTGCGTGCGGATTCTCGTCAGCCCACACATGTTGCTTGTGAAAATTTACAATTTGATCACGTCGAAATGAAGCCTCATCCGTAAAGAGAACATTTGCATTGATATGATTATTGACACGTTATTGGATGAACCATTCGCAGAAGTGTACCCGTGGAGGCCAATCAGCTGCTGACAGTGCCTACACACGCTGTACATGGTACGGAAACAACTGGTTCTCCCGTAGCACTCTCCATACAGTGACGTGGTCAACGTTACCTTGTACAGCAGCAACTTCTCTGACGCTGATGTTAGGGTTATCGTCAACACCACGAAGAATTGCCTCGTCCATTGCAGGTGTCCTCGTCGTTCTAGGCCTTCCCCAGTCGCGAGTCATAGGCTGGAATGTTCCGTGCTCCGTAAGACGCCGATCAATTGATTCGAACGTCTTCCTGTCGGGACACCTTCGTTCTAGAAATCTGTCTCGATTCAAACGTACCGCGCCACGGCTATTGCCCCGTGCTAATCCATACATCAAATGGGTATCTGCCAACTCCGCATTTGTAAACATTGCACTCACTGCAAAACCACGTTCGTTATGAACACTAACCTGTTGATGCTACGTACTGATGTGCTTGTTGCTAGCACTGTAGAGCAATGAGTCGCATGTCAACACAAGCACTGAAGTCAACATTACCTTCCTTCAATAGGGCCAACTGGCGGTTAATCGAGGAAGTACAGTACATACCGACGAAAATAAAATGAGCTCTAACATGGAAATTAAGCGTTTCCGGACACATGTCCACATAACATCTTTTTCTTTATTTGTGTGTGAGGAATGTTTCCTGAAAGTTTGGCCGTACCTTTTTGTAACACCCTGTATACACTACTGTCTCGAAAAGTGAAACAGCAATACTGAGAGATATGATCACAATGAAATTTACTCCACATCTTAGGAACATGACACTATACAAACGATTAGCACGCTCTGTGATGTGGCAATTCAGTACGGAGTAGCGCCATCACGTGCTACATATCAGAGCAGCTCGGCGTCGTGGCATGGAATCAAACAGCGCCTGACTATGCTCTTCGAGAATACTCTGCCATGCGGTTTTTAGGTGCATCCACGAAGCATCAATTGTCGCTGCACGAGAACCTGAATGAACAAGTTGCGGTCCGAGAACATCCGAGACCTGTTAGCTGTGCGAACGGTTAGTCTAAGGAAGCAGTGCCACCAGTCGCTTGCACAATGCTCGCCACAAGTGGCCGGGCGTTGCTGTGCTGAAATGCGGCACGTGGAACGGCCTGTCGGAAGGGCATTGCGTCGGGGTGTAAAACCTCCGTAGTGAAACAGTAGTTGTTCAGGCTGCCCTCAAGACACAGGAGACTACATAGAGTGTTATAAGCGATGTTGCCCCAAACTATCACACTTGGCGTTTGTCCAACCGCTCGACAGTCAATCTACCCGATTGCGTTCAGCACGCCGGCGTCAAGCGTGTGTGGAGCTATCACTGTAGGACAAGTGGAAGCGACACACGTCTGTAAACAGCATATTTTACAGCTCAGCGCTCATGTGCCGCGGTTCAAGTGCCCACTGCAGTCTGCGGCGTCGGTGGGTTCTGGTCAATGGAAGCCGACGTAATGGCAAGCGTGCCACCACCCCAGTCCACAGAAGACGGAGTCGAACCGACGACGCACACATGTCCACATCTGTTACAGTGCCGCAGCGTCGCACCAACACTGAGAACGAAGCTGTTCTGCCGGTTACAGCCGAGCGGACCAGACTGGTTCCACAAACGCCTCACTTTTAAGGCAGCGTGCGTGCCCTGTACGAGCCGTAGTGTCACTGAACGGCAGACCCGTCACTTGGAGAGCAGTCATTCTGCTCCGTCCGAACGCCCTCACATTCCGATATTCCAGCCTGTGATGTCGGCGAAACATAGTGCCACTCGGCTGCACGTTTGCACTTCGTATGACGGCTCCGCGTCGACGGAGCGTTGCGTAAAATTGACTTGACCGGTCAGTCAAAAGAGGACGCTGTTCGCCCTACGCGCACGTCACCTCTCTCCCATTTAAATCACTTACCACGGTTCCGCTGTTCTACACGTCCTCTTATCCTCGAACGGTGCAAGCCATTGCTTATGAATGTTGGGCTTTTTACAAACGGTAGTGTAGATAATCGTCTACTTCAGTCTCGACATACATGAACAACAACACTCTCGAACAACTTTTCGGCATAAACAAAAGTGTGAGAGAACGACTAGCGTTCTTGATCTGTCGTAAGCCATTTCTCGCTCCCATTAATTATTTCGTTACCAGATTGTGTTTTAAGTAGAGAGTTGTGCAACAATGTTTCCTTTCTTTCTTTACGTTTGTAGCTCAGGGCTGGAACATAAACGAAATTCGCACTTTCTGCCAAGCCTGTAATTGCAGCGGCGTTTTTATTCTGTTCTTTACCTGACATGCTGCCATACGCCACCTGCCGTTTGAGCACCATGAGTTTGTAGCTTCTCGAATGGCGCTGTGATTGCTTGTACTCGTATTTTACAACTTGATATCCGTAACAGCTCGTTTTACCTATGAGCAACTCACTTTTATCTCTCTGAATCCTCATTGTGAAGTACTTGGTCCACTCAAGGTTATACTGTTCTGTTTTCAATAAGCGCAGATGTATGATGCCGACCTGCATGTAAATAACAGAAGTTTACGAATTATGTCACTGATAATTGCCGTTGTAAACATTCCCGCTGCTATGCACCTTTGTGCTCATATGAAGTTGGAATCAGTGCCACTCTACATGTCGCGTGCATCTATGATTTATTTATAGACAATCATGTGGCACATAGCCCTACGGCGACCTTATTACCTTTAAACTGTTTTTAGTCTCTAAAATGATATCGGATTTTGTAAGTTCAAATGTGTGTGAAATCTTATGGGACTTAACTGCTAAGGTCATCAGTCCCTAAGCTTACACACTACTCAAGCTAAATTATCCTAAGGACAAACACACACACCCATGCCTGAGGGAGGACTCGAACCTCCGCCGGGACTAGCCGCACAGTCCATGACTGCAGCGCCTGAGACCGCTTGGCTAATCCCGAGCGGCGGATTTTGTAAGTATGTGAATTTTCAGATTTGCATCTAGATATGTTTTTCTCCTGAGATGCTTATGTTATTGCGAAGTATTCCATATTTGTAGATGCTTGACAATGACACGTAAGCCCAAATTGCAATAGCACAATGACAACAGTTACAAAACATAATGAAAACTGTTACCGCCAAAATGAGAAAACAACATCACTCAAACACCTCAATAACATCACCTCCAAGTGCAGCCAGTAGTATATCTCCGTAATGTAGAAACCATTGAGATAATTAGAGGAAGAAGCACGTGCACTTTCTAACTTCGAGATCTCTCCTTACAGTCTGGTCAATGTAGCTAAAACATTGAAGACTAAAATCTTCTTTACTGTTGCTTCTTCGCATAGATAAAGGACATTGTAATACGTTACAACAAAAATCGGATATCAGACTATTTGATTCAACTAACTTCGACTATTGCAGCGTCATCTCGCGGACATCAGAGCTTAAACTGAAATATAGCGTCCAAAAGTTGCCCAGTTTACGGTCTGCAAAATTGATGACGAAATAGTCAAATCTACTTGCATTAATAGAAACTCTTAAAGCAGCTTATCAGTTGTTTTACAGGGTGGGTAACGTGAAATCGGATCGGGAAATATTTCATTCACCTTAAGGTGGATAACCCAACTTACAACGTGGTTATAATTAAACTTTTGTTACTTGATCCAGTGTAGACAGAAAACTATTCGCCACATGGGGACCGAGCTTTATGCGAATGATGTTCAGTGTACATCAAAGTTGCAGACAGGCTACATTTTAAGGATAAGGTGAGCAGGGTTTTCCTCGTAAAGCTGTTTTATCGAAGTAATACATTGAGGTCCTCTTTCCACACCGGAGCTGGGCATAATTCCAGTTAACTGGCGATATTTAGGAATTGCTCCTGGGAAAGATCGACGGCCAGTTTCACCACCAATTGTTCAAGAACTTACTGTTGTCGTGGCTGGGAGTCAGGACGCAATGAGCGATCTTCAAGCAGTGCACGGCCTGCGTCACGACAGACTCTGGTGTCCAGACTCCAGGCTGTCGTGGGTGCAGGTGGTCCTCACACTGGGCGACATTTGTAACCTGTAACGTAAACGCGGGAGGTAATTAATAAACAATACCCTCGTATGTGGAACGGCTTCTCTTTCGAAAGTCCTTACGAATTTTTCCACAAAGTTTCATTGTTACACAGTCACACTTAGGAAAGTTTAAAATTATAGCCACCCTATAAGTTCACAAAGGGAATCCCACAGGGTTCAATTTCGAGTTAACTTTTATTCCTGTGGCAGAATCACGTTCCAAGCAAATGGGATCGAAACGAGATAGACTGCACTAGAATAAAGTGTCAAAGTGGTTGGGTAGGTAAGACACATAGTATGCGGCATTAGCCCAAAAATAAATGTACATTAATTGTGTTCTACCTCGGAAATCATTCAGAACAGGACATATCGATTTGAAGCTTTTTGTTTCATATGAGCGTTCCTGTCGTATCCCTGAATATTGACCGTACTTTCTGGGACATCCCGTATATATGACCTTGACTAACACGACCAAAACTTCGGTCCCACCTACTAATTTCCCTCGCACCTATTAATCGTTGGAAAGAATGCCGACAGTAGAGTAAAATATTGACCAACCGAAAATAGGGACCGAAGGCTTCGAATGTGACCTCAGCTTCGAACCTTCATCAGTGCTATTCACAGTCACGGGCCAGTGTTGCATTTATTTGTGCCCTCTTGAGTTTGGACACTTCTTTCAAATTCAAGAAAGTGATGCAAGCCGTTTCACTTTCTGTAAACATTTACATGTGTTTACAAGTCAATGGCAAGTTAGATGGATGCGCTGTATTCGAAGGAATATTTACTATATGCACAATATGCGAGAGAGAATTGTCAGAGCATGCGCTTCGATAAGTGTCGATGTGATAAGGAATACCACTCAGTCCATCATAAGAAGATTGCTGCACTGCACTCATACCAATGGTCATCACTTCGAACACCTTCTATAAAACGTTCATGCCACCTTTTTGACCATCGTTGAACTTCTAAGACCTTACTGTTACGCATCATTGGTTTCTTCTTGATGGCCGCTATCAGAAAATAAGTGCCAAACTATAGATCCCATTTAAAGAAAACAATGTTGACCTTCATACCTCTGAAGCGGCCCCACCTAAAAACAAGAAACCAACGTCATATTATGCCCTCCGTTGTCCCATGCAACTTTTGCCCCACAAACTTTTTAGCTCCTATCATACTTTCGGAGGTATTCTTGGTGCAAATAGTTAGTGACTCACCCTGTATATATATTAATTCAAAATACGCTTTCTTTAGTAATAGTTCTTTCCTCGTCAACCTTAATTGTACTTCGTAAAAGGGCGACTGGCATCTGCTATATACAAACAATGACAGCATGATGTTAAGCATCTGAAGATGAATTAAGTTAAGAAAACACGATCTGTTACAGAAGGCAGCAATTTTCCTTTCATATGCTGCGTTTAGCTCGCTTATGATATCCGGATTGCCAACAAAGTCGCACGGCCTTTTAATGTTGGCCAATAACTTGTCATCGCAGATAGCCGTGGGTGAAAATATAATTCTAAATTAGATCTACGCGACTAGTGTTCGAATAGAACTGAATTATAGGGCATAATATAGGCCTGTGCTGGCAGCTCCAGAATGTACCCGGCTGATATCATCGCCTGGCGAGTTTCATAGCTATCAAAGCAGCGAACGGCGATGGTGTGAGCTAAACGTGAAGGCAAGACCGACAGCTAGGTGCGAGCAGCGAGGCCGTGGCAAAAACATCTGCGATGTTGTGGTAGCCTGCATCAACAACAACTGCTGTTGACCAACACCCGTTACTTGTCGCCCGCACGTACTCCGAGAAAGATCCTCTGAAACTACAAGCAGCAGATTAATCAGTTAGGTTTCATGGAGCTCATTCCTCTAAACCTCCTCGATTCTTGGAAGCACAGCTCCCTCCGGGAGTGGCGCGTGTTAGCCGGCGTGCGAGCCTAGTGCGTGTCTCCACGTTCACAGCTACCTGTCCAGCTGCAGGCGATTTCCAGAGGTCGCTTCTACACACAAAAAGTGGAACTTTTGTCTTCAAGGTGTTTGTTGCCCTCTGTAGGTAAACTGATGATGTACATGAGAAATTAGCCATATCTTGATGTGTGTCATATATCAATATATACAAATTTCTTTAGTCACGAAATTTCTCAAGTCACCCAGTAACAGACCGCTACAAGTAAAATTTACTCGCGGCAGATAATCGGGTAGCTGAATAACACGTAACGAGCAGTGAGACAAAAGAATAGTGGTATAGCCACTGGAAATAGGTCATGTAATCATTTTCTACAACTTACAGAGAATAGCTTGTAAGTTAACACTACCCGTAAAATGAGGGGGTTGGGGGGGGGGGGAGGGCTCAAGTTGTCCTAGAGGTACAAAGGGGCTTTTGCCAATTTATAAGGAAGGGATTGGGGTCATTATATATTACGCTCACTGAAATTATTAGTCGTCGGTAGTATGATATCAGAAAGTTGAGCTGAGTTTTTCATTTACGCAAACTGTAGAGTTTGCACAGATTCTGCACCTAGTCACGACACTGATGAGAAACTGCAATCTAACCATGGGCATCAGAGGAAGCGGCAAGACGTTGAGGTATGCTGACTACGTACTGGTAGAGTTCCTGTGCTGTGAGCTGTAGGGTTTTATGCTTTAAACACTCAATCCTGTATGATTTCGTGTGGTAACTGCGAAACGCTGCATTCAACGCATTAGTCACAGATGACGTAAGTAACTGGTAAAGTCTGGATGCCTCCCCATTTCCTTGTGATTTTCTGTTCAATAAATAGTATGTATCGTTATCTATTATATCTAAGCTACATATATAACTAATACCTAGTAAGCTGATTCCAGAATTCGTAGCAATCGCTTAAGACACACTGTAAGTAGCAATGCCGTGATAGAAGGTCGGCTGACATGTGACAGCGAGGAACGGACCCCATGGCTTCCAAGTCCCTGATATTAACTTTGAGGGATATCAGAGTCAGTCTCCCCTAGACGGAGTACCAAGCGCGATTTAACCTTCTGCGTATTCAACGTAGCGCTTCTGGGATATGACACTGTACTCTCAGTACATTCTGCAAATAAAATGAACCGCATGAAAGTAAATTAGTAGACGAACGGGAATAAAATCAACGAAGATGCGTTGACGTGAAACGATATGTATACTAATGAGTCACGTGTTGCGATATTAAAAAAAAAAGGGTTCAAATGGCTCTGAGAACTATGGGACCTAACTTCTGAGGTCATCAGTCCCCTAGAACTTAGAACTACTTAAACGTAACTAACCTAAGGACATCACACACATCCATGCCCGAGGTAGGATTCGAACCTGCGACCGTAGCGGACGCTCGGTTTCAGACTGTAGCGCCTAGAACCGCCGGCCACCCCGGCCGGCTGCGATATACAGTTGGGTTGCCAGGTTAACGGTTGCGTCCGACCAGATATGCCCAGGTCCGGCCTGTGTTTGGCTTTTTAGCGATGAATTACTTTAAGGTCCATTAAAAACGGAGCACACAGAAATTACACCACCCCTCCCCCATCCCCCCGCGCAATAACTTGTGACGTCACACTAGTCGCCTTGCCCAACATACATCGCGAACGCTCGGCTAAGTCCGGAATCGGGCGGAAAATCTGTATGTCAGTAGGAAGGTACGCAGTTAAGTCCTTAACATTGTCATACGTTATCGAGATCTTAAGTCTAGTCCATCTGAACACACGATGATCCGAAATACCGTGTCGGCTGCCGCTGGAGACGATTACTGCTCGGAAGAGCTGCAGTATCAGGTGCTATCACGTACGCCACGGCACCGCTAGGTCTCGTTGGCCCCGGTTCCAAGCTAATGACGTAAGCGCGAGGAATAAGTATAAGGGGGGGATAAGCAAGTATGGTACAAGAATATACAGAGATACCAGCCAGAGATATTGTTATGCCTGTGTCCGATATTTCCTTTGGTAAGCCGAACCAGCCTGACACGTATTCTGACGACCACGTTAGGCACAGAGCCAGCGAAACAGAGCAGGTGGTGGCTGCCCGGTCGTCCGCGCATCACGTCGCGTCGGCCTCATCCATCATGAGATACGCAAGTGCGAACGAGAGTTAGTCTGCGCTGAACCTCCGCTAGTCCATTGCCATTTCCTTATGAGTCCAACTGCAATGGTCAGAGGTATTGAAAACCGTCTCTTTTCGTTTTCCGCCCGAACTTGAATACAAAATATTAATGGTCCACAGTGATATTTATTTAATAGTTCGTTATTAACCGGCTTCCGACTTCTTAGGCCATTGTTCGATAATTTAGTACTAAGCGGATAGTCCACATTACTTCAGCGAGAAATCATTCATAACTGTACAAAGATATGCTACACTTCACGGTTGTATCGATGCAAGACACAAGCATAATGAAATGTATGAATGGATTCTGTACGAAAAGTATCTTATGTTATAGAGTATTCAGATATTAAAACTATATGAATGTGTAAGCCAAATATGTGGAACAAATGAGTAGCGGCACAGGCTACTATGTCATGTTGGACAAACTGGGGAATGTGATAAACAGACCGAAAAAACGGGGCTGGAAGAAAGAATGTGGCAAATTATATGTGGGTCAGTCAGGGAGGGCTGGAACTGATGGACTCACTGAGCATGAAACGAGCCGGAGACTGGAAGCATTGCGAAACATGTTCTGGTTCAAATGGCTCTGAGCGTTATGGGACTTAACTTCTGAGGTCATCGGTCCCCTAGAACTTGGAACAAATTAAACCTAACTGACCTAAGGACATCACACACATCCATGCCCGAGGCAGGATTCGAACCTGCGACCGCAGCGGTCTCGCGGTTCCAGACTGTCGCGCCTAGAACCTCTCGGCCATTCCGGCCGGTGAAACATGCTCTGAATGAATGTCGTTAATATGATGTGACGTTCTCCATAAATGAATTAAAGGCAAATTCTAAAATTTCTTGAAATTCTGTCCATTATTAAACATCAATAAAAGAATCTTCACTTGGTCCATAATGTACAGACACAGTTCCATTATTCGCCCTTATTAAAGTAGCAGCAAACAGTTATTATTTCTCTCACCATTACATCATACGCTTATTATAACTGTTCCACACCCACATTTCATAGACTTCTTTCTCAACTCTCTCCCCCCCCCCCCCCCCCCCCCCTTTTCGGACCGTTTGTGACGTTCACTAGTTTGTCCATATGACACAGTAGCCTGTGTCCTTACTCACTTGTACAAAATATTTCGCTTATACATTCATTTAGTTTTAATAATGTGTGTGAAATCTTATGGGACTTAACTGCTAATGTCATCATTCGCTTATACATTCATTTAGTTTTAATAATGTGTGTGAAATCTTATGGGACTTAACTGCTAACGTCATCAGTCCCTAAGCTAACACACTACTTAACCTAAATTTAGTTTTAATATCTGAATATATTGTAATATAAGATTTTTTGTACAGATTCTTTTTATGTACTACATTATGCTTGTGTTTTATATTGTTATAGCCATAAAAAGTCACGTATCTTTGTATATTTATGAATGAACTCTCGCTCAAGTTGCCTGGACTATTATGTGTACTGGTAAGTTATCTGGCGATGGACTGAGAAGCCGAAAGCCGGTTCATAATGAACTATTAAACAAATATTGTTGTGGAACATTAATATTAATAATTCGTATTCAAGTTATTAATATATGTCCCTCCGAGAACCGACGGAACATTCAAAAAATATTGTCATAGACTTTTTTCTTTATTTTGACGTAAGATTATTTTAGGAAGAAGACTAAGCAGTTAAGAAGTCTGAGCACGTAGTTGCTACCAAATTATGAGTCTTGTTACTGACTTTTTAAGTTTTAGCGCATTTACAGTTGATCTCAAGAAGAACCAATTGTAGCTGATTATTAGAAAAGATTCAAAACAGCAGACTGACTCCATTTCTGTTCAAAATATGCAGTCTGGTTTTTAGGGCAAAATGCCGTCTGAATGTAGTGCCTAGTGCGGCTTTCCTATTTTTCTATCTGGCAACGCTATATGCAGATTACCCGAAACTTGTCCACTTCACGGTTCTGTACAAATTTTCAGTAGTCACGACATACTCGTTGCATTCTACCGGTTGATCAAAAAGCCGGTATATATTGAAAACAGAATAAATCACGGAATAATGTAGATAGAGAGGTACAAATTGACACACATGCTTGGAATGACATGGGGTTTTATTAGAACAAAAAAAAAAAAAAAAAAAAAATACAAAATTTTAAAAAGTGTCTCACAGATGACGCTTGATCTGATCAGAATAGCAATAATTAGCATAACAAAGTAAGACAAAGCAAAGATGATGTTCTTTACAGGAAATGCTCGATACGTCCACCATCATTCCTCAACAATAGCTGCAGTCGAGGAATAATGTTGTTGACAGCACTATAAAGCACGTCCAGAGTTATGGTGAGGCATTCGCGTCGGATGTTGTCTTTCAACATCCCTAGAGATGTCGGTCGATCATGATACACTTGGGACTTCAGGTAACCCCAAAGCCAATAATCGCACGGACTGAGGTCTGGCGACATGGGAGGCCAAGCATGACGAAAGTGGCGGCTGAGCACATGATCATCACCAAACGACACGCGCAAGAGGTCTTTCACGCGTGCAGCAATATGGGCTGGAGCGCCATACTGCACAAACATCGTACGTTCCAGCAGGTGTTTATCAGCCAGGCTGGGGATGATGCGATTCTGTAACATATCGGCGTACCTCTCACCCGTCACGGTAGCAGTTACAAAACCAGAATCACGCATTTCCTCGAAGAATTTTTTTTGTTTTTTTTGTTTTTTTGTTCTAATAATATCCCATGTCATTCCAAGCATGTGTTCCGTGGTTTATTTAGTTTTCAAATTTATACTGACTTTTTTATCACCCGGTACATTGACCATTTCTCCACGGTTTACACTGACATTTCGATGTCTTTCAATTTCCGATCGCTTTCATCGTCATTGATGCAGTTATTTTATTCGTGTCAGTTTGGAAACTGACAGCAAAAGGAAGACAAACTACGCAGACGAGTTTAGAAATAGCTGTAACGTTACGAATAGTCTGCAACTACCCCTAAAGTAGAAATGATACGCACTGTTTTTTGTGTAACAGACGAGGCTGCAGTAGGTGAGATGGTGCAACAGCTGACGTCACGGCGCAGGTGTTCCTCACGCCGCACGCCCACAGCGAGCAGAGTAAACACAGTGCGGTGGGGCTGTCTGTCTACAGGCGCCGCTCCGCTGTTCTTTCCTCCCCGCCTTCCTCCAGCTCCCCCCACCCCACCCGCCCATGCTGCGCTCTTCCTCTGGCGTTCCGACGCGTCGGCGTCCCGAACACAATTTAGTCGGTCGTTAGGGCGGCGGCCAAACTGCCAGCCAGAGAGACGGAATAAGAGAGGCGAGTTCCGCCGCGTGCCTGGGCGCAGCTGCGGGCCGAAGGGAGGCGGGAAAGGGCGAGGCGGTCCGGGCAAAGGGCGGCGCCGAGCCCGCAGCTCCCTTATTACCCTGTCAGCCTGCAGTGTGCGCCGCTTCCGTAACGACGCGCGGCGGCCGACACCGCCAGCTCCTGCCACCCGTCACTTCCCCGCCGGCGTTTCCGGTCACACCGGTAATTCTTTCACTAAATTAATTTTTGGCTTCTTTGTCATAGTAACACCGATGAGCGAAAATATTGTGACCACACGCTTAATAGCCTCCTCAAACACAGTTCATCTACATCTACATCTGCATACATACTCCGCAATCCACGATACGGTGCGTGGCGGAGGGTACCTCGTACCACAACTAGCATCTTCTCTCCCTGTTCCACTCCCAAACAGAACGAGGGAAAAATGACTGCCTATATACCTCTGTACGAGCCCTAATCTCTCTTATCTTTTCTTTCTGGTCTTTCCGCGAAGTATAATTTGGCGGCAGTAAAATTGTACTGCAGTCAGCCTCAAATGCTGGTTCTCTAAATTTCCTCGGTAGCGATTCACGAAAAGAACGCCTCCTTTCCTCTAGAGACTCCCACCCGAGTTCCTGAAGTATTTCCGTAGCACTCGCGTGATGATCAAACCTACCAGTAACAAATCGAGCAGCCCGCCTCTGAATTGCTTCTATGTCCTCCCTCAATCCAACCTGATAGGGATCCCAAATACTCGAGCAGTACTCAAGAATAGGTCGTATTAGTGTTTTATAAGCGGTCTCCTTTACAGATGAACCACATCTTCCCAAAATTCTACCAATGAACCGAAGACGACTATCCGCCTTCCCCACAACTGCCATTACATGCTTGTTCCACTTCATATCGCTCTGCATTGTTACGCCCAAATATTTAATCGACGAGACTGTGTCAAGCGCTACACTACTAATGGAGTATTCAAACATTACGGGATCCTTTTTCTTATTCATCTGCATTAATTTACATTTATCTATATTTAGAGTTAGCTGCCATTCTTTACACCAATCACAAATCCAAGTCATCTTGTATCCTCCTACAGTCACTCAACGACGACACCTTCCCGTACACCACAGCATCATCAGCAAACAGCCTCACATTGCTATCCACCCTATCCAAAAGTTCATTTATGTAGATAGAAAACAACAGCGGACCTACCACACTTCCCTGGGGCACTCCAGATGGTTACCCTCACCTCCGATAAACACTCACCATCAGGGACAACGTACTGGGTTCTATTACTTAAGAAGTCTTCGAGCCACTCACATATTTGGGAACCAATGCCATATGCTCGTACCTTAGATAGGAGTCTGCAGTGGGGCACCGAGCCAAACGCTTTCCGGAAGTCAAGGAATATGGCTTCCGTCTGATACCCTACATCCATGGTTCGCAAGGTATCATGTGAAAAAAGGGCGAGTTACGTTTCGCACGAGCGATGCTTTCTAAAGCCGTGCTGATGCATGGGCACCAACTTCTCTGTCTCAAGGAAATTCATTATATTCGAACTGAGAATATGTTCTAGAATCCTGCAACAAACCGATGTTAAGGATATTGGTCTGTAATTTTGAGGATCCGTCTTTCTACCCTTCTTATATACAGGCGTCACCTGTCGAGCCTGTTTGGCTTGCTTTCTAAAAGGCCTTCATAGGAGTACGTGGCACCAGATGTCTACTCACAGCTCACTAAATTCCAGCGAATTAGGGGCTGGGGTTCCAGTGGGTGCATATCAAGCATATTTGCTTGCCATGACATCACCGTGAGTTCAGTGCGATGCCCCTTAAACCACTATACCACTATCTGACCTTGCAACACTCACAGCTATCGTGCTGGAAGATGCCATCGCCGTAGGGTGAGACATCAAGCTAAAGCGATGCAGGTGGTCCGCATTAATGTTCACGCAGTTCACTGCTGTCATGGTGCCTTCGATTACCACCACAGATCTGATGGAAGCCCAACTCAGTGGACCCCATAGGATAACTCTGCCCTGAGTGGCCTAAATCCGTGGCGCGTTGCATGTTCAGAGTAGCAATTCGCCTGGATGAAAGCGTGTAAGAACTCAACCGCCGACCTGGTGTAACAATAAATAAGATTCACTGGACAGGCGACTCGTTCCTATCGATCCAGAGTGAAAACTCTATAATGATGCTGTGCCCACTGCAATCATAACTGGCGATGTCGTTGGATCAATACAGGAACATGTAGGGGTCGTGCGATTTGGAGATCCAGGTTCAACAATCGCCTTTAGACGGTGTGCTCAAAAACGCCTGTGCCTGCACCAGCATTGTGTTCTGTCGTCAGATCTGCCACAGATCGCTGCCTATCCTGGATTACACAGAGGAAGGGGGGGGGGGGGGGGGGGAGGAGGATCCTCCGATCTCTATGTCCCGTGATGAGACGCGGTGTTCCGATGTTATACGGCTCACCCGTTATTTCAACATCCTTCAGCCACTTTCCATAGGGACTCACGACCAGCTTCGCCGTTTCGGAGATTCTCGTTCCCAGCCGCAGCGCCACAGCACACTCACTTTTGTCTTTCTTCGATTTACTCTCAGTCCATATTCTGTACTAACTAGACTGTTCATTCCATTCAGCAGATCATATAATTCTTCTTCACTTTTGCTCAGGATAGCAACATCATCAGTGAATCGCCTCATTGATATCCTTCCTCCTTGATTGTTAATTCCACGCCTGAACCTTCCTTTTATTCCCACCATTGCTTCTTCGATGTACTAGGGGAGAAAGACTACATCCATGTCTTACACCCTTTTTAATCCTAGCACTTTGTTCTTAGTCGTCCGCTCTTATTATTCCCTCTTGGCTTAATTACATATGTATTACCCGTCTCTTCCTATAATTTACTCCTATTTTTCTCAGAATTCCGACCATCTTGCACCATTTTACACTGGCGAACACTTTTCCCAGAGTCGACAGTTCCCATGAACGTGTCTAGATTTTTCTTTGTTCTTGCTTCCATTATCAACTGCAACCTCAGAATGGATTCTCTCGTGCCTTTACCTTTCCTAAATCCAAAATGGTCATCTTCTAACACATCCTCAATTTTCTTTTCCATTCTTCTGTAGATTATGCTTGTCAGCAACTTGGATGCATGTGCTGTTAAACTGACTGTGCGATAATTCTCGCATTTTTCAGCTCTTGCAGTCTTCGGAATTGTGTGGATGGTATTTATCTGAAAGTCAGATGAATTGTCGCCAGATTCATAAATCCTACACACCAACGAGAACAGTCGTTTCGTTTCCACTCCCCACAATGATTTTAGAAATTATAATGGAATGTTATCTATCCCTTCTGCCTTATTTGATCTTAAGTCCTATATCAGTGAATTTCCGCGTCTGTGGCTCGTATGTTCCCTATAATAACAGTCCACTCGTCTCTCCTCCGCTAACATTCTTTCCTTACTGCGCCACATGCCCGCAACAGCACCAGGAGACATTTAGCCTTGCGGTGGGCAGTGTTCATAATGTCTTGACCCATCGGTGTGTGTGTTATTGCATGAGAGAAACGCGATGAGCCGACGGAAGTGTGCAGGTGGGGCAGGGACGAAAGGGGTACCAAATGGGCAGATCGACACTCATGAGCGATTCTGACAAAGGGCGGACGCAGGGGGAGTGGTCAGGGCATAACACCCAACCACGCCTAATGTTGTGTATTTAAACCGTGGAACTTTTAAAGTTTCCAGTCGACTCGGAATGGACAAATACATGTCCCGTGTGCTTTTCAAAGGAATCATACACCATTCTTCCCGCGAGGCAGTGCCAGATAAGTTTCACATTCTGGCGATAATTTATGGATTTGTAGTTTAGTTTGGAACACGTGAGACAATACTGACCTTACTACTTATCTTAGAAGAAAGATTAAGGAAAGGCAAACCTACGTTTCAAGCATTTGTAGACTTAGAGAGAGCTTTTGACAATGTTGACTGGAATACTCTCTTTCAAATTCTAAAGATGGCAGGGGTAAAATACAAGGAGCGAAAGGCTATTTACAATTTGTACAGAAACCAGATGGCAGTTATAAGAGTCGAGGGACACGAAAGGGAAGCAGCGGTTGGGAAGGGGGCGAGACAGGTTTGTAGCCTCTCCCCGATGTTATTCAATCTGTATATTGAGCAAGCAGTAATGGAAACAAAAGAAAAATTCAGAGTAGGTATTAAAATCCATGGAGAAGAAATAAAAACTTTGAGGTTCGCCGACGACATTGTAATTCTATCAGAGACAGCAAAGGACCTGGAAGAGCAGTTGAACGGAATGGATAGTGTGTTGAAAGGAGGATATAAGATGAACATCAACAAAAGCAAGACGAGGATAATGGAATGTAGTCGAATTAAGTCGGGTGATGCTGAGGGTATTAGATTAGGAAATGAGACGCTTAAAGTAGTAAAGGAGTTTTGCTATTTGGGGAGCAAAATAACTGATGATGGTCGAAGTAGAGAGCATATAAAATGTAGACTGGCAATGGCAAGAAAAGCGTTTCTGAAGAACAGAAATTTGTTAACATCGAGCATAGATTTAAGTGTCAGGAAGTCGTTTCTGAAAGTATTTGTATGGAGTGTAGCCATGCATGGAAGTGAAACATGGACGATAAATAGTTTAGACAAGAAGAGAATAGAAGCTTTCGAAATGTGGTGCTACAGAAGTATGCTGAAGATTAGATGGGTAGATAACATAACTAATGAGGAGGTATTGAATAGAATTGGGGAGAAGAGGAGCATGTGGCACAACTTGACAAGAAGAAGTGACCGGTTGGTAGGATATGTTCTGAGGCATCAAGGGATCACAAATTTAGCATTGGAGGGCAGTGTGGAGGGCAAAAATCGTAGAGTGAGACCAAGAGATGAATACACTAAGCAGATTCAGAAAGACGTAGGTTGCAGTAAGTACTGGGAGATGAAGAAGCTTGCACAGGTTAGAGTAGCATGGAGAGCTGCATCAAACCAGTCTCAGGACTGAAGACCACAACAACAGTTTTACCTCGACGATGTTCACTATGGACAAACGATAGATACTGTTATTCTGAAGAAGGCTGGGTTATCCCGACTGAAACCTAGGTAAATTTCAAGGTAAACGGTGCAACTGAGGCTGTTCATTATTAAAGTTAAAATTAATATATTCGTGGTCCTTACGCTCGATCATGTTTGCCGCAGTAGAATCGTTCGGCACCTTCAAATGCGGGTTCTCTAAATTTTCTCAATAGAGTTTTTCTCGAAAAGAACGTCACCTTCCCTCCAGGGATTGCTACTTGAGTTCCTTGAAGTAACTCCGCGACTCTTCCGTGTGTTCGAACCTACCGCTAACAAATCTAGCAGCCCGGCTCTAAATTGCTTCGATGTCTTCCTTCAATCCAGATTGAGCAGTACTCAAGAATACCTCGCGCCAGCGTCCTATATGCGCTCTCCTTTACAGGTTAACCACTCTTTCCTAAAATTCTGCCAGTAAACCGCAGTTGACCATCTGCCTTCCCTACCAAAGCTTTCACACGCTCGTTCCACCTCATATCGCTCTACCCAGACATTTAAACGACTTGATTTAGTGAAGCAGGACATTACTAGTACCGTATCCGAACATTACAGGATTCTCCTTCCTACTCACCCTGGAAATTAGGTCTGTTTCGCCTTGTATCTTGCTACAGTAACTCAACCTCGACACCTTACCATACACCAGAGCATCGTCAGCAAACAACCGCAGATTGCTGCCCACACTGTCCGCCAAATCGTGTATATATGTAGAGGACAACAGCGGTCCTATCACACTTCCCTGGAGCTCTGCTGACGATACCCTTGCCGGTCGGAGTGGCCGTGCGGTTCTAGGCGCTACAGTCTGGGACCGCGCCACCGCTACGGTCGGAGGCTCGAATCCTGCCTCGGGCATGGATGTGTGTGATGTCCTTAGGTTAGTTAGGTTTAAGTAGTTCTAAGTTGTAGGCGACTGATGACCTCAGATGTTAAGTCGCATTGTGCTCAGAGCCATTTGAACCATTTAATTTTGACGATACCCTTGTCTCTGATAAACACGGGCCGTCGAGGACAACATACCTCAACCAGTCTTGAGAACAGAATAAAGAGTTCTGATGCATTACTTTCCAGCAGGCCCTCGTATTTACAACGTGGAGAATAGCAGTTGTGCTAACAGAAATGATCAAGATTATGAAAATTTTTGATGTGTGGATAAAGTAGTGTATTTGGATGTTTATGTGTGTGTTTTTTTGAGTGCAGTTTTGCCACAGGGATGATATTAGCGGAGAGTGGCGAAAATTGTATAACGAAGAGGTTCACGAACTCTATTCAAGCCCTGACGTAATCAGTATGGGCGGGTCACGTAGCTCGAATGGATGAGGGCAGGGCAGCGCGCAGAGTACTGGTAGGGCACCTAGAAGGAAAACGTCCTGTGGGGAGACCTAGGCGTAGACGGGAGAACAATGTGAAGGCTGATTTGAGGAGCCTAGGTATTGAAGGTGAATGGAAGGAAATAGCCCAAGACAGGGACAGATGGTGAAAATGCGTTGCTGCGGTAATGGACTCTCGAGTAGTCCGGTATGACCAGTGAGTGTGTGTGTGTGTATGTGTGTGTGTGTGTGAGAGAGAGAGAGAGAGAGAGAGAGAGAGAGAGAGAGAGAGAGAGAGAGTTTTGCAACAGAATGAAAGTCCAATAGTGGCAGGTTATTAATGAGAAAATAATGTTAAAGGGACATCAATAATGTGAAGAGTAGAGAGAGAAATTGTACAACAACTTACATTCTCAGAGAAGCTATCAGCAATAACTCAAGTATTTCCACGCGGCACCCATCGTGGTTGCCGTTGACATTAAGTTTTCCCGTAACTAACTGAACGGCAGCGAACCTGTTTCACAATACGTCTTGCGGCCTGCGTTCTCCTGTATAGAGCGATGTAGCTGCGACGATAGTGAAAAATTCGATCCAGTCACAGTACACTGTGTTACGCTGTCTTTATAAAGCTCTCGAAGCGCCGCCGGTGGGCCGCAGCCGGTACCCCAGGCCCGTGGCCAACACACACGCTGTTGGTGTAGATGACGCTGGCAATGGCTCAGTCCTTCGCATACCGCTTAACAGGCTCCTAAATCATGCTGCTGATTTACATAAACATGAACCGTTCAATAGAACCTACACGCACCCACCATCACCATACCTGATTTCCATACAAATGTCCCTAAAAAGTTGTTTCCGTTATCCAGGTAAAAGCACTCGTAAAGCTTTATTATAAGAGAAGCGTGACGGATAATCACTGCTGCCTGTGGGAAAGAGAAGGGTAGCTTTTATTAGTAGAGCTGTAAGGTTGCAGCCGGCCGAAGTGGCCGTGCGGTTAAAGGCGCTGCAGTCTGGAACCGCAAGACCGCTACGGTCGCAGGTTCGAATCCTGCCTCGGGCATGGATGTTTGTGATGTCCTTAGGTTAGTTAGGTTTAACTAGTTCTAAGTTCTAGGGGACTAATGACCTCAGCAGTTGAGTCCCATAGTGCTCAGAGCCATTTTTTTTGTAACGTTGCAGCTCTTGCAAACCGAACTGATCTGTAAATTTTATAGATTGTACAGACATCACCTCATACGAATTAAACAAATAAATGGCTTCATAAGTTTGCTGCTACAGTAGACGTTTAACTGGGTAACAGTTTTAATCAAATTTTCTTAATAATATACATGCAGAGGTATTCCTGTTCAATCGACTTTCATTTCTCTTGCATTTCTGGGTTATTCTATTTGTAAAAATCCCACTTCCGTACTCAGGAGTTGATGAAGAACTCTTCCACGCCAAGATTAATAAATTCCACTTTTACCCAGTTACAACAAGCCTGGATTTTCGCCGATTATAAACGTTTCACGTCGTGCATCGTTGCCATTTAAACTTTTGCGCTCTATACCAGTATTTAAAAACTTCATTCTTGCGTTGACTCTAAATCTATTATACAACAAAGATGTCTTTCCACTTGCAAAATCCTTGGGATTAGAACTAGACTTACGGTTTCGAAACGCTTTTTACCATTGCGTTACACGCTGTACGATTAAATGGTTCAAATCGCGCTAAGCGCTATGGCACTTAACATCTGAGGTCATCAGTCCCCTAGACTTAGAACTGCTTAAACCTAACTGACCTAAGGACATCACACACATCCACGCCCGAGGCAGGATTCGAACCTGCGACCGTAGCAGCCGCTTGGTTCCGGACTGAAGCACCTAGAACCGCTAGGTCACAGCGGCAGGCACTGTACGATTAAACTGGTCCAAATTTTTATTGGTGTCATTAATGAACCGGCTTTTATTTTGGAACATGTACATTTCAGTATCTGTCATGCAGCTTTGTTTCCACTTGATAACGAGATATCACGTTGATATTAATTACAGTTATCATCCTTTTTCAGAGCCAGCGCTTGCTTTACATGTTGCACCAGTGGTAACAATGTTATTTACAGATACATACGTTAAAGTAATGTTTGGAGAAGTCTTCTGTTCACGATAAGAAACATTATCTCAGAAGTCTATGAAGTTCCTCGTATATAGGTGATGGAATGTCATAACTGCAATAAATTTGCCGATTCTACGATAATAGGTAAGGTTAGTAAATGTTTCGCATCTACTTGTAATCAGTGTGATCAAAGCAAATCACTTTCAGGTACGATTAAACTGGTAATTTTTATGTTGTCATTGTGGTATCATACCGAAGTTTGATTTGTTGCAACTGTCTACGCTGACCACTCGTATGCAAGCTTTGCAATCTCTACACAACTATGAAACCAGTTTGAACCTGTTTACTGTAGTAAATCGCAGCTCTCCCTTTACAATTTTTGTTGTGTTTACAAAATATCCCTCTATTACCAAATTACGGTAACGTGATGCCTCATGAAGTGTCCTATCAACTGGTCATTTCTTTTACGAATGTGTCACACGTTTCTTTGATCCCTAGATCTATTCAAAACTTCTTAGTTATCGTCGCAACTAAATTTGAGTATTCATCTGCAACACCGCATTTCAAATGCTTCTTTCCTCCTCTTGTCTGAACTGTTTGTCATGACGTTTCACTTCCATAAATGCTACAATCCATACCAACACGATTACTAATGACTTCATAATCCTTTAATGTATATTAGGTGTAAAAAATTTTTCTTTTGCGAAGCACTTTCCTTGCTTTTGCCAATCTGCATTTTACATCTTTTCAACTTCGGCCATCGTCAGATATTTTGCTGCCCAGATAACAAAACCTATGTGCTACATTTAGTGCTTCATTTCCTAATCTAATTTCCTCAGCATCGTCTGACTTAACTCTGCTAGCTCCTATTATCTTTGTTTCATGTTTATTGCCCCTTTTAGGCGATTTTCAAGACACTTTCCATTCCATTCAACTATGAGTAGAAAAATAGTGTACATTTCCGTAAGAAAAGGCCTTGGAGGTTTATTATTAGAGCATCTAGATCTAAGATATATTTTGGGGCACCATTATGATTTTCCAACAAGTCTGTGACATTCTTCATTGAGCTTAGCCAACTGTTCCGACTTACTGTGGTTTTGATACACCCATCGAGCGAACTAATTGGTACAGATTCAAGAATGATTACTCGCCATTTCGCTAAACTGAGTGAGATTGATGCAGTATCCATATTTCACCTGAACGTGCAAATGAAGAGTGTATTTGAACCAGAAGACATTATTCCGATGGTAGAACGTGGTCCTTCAGCAGTCATACGTAGAATTCTTACACGTATCGGTGTTCCATTAACAAGAATGTAGCTGACATTATGTATCCACCGTCAGGTGTGCCATCGACAACACAGTTTCTTCGAGGTGGAGATGAAGGGAGGAGACTGAAATTTTGTCGTTTGCCAATTGCAAATCACTAATTATTTTCGTTGCAGTGTGTACTGATGAAGCCGTTTTCACTCGTTACGGTGACAATAGCACTCGTAAAGAACACAGTTTGTCCGACGGAGATCCACATGCGTTTGTGGAGACACATTTCAAGAATGTCTCTCTCTAACTGTGTGGTTTGTTGTTACAGACAATCAGTTAACTGGCCCTGTTGTGTTTCCGCTTCGTCTCACAGGGCCTCGGCATCCAGGCATTCTTGAAAACGAGCTTCCAGCACAACTGGAAGAGGGTTGTTTGGATGGGTATGTTCTACCAGGATGGAGGAGCGCTGCACATTCAGATAGTCAGCTGATACAACGTCTGAGCCTGCTGCCCATGCCCCGCCGCACTGTCCTCAGGCCTCATAAAAGAATACCCAGACGGCCTCAGAAGGGCTACACACAGCGTTCTCAGAAGAATTACAACTTCCACTGGAGGCAGAAGTGGTATTTATGAAACTCAACTGTGAAAAAAATGGGCACACGTTACATGGAATGTGGTTTTCGAATTACTATGTACTACTACCCCCTGAAGCGTTTATTATTTCTCTTGGAACGCCAAGTATAACATGAACAGAAGTCGCTCTATTAGTTTTTTCTAAGGTACTCCCGACAAGGATAAACTGCTGCATTCTGCCTGCCAAGAATTCTTAAATCGGACAGCAAATCAGACTCAATGTTCCCCAGGGACGTATCTAATTTACCAGGTATCAGTTAGATATCGATTCTTAAACTTTTAGAAAGCTTAATGATTCTGCCATCGCTTCATGTTAGAACAACTTCAGAATTATAAATTAAACCCACAAAACTATAGATTCTCCACGGTATTGATTTATTTTTTTAACTCCTTTTGGTTTACTAGAGCGTCATCAGACTTTCACTGACTGTCTACATCGAACAGAATACAGTATTCGTGAACAGCGTAGAGTAAGATGTTACACATCGAAAGTGAGCGACAAACACAGTTTTAATGGCATCTTTGCAGTGCAGTGGTGACGAGATTGTATTTGTTAAAGTTGAACAGCAAATGGATAAAAAATAATCGGAAAAACCAGAAGCATTTATACTAAACCTCGAAAAATCTGTGTGTGTGTGTGTGTGTGTGTGTGTGTGTGTGTGTGTGCGTGTGTGTGTGGGTAGGTGTGTGGGTATGTGCGTGCGTGCTAGTTTGTGCACGCAGACATGGAGTGGACTGGGGAGAACGCAAGAAAAGTATTAAACTCAACAGTGGAGAAGATGTATGTATGGTAAAATAGCCTATATAGGAGTTCAAATTAAATTAAGAATGCAGAAACAGTGTATAAGATACGACTGACAATTGTAACCCGAAATATGTAAACTAAATTATATATTAGTGGTCTGAAGAATTTATTTACTGCAATGACATGAACAACGACAGTAACATAAATAAACATCGAAGGAATGGGGGAACAGAATGCACCAGTCAATGTGAGGAGAATTGGAAAAAATGTGAAGATTAAGGGAAGTTCAGAAGGGGGAACGTAGTGGGCTGTGTTTGATCATTTAATGTTCAGTCGGTTCAATATTAAATAATCAAACGCAGCTCAATAATTCCCCCTTCTAAACTTAACTTAATCCTCACATTTTTCCAATACCCATTCCATAAGTAATACCTGTTCAAGCAATTTTCCAGTAGTTTTATTTCAGTGTCATTCGTAATTTATTTTCCAATGTTATGTAGGCTACTAGATGGTATTACCGTATGTACAGCCTTTCTTCCCTCGAATGCAATATTTTTCTAAGTTTTTCGAAAGGCAGAAAACTTGCCGAATCTGCGTACAGAAAACTTAGGATGTCATGTGTGATGAACGCGAGTGTGTTTTGCTAAACTAGTTGTTGGTGCTTTGCACCATTAATCTTTTTGCTGGCTGTTGGTTACTACTTTCGGACTCTTTAGTTCACAGTAGAATGCTACTACGGGTACATGTGAGCAATGGAAGGTAATAAGCCTGCACATTTGAGAAGAGTTACAAGGATGTCAACAGTTCTCTCTAGAAGTCGTTCAGGACTGTTGTCTGTTCATGGAATCCTCGAGAAATTGTCGTTCCGAAGGAAGATAATATCACCAGTATGTTCTGACGAATATCTAGTAAGAATTTAGTAGCATTCCGAGTGGGACTTGCTTCGAGCGCTTTCATCTGTTTTGTTCAAATGGTTCAAATGGCTCTGAGCACTATGCGACTTAACTTCTGAGGTCATCAGTCACCTAGAACTTAGAACTGATTAAACCTAACTAACCTAAGGACATCACACACATCCATGCCCGAGGCAGGATTCGAACCTGCGACCGTAGCGGTCGCTCGGTTGCAGACTGTAGCGCCTAGAACCGCACGGCCACTCCGGCCGGTCGATCTGTTTTGTAACAACGGTAGTATTGATACATGCACCACTTGTCTGTTTTTAGAGTAGATGAAGAAATATGCTTTATTTTATTGCGGCAACGTTGCACGAACTTTCCCAGTGGGTTTTATGAAATTACGATAGTAAGTCGTTGAAGATATTTGGCAGTAACAGCCAACAGCGGTTGCTCCATTTCTGAGCAGTGTATTCCGCAGTTCAACGTTATTGCTCTTCCACAAAATGCTAAGTCCGCGCTCTGTTAGTGGATATTAGATTGTTTCCAGGAGAATTACTTCTGGAAGAGGCCTGAGCATTCGTTTTCTTTCTCTGCATTTCGTTACTCCGACAACTTCGCTATGCCAGTAACAACCCCTCCACGCGAGTTCATTGGCTCACGTATAAAGGGAAGCTAGTAAGAAAGCAAAAATTACATCTGTATTTTACGCTGTTTACGCTAAAGTCTACAGAAGTAACTCACACACTATTTACACTCTCTTTGCTTGCACTGGTCGTGTGACGTGTTTCCTTCTTGCTGTTAAACCATAAAATGCATCGCAGCTGTTCATGTTGCACATGACGTATAGCTTATAAGCACGCTAACTTTATTCAGATCTGCAAAGTTCAGCGAATATCTAACATCATTAACCCGAATCGGTAACGATAACGTAGAAGCTACATCTTCGCAGTTGTGATGATGATAGGACGGAAACTAACGTCATCATCTTTTTTGGCGAGGTGCACATACGAGCAAACAGCTAGCACACACTGAAAAGCGAAAACGTTACGACCACTGCCCACCGCGAGGTTGAATGGCACCTGGTGGTGTTGGCAACACGTGACAGGGTCTTTTCAAAGGCGAAGCTCGTCTCCTGTTTGTATACTACTGTCGTGAGCACCTTTGGAAAATGGTTGAAGGCTGCTGGAATAACGCGCCGGTCGTACGGTACTTGATGTCAACGACTCATCGCGATACGTAGAGGTCGGAGCATCCCCCACGTCTTCGGCGGATCTGGCGACGGGGTACAGTGCTTGTGCAGGCACAGGTGTGTCGGAGCACAGCGTTCAAAGGCCGTTGTTGAACACGGAGCTCAACATCACACGACTTCTAAGTGCTCCTGTCTTGATGCAAAGACATCGTCAGTGATGATTGCAGTGGGCACAGCATCACCGAGTCTTCACCTCGGATTTATAGGAACGTTCGCCTGTCCTATAAATCGCATTTCTTCTTACACCAGGTCGACGAGTGGGTCCTTACACGCCGTTCTCCAGGCAAATTGCTGCTTTGAACGTGCATCGCGCCACAGATGCAGGCCGTTGAGAGGAGAATTATGCTATGGGTACACTGAATTGGACTTCCATGGGATCTGTGGTGGCAGTCGAAGGCATCATGACTGTAGAGAACTACGTGAACATTATCGAATACCACCAGCATCTTGAAGTCTCCCCGTACGGCGGTGGCATATTCCAGCAGGGAACTGTCCGTGTTGCAAGGTGAGATTGGTGCTACAGTGATTTGAGGGGCATTATAGTGAACTCACTCTGATGTCTTGGCGAGCAAATGTGCTTGATCTGTACCCATTGGAACACTATACCGTGATTTTCTGGTATTTAGTGTGCTGTCAGTAGACATCTGGTGCCACATTGTTCAGTAAGCCTATGACGGACTTATAGAACCCATACCAAGCAGACTCGCTGCTGTACTGTGTTTGATAAGTAGATCAATACGCTATTAAACAGGTCATCATAATGGTTTGGCTCACTGCTATATGTTGGATTTCCTGGAAACTGCGTTGTTCTTGGTAGCCGACCTCTTCAGCTTGCTCCAGATATCTCTGTCCCGTGTCTGATCACACCGTTAGAAATAATGCTCGAATGAAAATCGAACTGCTAGAGAATATTCAAAACGTCTAGGCATTTGTATTGATAAGAAACTCCACTAGAGATGACATGACAAAGATCTTTTCCACTGTCTTAAGCTCAGAAACATTTTCGTTACCGGAGGTAAGCGGACTTGGTTTTCCAATATGCATTCCTAATGACTTGCAGCACCGTGCTGTGAGGTAGTTTGTTCAGGAAGAAAATGTCTGCTGCAGAGGAGCACGTAGACTGGACTTCAAAGATACGGTCATACAGCATCTCAGCACGTTCTACTTCCTTATGTCTTATGTCGCGAAAAACTGCTGCCAATTGCAAAATAACAGTTACATTTATAAACATAACACTACAATGAGGACTGACGTACACTATCCAGAACTCTGTCTTACTGTGACTGTGACCAGTATAAATGGTATAAGAAAGAGACTTACCGAACAATTACGATTGGTGAAAGAAATTTTTTTTTCTCATGTTTGCTTCAAAACGTTGAAATGTGTGTGAATTCCTAAGGGACCAAACTGCTAAGGTCATCGTTTCCTAGACTTAACACACTACGTAAACTAATTTAAACTAACTTATGCTAAGAACAACACACACACCCATGCCCGAGGGAGAGCTCGAACCTCCGGCGGAAGGGGCCGATATTTGTTTCACTAAGATTATATTTCGTTGCGTTACACATTAATTTATTAGAGTTAATACAATAAATTTAGTAATGAAGTTGATATTAATTACTTAATTAGCTATTTTGTGTTATATTTTTTAAATAAATAGTAAATACCATTTTATATGATTTTTCGTTTTTTTTTCAAGTATAGACGCCAGCAAAGCTTCCCTTATTCCTATGCAGCCGAATTACACACGTGTCATTCTTTTTGAGCAGTGGAACCAAATTATGGATAGCACAACGAAAAAATGTAACTCGAAAAAAAGGAGCCACCCTAATGTACACAACGTAATCAAAAGTATCCGGACACCACTGGGTAAGGGGCAACTGACCACTTGACGTCGCGACAGGAGACCTACCAGTATACAGGGTGTTACAAAAAGGTACGGTCAAACTATCAGGAAACATTCCTCACACACAAAGAAAGAAAATATGTTATGTGGACATGTGTCCGGAAACGCTTACTTTCCATGTTAGAGCTCATTTTATTACTTCTCTTCAAATCACATTAATCATGGAATGGAAACACAGAACGTACCAGCGTGACTTCTAACACTTTGTTACAGGAAATGTTCAAAATGTCCTCCGTTAGCGAAGATACATGCATCCACTGACCGTCGCATGGAATCCCTGATGCAGCCCTGGAGAATGGCGTATTGTATCACATCCGTCCACAATACGAGCACGAAGAGTCTCTACATTTCGTACCGGGGTTGCACAGACAAGAGCTTTCAAATGCCCCCATAAATGAAAGTCAAGAGGGTTGAGGTCAGGAGAGCGTGGAGGCCATGGAATTGGTCGGCCTCTAACAATCCATCGGTCACCGAATCTGTTGTTGAGAAGCGTACGAACACTTCGACTGAAATGTGCAGGAGCTCCATCATGCATGAACCACATGTTGTGTCGTACTTGTAAAGGCACATGTTCTAGCAACACAGGTAGAGTATTCCGATATAAAATCATGATAACGTGCTCCATTGAGCATAGGTGGAAGAACATGGGACCCATTGAAGACATCACCAACAATGCCTGCCCAAACTGTAGAGCAATGAATCGCATTTCAACACAAGCACCGAAGTTATCATTGCCTTCCTTCAATTGGGCCAACTGGCGTTGAATCGAGGAAGTACAGTACATACTGAGGAAACTCTAATGAGCTCTAACATGGAAATTAAGCATTTCCGGACACATGTCCACATAACATATTTTCTTTCTTTGTGTCTGAGGAATGTTTGCTGAAAGTTTGGCCGTACCTTTTTGTAACACCCTGTATAGCCAGGGCGAGTGCCGCATCGCCAGTAGAGAAACAGTGACAGCATAGAGTGTCGGTCACGAGAGGTCAGTGGCGCAGGACGTGGAGAAGTCGCTGGAAGTCACCAGAGTAACACATCCTTCAGGAACGCTTTAATCCTTCTAATGCGGTCGAAGTCGACTGCTGCTAATGTGACTGTGAAATGGAAACAGGAAACAACAACGACAGCTAAACGAAGACCAGGCGAACAGGGACGTCCAGCGTTGGGGAAAGTAGTTGTCACAAACAGCATGAAATCAGCGCAAGGAATCACTTGTGATTTCCAATAAACTAGCTGCAGTCCACCTAGAACAGTTACTTTGCACAAGAAGTTGAAGAAATGGTGCAAGCTTGCTACTCTCTTTTAGAATCTGGACTTTAATAGAAAGGGCAAGGTACTGTTAATCAGAACACAGGGAGAAGTTGTGATAGAAATGACAATAGATTTATTCGTTCTTAACATCACAAGACAAAAAAAGACTAAAGAAACGTCACACAAACAATTTCATTTCGCAAACGCTTTCACTAATATGAGGTATATGGTGGACAAAGTGATCAGCTGGGGATCGACACACGACACTAACCAGAACACTAATCGCTCTATCTGACTTCACACACTTGAATCTGGGCTATGGCACAAGAACTACACCACCATCAAGCATCTATACTATTCCAAAAAAAAAAAGAAAAATATGGTTCGAAAGAACAGGGTGCTGAGAAATATATATCGGAGCCCTACGCCATAGCAGCAAATACTTTACCCTTCTACCGGTCAGGGTGCGCGCCCGAAGAATGCAAGTATGTGGTCTCGCGTTTGGTTAATTCAGAACGCAGGTACTTCCCCGAGGAGTCTCTGGCACCCCGGTGAACCCATTTGCTGGGCTGCCAAACCAATCCGACTCCATGCAACGATTGTGTGTGACGGAACTTGTCAAATGTTTATATGGTCAACTCAAGACGAATAAGTACACCCACGCATCTCTCATTGTATGTGTGATGCTAGAAGCAGTACTTATGACAGTTCAGAAAGTGACTGGCACAGACTCCATGTGGCACACTAGCAAAGGACAAAAGTCTCACCGTTTAGGTATAGACCTGCAGTTCTTTACTAGCGAAGTGCCAGTACAAGAGTAATCTTCTCTTTCTGTCCGCTTTTCTCCTCAGCTCGGTAGCAAAAGCCTATTTACATCGTAGACTTCCCCCACGTCAGCACAAGCCAATCATGAGCTGGGATGTGGCATTAAAAGTTTGGAGAGAGTCCCTTGCTCTGCATACACCGATTTGACCAATCAGAGAGTTTAAAATTAATTGGCAGAAAAGGAAAAAAGATTCAGCTTCGTTCCCTCTTTCCCACGCATTTACGCCGTGCCTTTTGCTAACAACATGACCCCTCCATAAAAAGTTTATTATCTCCCCTGCTGTGTCCATTTCGAAGTTTCCAAAGAACGGTCATAAACTCGTTAAAAGCCTCATGCTTTCACAAATATGTTTTGTAACAGACTCTAGACATCTGGGCGCCAGAGACCTGTCCCACGGAAATTCGCAGAACGGTTACAGTTGTCTCGTCGGCTTCCTACGTAACAAACGCACATCCTCTGCTTTATTGCCAGTCTACAACGCGATGGCCATTGCAGCGGCCACTTCTCGGCGCTAGTCAGTCTACCTGGATGCAAATGCCAACCGACCGGGGCCAAACAACGTGCCTGCACTATGAGACTGCGGAACTCGGCCACCCGTAAATGCATCTACCTAGGTTCCATAGAAGAAACGCGCTTTCCTCGGCCAACAGTCACCGCGCTTTTACTGCAGTCGTTTAAATCGCCATCCTATTTCTGTAAACGCAGGTAAATGGTTCAAATGGCTCCGAGCACTATGGGACTTAACTGCTGTGGTCATCAGTCCTCTAGAACTTAGAACTACTTAAACCTAACTAACCTAAGGACATCACACACATCCATGCCCGAAGCAGGATTCGAATCTGCGACCGTAGCGGTCGCGCGGTTCCAGACTGTAGCGCCTAGAACCGCTCGGCCACTTCGGCCGGGAAACGCAGGTAAAGCTTACCGTTATTCCTTCCCTAGAGCATGCCAGCAAGAGCATTAACTACTGCCCACCATTTCATCATGATTTATGAAGTCAAATCGTAATAAAGATCGTCTTCCCTAAGAACATGAAGTGGCATAACGCCGAATCAGAAGTAAGAGTGCCCTGCAATCTCTCAATGGAATAAGGTGGTTATTAGCTTCCCATAATCCATACTTACATTTAGTGAATGCTAAGCGATGTTTGAGGCTATGTGAAGAGCAATGCCACTGGACGGTAATTACTGGAAACGAGTGATTTGGAGTAATGAGTCACGTTATGCCTTGTGGTAAGGGAAGTGCTGGGTTTGGTGAATACCTGAACGTTACCTGTCATCATTTGTTGTGCTAATAGCAAAGTACAGAGGAGCTGACATTACGGTATGGGAGTGGCCGCGGTTAGAGCTAAATGCGGTAGGTTATAAACACATTTTACAGCACTGTCTTTCGCGTATGGCAGGGGAACAGTTTGTAGACAGCGACTACTCTTTGTCAACATGACAACGCAAAATATCGTAAAGGAGCGTCTGTAAGGCAATGATTTGTCGTCAATAACGTTCCTGAAATGGTATGGCCTACCAAGTGAGTCTACCGGAACCCCAATGGAAAGCATTCTCAATGAGTCGAAATGTCGATCTAGATCTAGACCACAGCGTCCAACATCACTACCTTCTCTGGTGTCGGCTCTTGGGGAGGAACGTGCTGCAATTCCTTTACAGACTTTCAGACATCTTACTAATAGTGTCTGTAGTGTACTGTACTATAGGCATCAAGGGAGAGGATGTTGTTTGGTGGCCAGTATCTTCTTTCTACAGCACAAGCCCACACGTATATTAACACGGTTCTTTATTACATTAACGGGAAGCTACTTACCTTCAAGACAGTCCATGTGTTGTGGTACAAGCTCTTCAAATAATAGTCCCTGTTAATCTCACTGCTGGTGAGGTGCAAGTCCTGCTATAAACACTGCTCTCGTCGCTACACGCTCTTGTGAACTCACAGGTGCCAACTAGGATAATGATTGACATTGAGAGACTGACCGAGATTGACGTAGCCCATCCGGTCAGCGGCGCCGTTCCAAATAGTTGCGGTCAAGAGAGCGATGGCGGCGCGTTGCTTGCGAGTCTGTCTTTGACCTCTCTCTTGAAAGGTGCGTTTGATCCAGCGCCTACTATCCATCTTTGCCGACTGGTGTGCTGGCGCCTATCGGCGCTCGCGGCCGCGGAGTAGGGGCCCGGAGCTCAGTCCTGTCCCGGCTGCGCTTACGTGTCGTTACTTGTACGCAGCTTTGCTTGCATCCAGATACTGCAACGTCTAGGCTGTCGATAAGGTTTACACTCTAGACTTGTCATTCTGTCATGTTGTCAGTCTGCCGCTTGTAATGGTACTTGAATTACGCAACCATTACGGCACCTCACCTCAGTCTCTCGATACCAGCAATATTCTACTATGTTTCTGTAAAGTTGCTAACATATTTCTGAGACAACACTCAGATTTGATTTCATTAATGTAGAGGTACTTTGATACATCGATATGTTTATATTGCAATTATATTATTCTCATGTGAATTCTTTCTTTTGTCACTATGATCTTTGACGTACCTGTAACTCTGATTTTTGTGCGCGTAACCGGTTATTAGAGAGTCAAGTCTGGGTCGTCATGTTGAAAAGACGCAAATTGTAGTCAGTTTATAAAACGTGAACTTTAACAGTGAGGAAGATATTTTCAAGTATGTTTCATATTGTGAATTGATGTTTTGTGAGTTACGTGATATTGCAACAAATAGTAATAAAAAAAGAAGTGTAACTTAAATTCGGAGTGCTGATTACTTTTTTACATCACCATTGTGCTAACTTGCGAAAGTTTAATCTTCAAGAATGGTTTACGAAAGACATCTATAAAACTTTTGAATATCGTAGAATAACACCTAGGCCTCTTTGCATCCGAGCTTGGAATCATCACGACCTAGATTTTCGACGATTGAGCCATGAGTTCACAACGAGACCAGCGTGGGAAACACGAAACGATGAGTGCCTAGTTTATCCCTTATTTCATGAAATGACTTTATTAACTGTGCTCTAATGACACCTGCCACATAATATAACTTTGTTGTTGCCCGAAAATGCAATATTTAGTAGCGTGAGCAACACTACAGTCATAATTAATTTTTTACCTTTGTTGTGGTAGGCTCATTAGACGCTGTTGCTGCCTTTCGTGGTTTTCGGCGACTCACCGTCGACGACTTCGGCCTGTCGGCCACTGTCTCCTAGGTGTGTCCGGTTCTAGTTCTACGATCCACAGCGGCGTTCAGGCCGTTATAAAGACGAATGATGCACGCACCCCATATTAATGCTCACTAAAACAGTTGCCAATATAAGCACTGGAGTATAAACGCGTATAGTAATTCTATTATTTCTGTAGTTATGCAGAAATAGTAGACGTAAAACAATAAAGTTTAGTCTTCCACTAACCATGTAACCTTACGAAAAGCGACCGAACCATATTTCCGCTAGCTATAAGAACGATGCCGACCGGTGTGGCTGAGCTGTTCTGGGCGCTACAGTCTGGAACCGTGCGACCGTTACGGTCGCAGATTCCATTCCTGCCTCGGGTATTGATGTGTCTGATGTCCATAGGTTAGTTAGGTTTAAGTAGTTCTAAGTTCTAGGGGACTGATGGTCAAACAAGTTAAGTCGCATAGTGCTCAGAGCAATTTGAACCATTTTTTTTTTTTTTTTTTTTTTTTTTTTTTTTTTTGTAAGAACGCTAATAGCTTGCTTATATCTGGACATAAGTATCCGAACAGAAAACAGCTAATATTTCGGTATCATCTCCTTTCTATGAAAGTTGTCCAAGATCAAAGAAAGCTCATTAAGTTAGGTCAAATTTCAAAGCCATGCTGAAAGTTTCCTTTGACTTTGAAGGATGAGTTCACCGTGAATTCGTGCCACAGGGACACAGTGTAAATCGATCGTACTATTGGGACGCCTGCGGGAAAATGTGAGAAGGAAACGGCATGAAATTAAGCGAGACAGTTCCTGGCTCTTGGCTCACGATAACGCCCCCCCCCCCCCCCCCCCCGCCCCCCTCCCACATACATCCCTGTTGGTGGTGCGCGACTATTGTTGTAGAAAAGCCGAAACCACTGTGTATCCTGTGTTGTGGCATGATGCAACCCGTCTCCCAAGTGCATCCCAATCATGCTCTGTGGGATTCAAATTGGGAGGGCCACCCCACGCCTGTACTACATTTCGTTTCCAAGAAAGCGTCAACCACTCGTGGTCTATGAGGTCGAACATTATCGCCCATCAGTACGAAGTCTGAGTGCACAGCACCTCGCAACAACCATACGTGAGGTCGCAAGACCTCGTCACGATACCTGACAGCAGTTAAAGCTTTCCCATTCACCCGCACAATTTCGTGAAGAGGTGTCCGTGTGGTTAACATAATCGGGCTCTCTCCAAAATGTTCGGGTCTCGAAATCATGTTCCAGAGTCCCTCCAGAAGCGAAACCGTCGAGATTCACTCTCCATACCAAATCGGGGCTCATCTCTGAAAAGAACATGTGGCCCTCTGTTGGACTATCCAGCTGGCATATTGACGACTTTAGATGTTCCCTTTTGTGAAAACGGGTCAGAGACACACATGCAACAGCTCTCGAGCAATAGAGGGCACTCTGTCGAAGCCTTCTCTACACTGTTTACCTCGATACAGCACGTGCTGTGGATGCTGCTGGGTCAGACGGCAGTAGGTGTGCAGTGCTTGTGCTAAGGCGTTACCGTCGTGCCCTTACAGTCAAATAACGGTCTTCTCTTTCTGATGTCGTTTCGATCTCTATAAACTGTCGCCACATCCGAGAAACAACAGAACGATTCAGATTAAACCATCAGGCCACACGAGTTTTGGACTGTCCTCGTTCCATTCTTGGCAACGGCCTTGCCGCAGTGGATACACCGGTTCCTGTGTGATCACCGAAGTTAAGCTCTGTCGGGCGTTGCCGGCACTTGGATGGGTTACCATCCAGGCCGCCATGCACTGTTGCCATTTTTCGGGGTGCACTCAGCCTCGTGATGCCAATTGGGGAGCTACTCGACCGAATAGTAGCGGCTCACGTCAAAGAAAACCATCATAACGACTGGGAGAGCGGTGTGCTGACCACACGCCCCTCCTATCCGCATCTTTATCTGAGGATGACACGACGGTCGGATGGTCCCGATGGGCCACTTGTGGCCTGAAGACTGAGTGCTTTGTGCTTCGTTCCATTCTTCCTGTGGCCCTCCACCACAGAGAGTCTGGTAGTCGTCTTCTCTGTGCCATACTGCACCGTCTGTGACTGTGTACAGAGCGATTGTGGATGTGGGACTACCCGACAAATACCACTCCGTGTGATAGGTGCCTTGACATCACCGCAGGCCTTGTTTTCCGTTGACCGAAATGCCGTCTTTCATGCAGAACGCAATCGAACGGACATCTGTTGAGAGTTTGTATGATTATATCGTGAATTATACACAGGATGGGGAAATAATGGTTTGTTGCTTTAACGGGGGTAGGACGTCAAACGGGCCGTCTTGGAGCAGGACAGACACCACAGGACATTTTAATTTCCACTGTCTATACTTTTGCGAATAAATTCATAAAACTTTGTCAGCATGACCAGGAAGGATTCAGGTTTCACAATCATAGCAGTGGAAGTTCAAACACATAACAAAATATTTTTTTTTCTTTACGTGTGAAAGTTCATCATGTTTTCACTTCTATTGGCTGCGTTTGTTGCTATAGGTACACGTTTCTTCATAAGTAAGAGAGATTCTTCGAAGAATTTTGCACAGCATACAAACCATAGTTACAGCAGTATGAAACTCTAGAAATTATTTAATTTATGAAAAAATGAATGTGCTGTTATATTTTAAACTTCATGTTTAGAAAAAACTCAAATTTTTTACTTAATTATCTCAATTTTACCACGGTTTTTAATAGATTTGGAAAATTCTAGAGTTTCATACACCTGTAAGTATGGTTTGTATTCTGTGCAAAATTCATCGAAGAATGTCCCTTACTTATGAAGAAAAGTGTATCTATAGCAACAAATGCAGCCAACGGTAAGTGAAAAAAAGGTGAAATACAAATGTAAAAAAATATATTATTTTCTTATATTTTTGAACTTCCACCACTATAAGTGTAAATCCTGAAACCTTTCTGGCCATTCTGACAAAGTTTTATGAATTTATTTTTAAAAGTATAGACAGTGGAAATTAAAATGTCCTGTGGTGTCTCCTCTGCTTCAAGTCATCCCGTTTGACGTCCTACCCCCCTTAAATTTGAACGACAGTGTACATCCCTTCGCCATCTTCCTCCATTTTGCGATTAGATGAAAAAATGATTGGTTAAAAAAACGTATCGCTCTTTCTAAAATGTATCAACATCAGTCACACGTACACACTTGAATGTAAGAAATGCAGTAGTTGTCGAGGCCGTGTGCCCCGGCTGCGAGGTGAGAAACCGCCGGCATGTTGGGTCGAGCCGTGCAATATGTAGAGGCAGCAGGCAGCACGACACTGTGCAGACACCGCGCCAGCCGGCGGGCTAATTGCGGCCTGTGTTGGCCGCGCGGCGCGGCGCAGCCCCTGCTGTTGGCTCAGCAGCGCCGCCTGCGGCAGTCGGCAGGCAGACACGCGGCCGGCTGCCTTTTGACTGCCCTCCCCGCACAGCGCTCTGGTACAGTGAGACAGCAACTTTATGTGCGCCAGAACGTGCGGGCCGCTGCGAGATCCTTCTATCTTTCACCTTTATGGACTCAACGAGCGCTGTCTTCAGCGTTGTCTTGACCGTCTTTACTCCTGGAGTGTCGCCAATGGCTACCGTTTTTCTGCCGAGAAGACGGTCTGTATCAACATCTGGGGCTACAAAGAGTTTCTCCCACCGTCCTTACATCTCGGACCCGTTGCTCTCCCATTCGTGGAGACAACAAAATTTTTAGGTGTTACATTTGGCAGGAAACTTAGCTGGTCTCCACAAATGTGTCATTTTTGGCTGCCCGTTGTACCCGTTCCCTAAATGTCCTCCGTGTTCTCAGCGGTACGTCGTGGGGAGCGGATCGAACCGTCCTACTTCGCCTATATCGGTCGATCGTCCGTTCAAAGCTGGATTATGGGAGCTTTGTATACTCCTCTGCACGGCTGTCCATCTTACGCCGCCTCAACTCTATACAACATCGGGG
The DNA here is from genome assembly GCF_021461395.2 of Schistocerca americana. Classification (NCBI taxonomy): domain Eukaryota; kingdom Metazoa; phylum Arthropoda; class Insecta; order Orthoptera; family Acrididae; genus Schistocerca; species Schistocerca americana. The sequence continues at coordinate 47,527,495 of NC_060121.1, read as the reverse complement.
GTTACGTCTTGCGATCGGAGAGTTCTATACTAGTCCCGTCGAGAGTCTTCATGCTGAAGCCGGTGAATTGCCACTATCCTACCGGCGCGATACACTGCTTTGTCGGTATGCCTGTCGGCTATTATCAATGCCCGACCACCCGTCTTATCGTTCCTTTTTTGACGGCTCTCTCGACCGTCAGTACGAGTTCTATGTATCTGCCCTACTACCCGCACGGCGGGTATTAGTATGCGCATGCGCACGCTACTTGTTGTTGTCGGCCATTTGCAAGTGAGTATATCACGGTACAACGCTTGTGAAGCAATAACAGCCCAATTGCGACTCAAAGGAAGTTTTCGAACGAGTTCAAACTGAAGACAACCGCCGGCCGCAGTGGCCGTGCGGTTAAAGGCGCTGCAGTCTGGAACCGCAAGACCGCTACGGTCGCAGGTTCGAATCCTGCCTCTGGCATGGATGTTTGTGATGTCCTTAGGTTAGTTAGGTTTAACTAGTTCTAAGTTCTAGGGGACTAATGACCTCAGCAGTTGAGTCCCATAGTGCTCAGAGCCATTTGAACCATTTTGAAGACAACCGGTCCAAGTGTGCTAACAATCAAGAATTTCATACGCAAGTTTGAGAGAACGGGTAGTGTTCGCGATGACAGTGTTGGCAATGTCGGTCGTCCAAAATGAGTAAAACCCATAAAAACATCGAGAAGACACGCGCTGTGTTTCAAACCAGCCCCAGGAAACCGGTCGGACGAGCTGCACAAGAGGTGGGAATCAACTGGAAGACACTGCGACAAATTCTTGTTGAAGACCTGCGTGTCTTCCCATACAAAATTCAAACCCATCAGCCAATAAGCCCCAGGGACACGAAACACCGCTTTTGTTCCGCCAACACTCTTGTCCACATAATTAACGAACAGGACTTTGATGTGAATATGGTTTGGTTCAAAAATGGTTCAAATGGCTCTGAGCACTATGGGACTTCCGAGGTCATCAGTCCCCTAGAACTTAGAACTACTTAAACCTAACTAACCTAAGGACATCACACACATCCATACCCGAGACAGGTTTCGAACCTGCGACCGTAGCGATCGCGCGGTTCTAGACTGTAGCGCCTAGAACCGCTCAGCCACCCTGGCTGAATATGGTTTGGTTCAGCGACCAAGACCACTTTCATTAGGGTAGGTTTGCCAACAAGCAAAATTGCCGCATTTGGGGGACTGCCAAACCGCGTTTCGCGATCGAGAAGTCTCTTCACCGTCAGTGGGTGACAGTGTGGTGTGCAGTGTCCAGTCACTGATTACGATGCGATATTCCTTGGTGGCACGGTGACTATCGAACACTACGTAAAGGCTTTGGAAGATGATTCATTCCTATTACCCAAATTGACCCTGATTTCGACAAGACGTGGTTCTTGCAAGACGGAACACGACTCCATCGAAGCAGAAGAGTGTTTTATAACCTGGAGGAGCACTTTGTTGACTGGGGTACACAGAGGCCACTGGCATGGGCCTCCATTAGCTGCCATATTCTCCGGATCTAAACACGTGCGTCTCCTTTTCGTTGGGCTACATTAAAGACAAGGTGTACAGCAATAAACCCGAAGCCATTGCTGAGCTACTGAAACCAGCCATTCTGGAGGTCATCGACAGCATCGATGTTCAGAGACATCGGCGGGTAATGCAGAATTTCGCTATTCGTCTGCGCCACATCATGGCCATTGATGGCAGGCATATCGAACACGTCATAATCTAAATGCGAATTTGCGTGTTGAATGAAGTGTGTGCACGCCGGAGTTTGTAACTAATTAAGCTTTTTTCATATAGTTGAATAATTGTTATCCTCTACCTGAGTCAATATTGTCGGATAAAAGTGAGATAGAAAAGGATATTTGGCAAATGATATCAGTGCTAACCAGGTGTACCACAGTTTAAAAGCTCTCTGCATGTCACGTATTGTATCCCACGAAATCGAGACACAACTATACGCGTCACTAGTGCAACCGTTTATATTGTATGATTGTGAGACATGAGAAAGTACAGACAGACAGTGGAAAGCACATCCGTACATTTGAGGGGAAGATTTTAAAGACAGTATGAAACACAGAAACTGGAAGATGGGAAAGAAGGCACAAAGAAGATCTGCATCGGAGGTTTAAGAAGCTCACACTGGGAGAATGGCGGGAAGAAGAAAACTACAATGAGGAGGACATGTTTTCCTAGCGGAGGGTACTCTACCTAGCAAAGTATTAGTACATCAACCAGCTGGTAGACGTCGAAGAGATCGTCCACGGAAAAGCTGGAAATACGGAACTTCGATGACCCTGGGAGAAGCAGACCCACTGAGGATGCTCGTGACAGAAGTAAAAGGGCAAACATATGTAAACATTTTTGGTGTTGTTACAATTTTGTTTAGTCACGAGTCGTGGACTGGATGTGTTGATAATTTCGTTCTTTTGTTGCCGGCCAGTGTGGCCGAGCGGTTCTAGGCGCTTCAGTCTTGAACCGCGCTACCGCTACGGTCGCAGGTTCGAATCCTGCCTCAGGCATGGATGTGTGTGATTTCCTTAGGTTAGGTAGGTTTAAGTAGTTCTAAGTTCTAGGGGACTGATGACCTCAGAAGTTAAGTCCCATAGTGCTCAGAGTCATTTGAACCATTTGTTCTTTTGCGTTTATGTTCTTGTATACTTACGTCTTCTACCATGGGCCTAAATGCCTGTTTGTGTTTAATGATGATAATGAAATGATGAAGGTCCTTCAGTGCTATTAGAACAGCTGCTTTTGTTTGCTCAGAAGATCTCTCTCATTTTCGTATAGGTTCCATGCATCTTTCCCATAAACACACCGAGAGACAGTGCGTTGATAACGGCTGGACTAATGTCTCAGTTCGGCGACCAGGAGAGGTTACAAGTTTACGGAAGTATTTGAGATCCAACCACAAGCCACTCATTGATGGCTGTTGTTATCTTGGAAGACTCAGTATACTCATCATCGAAATGTAGACTAGGTTACGTGAAATGTTGACATTAATATCCTCGTTCATCCTCATTAACTTGAATGAGTCAGTGACGTTACGAAAGACACTCCCGGAACGTTAGAGATCCAGCTACACCGCTGCGCGTCGTTCGGAAAGAGACAGAGCCAAGCGCTACTCGGCTGTGAGGCCGCCGTCAGGTACCGCTCACTCGATGTGTCGTCCGCGCCTTCAATTACGCACAGATTTGTGTGCCGCTGTCAGCGCCGACACTTCGTGAGGTTCCCATCTTCAGAGGTCCACTGCGTGCAGTTCAGTTCGCAATATCCGCCCAGTAACTTGTTGAAATAGGCTTACATTCACGGACAGCAACAATTTTTGTCGAATTTGAAACCGTTTGTCCTTGACAAGGCGTGACATACGGGTCCGGTCCGCAGCAGTTTGGATTTTTTTTACGATCATCGCTCTTACGCCGAGTTAGCGGCTGCGTGAAGTGCACAGTTGAAACAAAACATTGTGACCACCCGCTTACTAGCTTGTTTGTCCGTCTTCCGAACGAAATATATCACTGATTCTTCATATGGAAGTACGTCTATCCACAGGTCATCTAATTCACGCAAATAACGGGCTGCTGATATGCGCCGGCAGGGGTGGCCGAGCAGTTCTAGGAGCTACAGCCTGGAATCGCGCTACCGCTACGGTCGCAGGTTCGAATCCTGCCTCGGGCATGGATGTGTGTGATGTCCTTAGGTTAGTTAGGTGTAAGTAGTTCTAAGTTCTAGGGGACTGATGACATCAGATGTTAAGTCCCATAGCGCTCAGAGCCATTTGAACCATTTTTGCTGATATGCGTACGCGATGATGACGCCTGATAGCGACCCAGATTAGTTCCATACGAATTTGGTCGCCGAGACGTCAACGTGAGTTCACTGTAATGATCCTCAAACCACTGTAGCACGGTTCTGGCTCCGAGACATGGACAGTTCTCCTGCGGAAGGACGACATCGCTGTCGAGCAAGACTTCAAGCATGAAGGGTTGTAGGTGGTTCGCAGCTGTCAGCGTGTCTTCGATTACTACCACAGGTAGGAGAACGTCTCCCATAGGATAATAGTGCTCGCACCAGCCTTCGTCCGTGGCGAGCAGTAGCTTTTGAGCCCCCCTTCACCTCCGTGACGACGTTTCTGTTGGGTCAACATCTGAACACGTCTTCTGCCGAGCCCCTTGTTGAAGAGTGTAGGAGGAACAGTGTACTCCAAAACACCTGTGCATTCACCAGCATTATACTCATTTGGGAGAGATGCCACAGACCACAATCTATCCGACTGTGCAGAGCAGACAAGCCTCCGAACTCCAACTTCGGTGACGAGTCGTGGACTTCCAACCATTTAGCACCTAGTTTCCGTTTCACTATCCTTTTATCTCTTTCCGTGGATGTTCACGACAATAGCACATGAACATTCGGTCACCTCCGCTGTTTTCGAGATTGCTCTTCACAGGCTCTATGTAATAATAATCTGGGCTTTATCAAAGTCGCTTATCTTTTTGAATATCTCCATTTGCAGCCCATTTCTTCGACAAGGGGCTCCCCCGTCCGTCTCTGCTTCGCGCACATACTTTTGTTACAGCGTCACGTGTACGCATCGCTATCAGGCCGCATCCATCGTCGCGGTTGGCAGTGGTCATAAAATTTTGGCTGGTGGGTGTACAGCGTTCCTGGTAGACAACAACGGGCAGTCCCCCCGTCAATACACCAAGAAATATGGTAACTCCATTCACTGTGCAGAACGCCCAGACAAGACACTTCCTTCCTGATATTCTGACAAGCCTCCATGTCAACCCATCCTACGGGGCGGATTCCATAGAGCCGTCTGACACGCACACACACACACACACACACACACACACACACACACAAATATCCCAGTTGTTTATAACTGGAAAGTAAGCACAGGGAAAAAGTTAATGGAGACTGCGATGAATGCGAAAACGATGGTGAAATTATTGCTAACGGGATGTCTTGTAATACACATTCTATCCTTTCCTTCCTTACAAAATTTCACTGAAAATTTTAATAAGCGTCTTATGGCTGTTGTTGTTGTGGTCTTCAGTCCTGAGACTGGTTTGATGCAGCTCTCCATGCTACTCTATCCTGTGCAAGCCTCTTCATCTCCCAGTACCTACTGTAGCCTACATCCTTCTGAATCGTGTATTCATCTCTTGGTCTCCCTCTACGATTTTTACCCTACACGCTACTCTCCAATGCTAAATTTGTGATCCCTTGATGCTTCAGAACATGTGCTACCAACCGATCCCACCTTCTAGTCAAGTTGTGCCACAAACTTCTCTTCTCCCCAATCCTATTCAATACCTCCTCATTAGTTATGTGATCTACCCATCTAATCTTCAGCATTCTTCTGTAGCACCACATTTCGAAAGCTTCTATTCTCTTCTCGTCCAAACTAGTTATCTTCCATGTTTCACTTCCATACATGGCTACACTCCATACGAATACTTTCAGAAACGACTTCCTGACGCTTAAATCTATACTCGATATTAACAAATTTCTCTTCTTCAGAAACGCTTTTCTTGCCATTGCCAGTCTACATTTTATATCCTCTCTACTTCGACCATCATCAATTACTTTGCTCCCCAAATAGCAAAACTCTTTTACTACTTTAAGTGTCTCATTTCCTAATCTAATTCCTTCAGCATCACCCGACTTAATTCGACTACATTCCATTATCCTCGTTTTGCTTTTGTTGATGTCTTATGGCAATGCTGTGCTTTTCCACAACTATTGAATATTACTACAGGGAACTGGTGGCATACAACGTACGTCTACGTGAGGATAAAGAACTGTATCATTTATTCAGTGTTCAATCATTTGCTCCAGTACGTAATTGCAATCGAGTTACAATTGTCTCCTTTACTGTTTTTTAATGATGCAGTGGTGTAATTACAGAAGCTACGTTTTCAGCAAACATTCGTAAGGAAACTGAAGTGTATGATGCAGCTGGACCGCTCACAAAACAGCTGAAATTTGTGAACGTGTATGTTGCGCTTTCTGATCAAGTCCTCAGTCTGAGGGGTTGTCTGTTGAAACTCCCCAGGCCGGCCTGTGTGACCGAGCGGTTCTAGGAGTTTCAGTCTGCAACCGCGCGACCGCTACGGTCGCAGGTTCGAATCCTGCCTCGGGCATGGATGTGTGTGATGTCCTTTTGGTTAGTTAGGTTTAAGTTGAAAGGGTACAGTACCACCCGACATTTAAAATAGGTACAACATACTTCATTATTATTGTCAGAACAACACTTTTTTTTGTAAAATAACTCAATTTCAATTAATACAGCGAAGCCGGATACCAGTGTGGGAAAGAATGACGATTTATTTATTTAATTGATCACATGTGCACTCCCACAAAGTAAATCCCTACATCCAGTTTGGTGAGATCTGTGAAATGAATGAATGTATGGTCGTCTGCTAATCGCAAATAGTGAATGTGAATATATGATCATCTTTGAGACGATCCTTTGGTCACCTTTGGTGGGACCAAAGAGATGAAATTTACCTGAGCTTTGAGCGCCTGAAATGTGGCTGACCAATACGGTAGCAGGTGCTCCCCCACTTCGACAGAGGTGTGAAAGGACCTGGAGAATGGCCATGTTTCAGCACTCTACCGCTGGATCTTGTGCTGTTAAAACCTGTTTTAGTAGTGCTCCATAATGACAAAAGAGTGGAGACATGGTACGCATGTGGAATATTTAAGAGTAGTTTGAAATAATAATTTCTCTATTTCAGGAACTTTTGTGGGGAGAATTAAATGTCAGGCAGGTAATATTAATGGGATTGTAGTAATCTTCGGAAGTGACCAACGGTCACAATGAAACCACGTGTAGCAACAAGTTGAAATACTTCCGTGTGCTTAAGTTAAGCTGAATTACTAGCGTGTGTACAATAAGTTGAAATATTTAAGAAATAGCGTGTGTACCATAAGTTGAAATATTTAAGAAATGGCGTGTGCTGGACTTGAAATTAGAGACGAGTACTTCCACGTGGTGAGTACTGTGTGAGTCCCAATCTGTGTATGAGACAAAGGATAAAGAGAATTACTCGTCCATGGTATCAGTTGAGGACTCGCGTGTGTGATGAATACGTTCTTAATATTACTTTGCGTGATATGATTCCGTGTGACGCTAGATTCAAACTCTGAGAGAGAAGCAAGGTGAGTCGGCCGTCTATCCAGCAACGCCACTTGGCTTGCATTGCACAGGAAGACGTGCATATATCTCAAGAGTTCATAGTAGGAAAGTAGAATTACGAAGTGGGGCAGTGTCGTGTGAAACTGGGATAAATATTAATTGAAGTGGGAAAGCTGAAAGTGATAATGTTGTGACTATTCCTTGTGTAGTATTTCATATTGTAGTGTGGTGTATGTCATGTAATTTAAGTATGTGTGGTTTGCATGGGAGAGTAGCAAGACAGTTTCAGAGGTAGTGGGTTGTGCATGTTCCTTTTGTACTGCTCGGTCTGGAGGAAAGTTTCGTGATGATGCTTGTGAGAGTGGAAGTGTGAGAAATAATAAAAGATCCACCATCCTATTCAGAAAGTGCACTGTAGCGTTAAATAATTACGAGACCATAATATAGAGATTCACCAATGTTAAGCCATGCCCACTGGACGGAATTTCTCATGTGTTATTGTTGTAGGTTTTAGAATTTGTGTGTTTAGGTTATAGAATTTATCGGAATAAATAAGATAGTGAAAAGAAAAAGATTGGTGGCCTTTTCCTTCGAATTGTATGTTGTCATGATATCCAGAATTTATAATGTATGCGCCACTCATATTCAGTGCGATGGCCACGTGTTGATAAAAGCCGTTAAATAAAAGAAAAATGTGGTATTGCCAGTGCGTAGTGAACAGTCAGAGTTCTGTAAAGTACTGATAGTCAGATGTGCGTTTCCGTTGCGTATTATTCATACAGGAGGTTGATTAGTGACTTAATTGTGAGTACGAGAGTTCATGTTACTCGATAAATAAGAATGAATCCACTCACTTGGCAGACCACTCGTCTTGCAGGCCTGGCTGCTTGATGCCACAGTATGAGCAAGGCACGTGGGTGCCTCTCAAAGTAGTTCTAGGTTCTACGGGATTGATGACCTCAGATGGTAAGTCCCACAGCGCTCAGAGTCATTTTGAAACTCCCCAAGCTGGTCGGCCGTGTGGAAGCCTCTTCACGTCTACGTAGTTACCGCACCTGAACGTGCTTGCTGTAGTTAAGCCTTATACACTTTCCGCACTAACCAACGTGGAACTACGGTTCGTCTGTGGAAAGCCATTAATTCGACTTTTCCTTTTTCCAGAATTTAGAATTAAGGAGTTAGTAATATACGGGTACGTAATCTAATGGTAAGGTGCTGCGACGAAGAAAGTTACGTAATATTCGGGAGTATTGCAAATGTTTTGTTCTGTGGTATTTAGACTTTTAATGTTTTCCCGGAATGTTAGCATGCTTTCTTCAACTACAGTGTGATAAATATTTGCCCTCACACTTGTCGAAACACTCTTTTGCATTGCGTATAATAACGCTCATGTCGACTAGACTCAAAACTCAGACCTTCTTGCTTCTCTAGCACACTTCAGGCACGATGTGCAAGGGGAGACCAAAACGTATGAGGAAGTGTCTGCAGCGTATGTGCAACGTACGCGACACAGACACAGGTATATACAGAGTGAATCACCTAAAACTTGCACCGCAGATATTGCGGAAATGGAAAGTACTGCTGATGTGTGGTTTTCATAGAATGGATTATTGTCAGGGGCTCGTATTGTTAGCCAATAAACAGAGTGTAACACTAAATAGAAAGTGTTTATTTCCTGGAAACATCCTTTTTTTTAAAAATGGAACAATCTACATCTACATCTACATGGATACCCTACAAATCACATTTAAGTGCCTGGCAGAGGGTTCATTGAACCACCTTCACAATTCTCTATTATTCCAATCTCGTACAGCGCGCAGAAAGAACGAACACCTATATCTTTCTGCACGAGCCCTGATTTCGCTTATTTTATCACGGCGATCGTTTCTTCCTATGTAGGTCAGTGTCAACAAAATATTTTCGCATTCGGAGGAAAAAGTTGATGATTGGAATTTCGTGAAAACAACCTAAGACGACTGCTCAGATTGTCTGCCAAATCGTTTATATAGATAAGGAACAGCCATTGAATTGGCATTGACAGACTAAAAGAAGGGTAAATTAGAATGGCAGTGGTGTTTGTTGCAGGACTGTAAAGCGAGTCGTTTCCGAGATATCGTATTTTGAAAAGTTTCAACACCGACACTTGTTTGTGCCATTCAACCTACGTAGGTGCTAGGTGCGACGTTGCTATGTTTGCTTACAGTGTTCTTATAGCGTTTCTTGAGTATATTACGTCTTCCTACTCAGTTACTGTAGACAGTCCAAGCAGTAGGTCATGAATGGACGATGGAATTTACCAGTGCAGAAAAAGTCGACATGATCACTGTGTGTGGAGACTGTAGGAAGGATCCAGCACCTTACTGTACGATGTATGCGACAACATATTGTTGTTGCTGTTGTTGTTGTTGTGGTCTTCAGTCCTGAGACTGGTTTGATGCAGCTCTCCATGCTACTCTATCCTGTGCAAGCTTGTTCATCTCCCAGTACCTACTGCAACCTACATCCTTCTGAATCTGCTTAGTGTATTCATCTCTTGGTCTCCCTCTACGATTTTTACCCTCCACGCTGCCCTCCAATGCTAAATTTGTGATCCCTTGATGCCTCAAAACATATCCTACCAACTGATTCCTTCTTCTAGTCAAGTTGTGCCACAAACTTCTCTTCTCCCCAATCCTATTCAATACCTCCTCATTAGTTACGTGATCTACCCACCTTATCTTCAGCATTCTTCTGTAGCACCACATTCCGAAAGCTTCTATTCTCTTCTTGTCCAAACTAGTTATCGTCCATGTTTCACTTCCATACATGGCTACACTCCATACAAATACTTTCAGAAACGACTTCCTGACACCCAAATCCATACTCGATGTTAACAAACTTCTCGTCTTCAGAAACGATTTCCTTGCCATTGCCAGTCTACATTTTATATCCTCTCTACTTCGCCCATCATCAGTTATTTTACTCCCTAAATAGCAAAACTCCTTTACTATTTTAAGTGTCTCATTTCCTAATCTAATTCCCTCAGCATCACCCGATTTAATTTGACTACATTCCATTATCCTCGTTTTGCTTTTGTTAATGTTCATCTTATATCCTCCCTTCAAGACACTGTCCATTCCGTTCAACTGCTCTTCCAAGTCCTTTGCTGCCCCGACAGAATTACAATGTCATCGGCGAACCTCAAAGTTTTTACTTCTTCTCCATGAATTTTAATACCTACTCCGAATTTTTCTTTTGTTTCCTTTACTGCTTGCTCAATATACAGATTGAATAACATCGGGGAGAGGCTACAACCCTGTCTCACTCCTTTCCCAACCACTGCTTCACTTTCATGCCCCTCGACTCTTATAACTGCCATCTGGTTTCTGTACAGATTGTAAATAGCCTTTCGCTCCCTGTACTTTACCCCTGCCACCTTCAGAATTTGAAAGAGAGTATTCCAGTTAACAACGTCAAAAGCTTTCTCTAAGTCTACAAAAGCTAGAAACGTAGGTTTGCCTTTTCTTAATCTTTCTTCTAAGATAAGTCGTAAGGTTAGTATTGCCACACGTGTTCCAACATTTCTACGGAATCCAAACTGATATTCCCCGAGGTCCGCTTCTACCAGTTTTTCCATTCGTCTGTAAAGAATTCGCGTTAGTATTTTGCAGCTGTGACTTATTAAACTGATAGTTCGGTAATTTTCACATCTGTCAACACCTGCGACAACATATCCAAATAGAATTCAATCATCTCGGCAGTTATCTATCAACCTCTTCAAGTGGTTACGTGAAAGTAGTAGTGTAACACCTAGACAATCTAGCAGGAGGAAACAAGTGACGACAGAGTTGAGGGAAATTAGTGTCCTTGCTACTGTTGCAGTTGATCCGCACTTTAGTTCCTGCGTAATCGCTCGAGGAAGTGGCATGAGTGAGGAAAGTGTACTTCGTATTCTCCATCGACGTACGTTACATCGCTCTCGATCCTGAGCTGCATTGAAACGGTTATGAGAATCGTGGTAACTTCTCTAAATTTTCATTAAGAAAGGATATTCCCTGTCGCATCGTGTATCTTGTTCAGTGATCACGGCCAGGTAAACCGCTGAAACATGCGCTGTTGCCAATCGCCGTTGGCTTCGTCAGGTGGGAGGTCGGCGTCCCAGGAGTGTAAACCTGTGGTGTTGGGTAGTTAACTGTCAGCTCACAGGCCCATGTTCCACGGACAGAACACTGAACACGCACAACTGTCGCAGCCTCCAAACAGATCTTCTTCCACGGATGCTGGAAGACGTTCCTGTGCAGACCAGGAGGAACTTGTGGCAGCAACATGATGGTTGTCTCGCCAGTAGTGCACGGGGTACTACAGAATATCATCACGAAGTGCTTACAAATCGCTGGTTTGGACACGGAGGACCTGTACCCGCGCCAGCTCATACCCTCATTCGACGCCTGTAGATTTTTTCCGTGGGAAAAGCTGAAAGACCCTGTCTACAAAGACGTACCAACTATATCTGATGTGCAACGTCGTATTACTGTAACTTGCTCGGACGTATCCGCTGAAATACTAGCACGTGTGCTGTTGTGTTGGCAGAAGAGCCAACACCGTGTTACGAGAGGAGGCCGAAATGCACGCGTTTAGCTCACGCGGGCTGGCGTGAGGGAGGACTATACTGACGTGAGGTCTGTAACATGACAAGGAATTAGAATTCAGAAAGCGGACGAAATTAGTTTGATACTTAACTTTAATCCATCAATGACGTAGCTGAAGGCTATGCTAAACTATTGTCTCGGCAAATGAGAGCGTAAGTAGACAGTGAACCATCGCTAGCAAAGTCGGCTATCTAACTGGGGCGAGTGCTAGGGAGTCTCTAGATTAGACCCTTCGTGTGGCGGCGCTCGTTCTGCAATCACTGACAGTGGCGACACGCGGGTCCGACGTATACTAACGGACCGCGGCCGATTTAAAGGCTACCACCTAGCAAGTGTGGTGTCTGGCGGAGACATCACATGTGCACCAGTCGTTCCATCTCAGACTGGGAGCTTGTATGGCCGCTGGCGGTGGCCATGGCCATCTTGAACACAAGTTGTGATGGTCAGTTGTCTCGTTACTGCTGAGAATCCACATAAGTACTGTAAGCACTTGTGTTGTTCGTTACTGCGCGCTGCCACGTGTATTCTACAAGTGTATGTGTGGGAACTTCTGAAAATACGTATCTCGTAAACGACTCGCACTAGAATTCTGCAACAAACAGCACTGACATTCTAATTTATCCTACTTTTAGTGTTTTAGTGTCAGTAGGCATTGTTCCATTTACAACAGTGTATGTTTGCACAAAAAATACACTTGCTGAGTATTATTACAACATGTTGAAATTTCCGGTGAAATATTGTGGTGATTCGACATGTACAAGCACCGACCTGTAGGCGAGGCATTAGTGTGGCGTTTAGGTCTCTCCGACCTACGTGCGGTAAATGGGCGAACGTGAACTATGACGACGTTATTACCAAATCCATCAAAACAGGACCTACATGCTGTTAATCTTTTGTTGGCTACCGAAAAAGAAACACCTGTTAAACTTCCATCGCAGAATGAAGAATTTGCCCAGCCGCTGTGACCGAGCGGTTGTAGGCGCTTCAGTCCGGAACCGCGCGCCTGCTACGGTAGCAGGTTCGAATCCTGCCTCGGGCATGGATGTGTGTTATGTCCTTAGGTTAGTTAGGTTTAAGTAGTTCTAAGTTCTAGGGGACTGATGACCTCAGATATTAAGTCCCATAGTGCTCAGAGCCATTTGAACCAATGAAGAATGCGTATGGGGCAGAATGTCTGTCGGAAACCAGCTGCGGCAAGGGGTGCTGCTGCTGTATGATAAAGCACGTCCCCATATCGCAAATGTCGTAACGCAGAAGTTACTCGTATGTCAGCTGAAGTGGGGCCATATGGTCGTGACCTCTCCCCCCGTGAGCGTCACTCCTCGAAGAGCCGTCGATTCCGGTAGGATGACGAATTGGGAGCAGGTAGCTACTCATTTCTTTGTGCAAGAGGACACATGCTTCACCAAACGGGTATCTTCAACTTGTACGGTCGATGGATGACTGCCTCAGTGCTCACGGCGATTCAGCCTGTCTGGGATACCGGTTCTGGAAACAGTTTGATCGTCCCATATGTAATTTGTTCAATTCGTATTATGTTTTGAAAATAAATTATGAGATGACTGTAATCAACAGTAGCCGACAGAAGGATAAAAATCTTCACAACATGTATGCAGTTGAAAGGAGGGTGTTTAATATGTCATGACAATTTTCGGGTAGCTTTGGCCATAAAAGTGAATGAAATTATTAATTTTATAAATTACTCAAACTCCATAGTATTGATATAACTACATTTTTTGTAAGTCTGTTCCTGAGAGCACAGATCTTGGTCAGAGAGGTTAGTCTCACTTTGTCAGAGTAGCAGTCAGTAAGTGTGTGTTAGACAGCCTGCCTATGTACTTGGTTTGAGAAAGATGGAAACTGGTCTGCCGTCTAGTGAAGGCAGCATTATCTGAAAATGATTTTGTATTAATTTTGTCTGAGAAAAGGATTTGTGGAACTGAGATGATGAATGCAAAAATGTCGGAGAGAAAGTTTTCTAAGGTGATCTAGGTTTTTTTTACATGTATTCGTAATTGCGTAGTTTATTGTAGTTAAACATCGTGTATGGTTAGTTTACTGTAGAAATTTTATAGTCAAGGAAATGGATTGGCCTTATAATTGAAACAAGTGTTAAGGAAAGCAATTGTACACAGGATTAGCCGACTGGACTGAGTGGCTGATCCCGGCGGAGGTTCGAGTCATCCCTCGGGCATGGGTGTGTGTGTTTGTCCTTAGGATAATTTAGGTTAAGTAGTGTGTGAGCTCAGGGACTGATGACCTTAGCAGTTAAGTCCCATAGGATTTCACACACATATACACATATACATTACTATGGAGTGTTGCTAAGTTTTCAAGTTGTCAGAACTTTATGCAACGGTGTATTGTTATGACCTAATAAAGCATAGTTACACTTTGGGTCGTTATTGCCATTTACCATTCAGTACGTTAGTTCGTCATTTTTGAGTCTTTACCTTTATGAGTGGGTTCGTATTCGCGCTTTGCACATCACAGTACTTTAAATAAACTTTGATTTTGACAGTTTCTTTGTTATCTTAATAGTTACAGATTGCAGAATAGACGAGCGTTCCGTGCGCACATTTAATTGTCAGCAGAATTCATGTTGGCTATAAGGTAAAGAGTTTGTCTGATTATATTTGTGAAAATATCATACCTGTTCAGAGGTTTCACATCAGTAAAACATTTCAGAAAAGTGCTATCCTGTTACTTTCGAAACATTATCTTGAAGTCAGATGCGTTAAATTTTATGTTCATTTGCTATGTAATGCGAATTACAGTTCTGGTACACTGAATCTTTGCAAGACTAAAGATAAAGATTAACAATATTCAGGGCCAATATTTTATTCGGAATCATTTTCTTTTGGTGGCCGTGCGGTTCTAGGCGCTACAGTCTGGAGCCGCGCGACCGCTACGGTCGCAGGTTCGAATCCTGCCTCGGGCATGGATGTGTGTGATGTCCTTAGGTCAGTTAGGTTTTAGTAGTTCTAAGTTCTAGGGGACTGATGACCTCAGAAGTTAAGTCCCATAGTGCTCAGAGCCATCTGAACCATTTTTTTTTTAAATTTTCTTTTGCAGCCAGATAGCATACGTAAATTTCATTGAAGACAGGTTCCCTTCTCGCAGGCCAATTGTTTGATACTTTCATTTTAACACAGTTCTGTTGCCATACATTGGGATTCATACATTTCAGTAAACGAGTAAGTTCTATACTTGTTTGATGAGATACTAACCACAGCATTATACTTCCCCAGTCTGATCGTTTTTACAGTGTGTGTGTAACACGCCAGTGGGGGCAATGACACGAATAAATAATTCTAATGAACTCGGGTCTGGGAATCAGTGGTTTACCCAATAGGACGTATACACAGGTACACTCACGCCAGGGTTACTATCCAGCCTTTCGTAATGCTGAAACGATGCATATGTGGTACATGCATGCTGGTGCACCGTCATACTATCATGTGGCAGTGCAGGCATTCGTAGCACGAATTTTCGACGACAGGTATATTTGTCGTAGCACGGCAGTACCATAGCGTCCCATGTCCCACGACTTGAACTCCTTTTTGTTTTGGAAGGGGGGGGGGGGGGCATTTTGGAAAGTTTTGGTGTATTCCAGCCCTGTTGCTAGTGAAAGTGAACTTCAGGACCATATTGTAGAGATTTTCAGTGCATTCTGAACCGTACTTATTTTTCAAAATATATGAGTATCGATGAAGAGAGGCGCTGAAGCCTACCTTCACATGAACAGAAGCCATATTGTTATACGTTTGTCCTCAAGTGAGTATCTGCAGCTTGGATCCTCGGGGACTCTTAAAGTTTCGTATCGAGGAAACCTCTGGCTGCCAACCTACTTTTATCAGGATTATTTGCTTGTTTTATTGTACTCCACCGCCCATTCCCTTTGTACCTATAACAGTCAAACACTCTGCACTCGTTCCATACGAGGGATGGCAGTTTTGTGCAGACGCAGTGTTGATAAGTTGCTCGCTCGATGTATGGAGGCAAACAGTACACCACGACCGTCCATTTGCGTACATTATGTATGCCAACGACACTGATTTCCACGTCATACCAGGTCTCAGCTTGGGAATCTTTTGTAGCGGAAATTTCTTTATCGCGTAGCGCTCTACGACAAAAAAAAAAAAAAAGAACCAGCCGTATGAATGTAGGATACTTGAAACAGAGCTTTGAATATCGAGCATGTAATAATAATTAGTCCATGTAGTTGATCGTTACAATGAGGATGTACGAGGGTCATTCAACAAGTAGTACCCCACTTTTTTTTTCTCAGAACATATTTATTGTTAAGAGTCAGAATTTGGTGACGATATACATCAACATGTCTTGGCCATGTGCTATTTTTCTATGTAATCTCTATCACGTTCTATTGCCGTACACCAACTTTGTTAAACCACATGTATTCCAAAATGGTAAAAGCTCCTGTCCTGTAGGGGTAACCATGTTTTCACTGCATGACTGACACTCTCGCCCTCTTCAAAGTTTGTTCCCCGCAGAGAGTATTTAAGCGGACTAAAGAGATGGAAGTCTGAGGGTGCCAGATCTGCAATGTAGGGTAGATGAGGCAATGATGTTCAACCCAATTTGGCGATGTGTTTACCGGTCCTCAGACTTGTGTGTGGACATGCATTATCCTGTTGAAGCAAGATTTCTGCTGGATTCTTGTCCGATCGAACACGTCGGAAGTGGTTCTTGAGTTCATTCAGAGTCTTCAGGTGACTGTGAGACGACATCCCGAGCGTGGCTGATCATGGAGCTCTGTTTCTGCATTTCCTGAGGCTGTGCTTTTTTTTACCCATCGCCCAACTGTACTCCGATCAACTGCAGCATCGCCATACAGTGAACGCAAACGTTTATGGATGTTCACCACGGTTTCTTTTTCTGCACACAAGAATTCGATAACAGCAGGCTGCTTGTAACGCGAGTCGTATGTAGACACCATTCCATTTAGACGCTGTACTACATCTACATCTACATCTACATCACTACTCTGCAATTCACATTTAAGTGCTTGGCAGAGGAGTCATCGAACCACAATCATACTATCTCTCTACCATTCCACTCCCGAACAGTGCGCGGGAAAAACGGACACCTAAACCTTTCTGTCCGAGCTCTGATTTCTCTTATTTTATTTTGATGATTATTCCTACCTATGTAGGTTGGGCTCAACAAAATATTTTTGCATTCGGAAGAGAAAGTTGGTGACTGAAATTTCGTAAATAGATCTCGCCGCGACGAAAAACGTCTTTGCTTTAATGACTTCCATCCCAACTCGCGTATCATACCTGCCACACTCTCTCCCCTATTACGTGATAATACAAAACGAGCTGCCCTTTTTTGCACCCTTTCGATGTCCTCCGTCAATCCCACCTGGTAAGGATCCCACACCGCGCAGCAATATTCTTACAGAGGACGAACGAGTGTAGTGTAAGCTGTCTCTTTAGTGGACGGCTCTGCCATCTGCCAGAACGGTTCGAAACTTCACCGGCGCACAGAGCAAACATTATATGTGAAGTACCAAAAATGACGTTTGTCTATTATATTAATGGTTTTTTTTTAAAAATGTGGGGCATTGCTTACTGAACGAAACTCGTATCAGTGGACGAGTGTCGGCTGCGTCCTTGTAGGGACAGTCCATATAAACCAATTTGTGTCTTCCTAAAATGTAATGTTTCACTCCACGAAAAACTGAAAAATTCACTCATTTTGGTTAAACAGCCACAAGGAACCAGTCCTTGAGACATTAGAGATATGTTATAAAAACTCGGTACTCACAAAAATTCGTCTCGTTCGACTGACACAGCACGCTGTTGAAGACACTTCACCCGTATTTTGCTACAGGAGGAACCTAATCATAGTCATGCCATCCAGATTTTGATTTTCCACGACTTTCCGCCGTTACCTGAATCGATTACTGCTGATGTTTCTTTTGAACAGGCCAGGGAAGATTTACATGTCTTCATTATCTAACGGTGATTGTAATGTATCACGATACTGTGTACAGTGACCACGATGGCAGGACGTCTCTCGTTTCCCTTTCTCTACCTTTAGTTTTTGCCTGTGACAACGGAAAACATTTTCAAAATAAATTTTAATTGGGCTTGTGTTTATAAAATTCTGATGCAAACCTTCAGAAACCTGAAACATTCGTGCGAAAGCGCTATCAGTTCCCTTGTTGCTGAGTAAATGAGTGTCGACAGTACAAATAATTAATACCTTTGGTGTGGACAAATGATCGTGGTAGACACCGTACTGTGGTTAAATTTGTGAAGTCTATGAGCTCATGGAATAGTAAGCAGAACTACGAAATTTCAGCTATCACCTCAGAAGTGGCAAGGCACATAAATAAATTCAGAGAGATACTTCCCAAACTGTTTATCATTTCAAGTGAAACATAGACGACAACACTCGGAAGAACACAGGTACTTCGGCTCGAACCACGTGGAAGTCTATATCACTACAAAGAAAATGTATACAAAACATATTCGAAAGTCATACGAAAGTGTCAAGAAATGAGGAAGCTATTTATAAAGTTTACCTATGACTCGGAAGTGACATATAGACAAAGCGAATTATGACTCATGTGAATCAAGACTACATATCACACAGCACAGAGCATATTGAATCCTATGTTACTCGTAATGGCTCAGTACAGATGTCAATTCTTTGCTCTGAAATTATATGCCAATCTGCACTTTCCATTGCGTAACCTCGTAATAATAATGAGCATATGGCATTGGTGGCCGGGAGACCCCTCGCGGGGCGGTTCGGCCGCCGCTCCACAAGTTCCTTAAGGCCAATACGGTGGCTTGCGAGTGAATGAGGATGAGATGATGATGAAAGACACACAACACTCAGTCATCTCGAGGCAGAGAAAATCCCTGACACCGCCGGGAATCGAACCCAAGACCCCGTGCGCGGGAACCGAGAACGCTACCGCAAGACCACGAGCAGCGGACCTTAACCTTGTAATTTGTTACTAGTTAATACAGAAAGCAAATCTCGTTGCAAGTTTGCGCAAGCAAACCCAAGCAGAAACCGCCAGCCAACCTGTCCGTCTACATACACCAGACTATGCACAAATTAACAACAAGACTAGGCTCTCCGTTCTCGTTTGAACGCCGACCTCAGCATCTTACCCCAAGTCGTGCTCATCCCTCATTGGTCGAGACAATGTTCACCAGAGAATGTCGCCCAAACTTGCCGTCCAGACTATCTTCATCTGAGGCATCGATTAGTGCGCACACAACAATCACAACAAAAGTGCTCGCGTGTTAATAGACACGGAAGGTAGTAAAAGCTCAATGTTGACCTATCTGACAGCAACCTTCAAAGTAAACTAAAATCGTTCCAATCCCCTGTTCCAGGTCAAGATTTTTGAGAGGATTGCCTTGGTTGTCAGGTGAACTTGTGATATCCTACCGTTTATTTATTCCCAACTAGCAAGAAATGAGTGTCGAAAGGACAGGCCCAGTATACAATAAAGTCAAAACAGTCTTCGGTGACATTTAAAGCAAAGGTGGTAACATTAAGCGTGCAACGCCAATTCCACTGTTAAATGAAGAGGAGAGAGCGCATAGGTGGAAAGAGTACATTGAAAGCCTCTATGAGGGGGGAAGATTTGTCTGATAGAAGAAGAAACACGAGTCGATGTAGAAGAGATAGGGCATCCAGTATTAGATTCAGAATTTCAAAGAGCTTTAGAGGACTTAAGATCAAATAAGGCAGAAGGGATGGATAACATCCCATTCGAATTCCTAAAATCATTGGGAGAAGTTGCAATAAAATGATTATTCACGTTGGTGTGTAGAATGTATGAGTCTGGCGACATACCATCTAACTTTCGGGAAAATATGATTCACAAAATTCCGAAGACAGTGAGAGCTGATAAATGCAGGAATTATCGCACAATCAGCTTGATAGCTCATGCATCCAAGTTCCTGACAAGAATAATATACAGAAGAATGGAGAAGAAAATTGAGGATGTGCTAGATGACGATCAGTGTGGCTTTAGAAAAGGTAAAGGCACGAGAGAGCCAATTATGACGTTGGGGTTAATAATGGAAGCAAGACTAAAGAAAAATCAAGACAGTTTCATAGGATTTGTCGATCTGAGAAAAGCGTTCGACAATGTAAAATGGTGCAAGATGTTCGAAATTCTGAGAAAAATAGGGGTAAGCTATAGGAAGAGACGGGTCATATACAATAAGGACAACAGCCAAGAGCAGGCCGCTGTGGCCGAGAGATTCTAGGCGCTTCAGTCTGAAACCACGTGGCTGCTACGGTCGCAGTTTCGAATCCTGCCTCGGGCATGGGTGCGTGTGATGTCCTTAGTTTAGTTAGGTTTAAGTAATTCTAAGTTCTAGGGGACTGATGAATCAGATGGTAAGTCCCATAGTGCTCTGAGCCATTTGAACCAATTGAACAGCCAAGAGGGAATAATAAGAGTGGACGATCAAGAACTAAGTGGTCGTATTAAAAGGGGTGTAAGACAAAGATGTAGTCTTTCGCCCCTACTGTTCAATCTGTGCATCGAGGAAGCAATGATGGAAATAAAAGAAAGGTTCAGGAGTGGAATTAAAACTCAAGGTGAAGGGGTGTCAATAATACTGATGGCATTGCTATCCTGAGTGAAAGTGAAGAAGTATTACATCATCTATTGAATGGAATGAACTGTCTAATGAGTAGAGAGTATGGATTGAGAGTACATCGAAGAAAGACGAAGGTAATGAGAAGCAGTAGAAATGAGAATAGCAAGAAACTTAATATCAGGATCGATGGTCACGAAGTAGATGAAGATAAGAAATTCTGCTACCTAGCCAGTAAAATAACGAGTGACGCACGGAGCAAGGAGGATATCAAAAGCATACTAGCTATGGCAAAGACGACATTCCTGGCCAAGAGAAGTCTACTTATATCAAACATAGGCCTTAATTTGAGGAAGAAATTTCTGAAAATGTACGTCTGTAGTACAGCATTGTGTGGTAGTGAAACATGGACCGTGGGGAAACCGGAACGGAAGAGAGTCGAAGCATTTGAGATGTGGTGTGTTGAAGATTAGGTGGACTGATAAGGTAAGGAACGAGAAGGTTCCGCAAAGAGTCGGAGAGGAAAGGAATATGTGGAAAACACTGATAAGGAGAAGGGACAGGGTGATAGGATATCTGTTAAGACATGAGGGAATGACTTCATGGTACTAGAGGTTGCTGTTGAGGGCAAAATACTGTAGAGGAAGACAGGGATTGGAGTACATCCAGCAAATAATTGAGGACGTAGGTTGCAAGTGCTACTCTTGAGATGAGACGCATCAAACCAGTCAGAAGAGTGATGGCACCCCTCCCCCCAAAAAGAAGAAAAAATGAAAAAGAAACTAGCAAACGCATCTATCTCACGACAAGGTCGGCCGATAATTGTCTGAAAAGAACCGCAAGTGTTAAGTAACAAATTTCCCTGTGGAATTCGTCGATGCACATGGCGGGACTGAAGAGAAAGTAAGTGTGAACAGGGTCTGTGCACTCGAAAATGTATATTAAATTAACCGAGGGTGTGGTGGGATGTGTACGATGCACTTGGAAAATCGTGAAACAGTCTAAGATTCTTAGCATATAAATTTAGCTCTTTTGAGGAGGAGTTCCATCAGCACCTGTATACTCAGAATTCACCAACAAGTGACTGCAATTTTATCGGAGTAGAAATAAAGCGAAGCGTTTCTTTCAAAAGCACTCGAGCTCTGTACCTGCGTAGTTACATCTGAAGGCCTCTGAACGGAGCAGATAATACAGTGAGACACCTTTCCGAATGGATAGTTTTCCATAGGTAAATAAACCTACGTCCACACGATTAATAAAGAACTGGAGCATTTATTGCCTGGTCATTCGTTTGTTGCACTGCGTGCTGAAGAATGCCTAACGTGGCTCACTGGTACAGTGGTCGAAGATACGCAAGAAAATAGAAACCTACGATGCACCTGTACACTCACAAAACAAGCGAACATTGTAAACGTATATGTTGTTCTTGCTGACCTGATCTTCAGTACGATGATTGGTCCCATCGTGCTCAACACGCTACTTCATCCTGTGCAAGTCTTCGTCTCTCGATAACTTCTGCAACCTTTATCCATTTGGACGTGCTCACTGTAGCTCAAGCTTCACCTTTTACCATTTTTACCCCCTACACATCCCTCATTAATCAAACTATCAACTCGAAGATCACTCAGGGTATGTCCCACAGTGTCAGCTTGTGCCACACCTCCATATAAGATTTCCGTACAGTGGTGTTTGATATTTACCAGATGATTTTTCGGTATTCTTATGTGTCATAATTTTCCCTCCTTATCTTAACAGTTTATTATCCTCGTTTCACTACTGTACAAGGCTACACTCCAGATAAATGTTTTCAGGGAAGACGTACTAACGTGTAATTTTAAATTAAATTTTCGAGGATTTATCCCCTTCGGAAGCGACTTTCTTGTTAGTGCAAGTCCGAAACATATATAGCTCCTACAAAATAAGGACATGAGTGAAAGTTCTTCGCCCTAGCCACTTCAAATGGTTCGGAGAATAGTTATGATGCGGTGACACGTATGTCACACGAAATGGTATTGTTTGGCTAAATGTGTATTTCAAGGAAATGCTGGCAAAATCAGAGTTCTCTGATCCATCTTTTTTATGTTCCAGCAATTCACTGTCGTTAATTGGGCGATTTAAACGCTACTAGCCATTGTCTTGAAAACTAACATGATTTAGGTTGCCTCAGAACATATAATATGCTATAGAAACCCTAACACAGACCCTGAATTAAACTTCGTAAGAAATGAAAGATTATATGTTTGGTCGCAAAAAGTCTAGCTATTATCTTTCTTTTTAAATACTGAAATCTTAGGAATGATGTAATAGAGTTAGAGGCAAGTAAACTGTGAATACATTTCTGGGCACAGTCGCACATCCACGTGCATTGGTGTTGGAAATTTGCCAAATTATTTATTATACGTATACGAGCAGAGTCTGGTCGGAAACATTAGTTTCAGTTCGGTTGACACGAGCTATCTACCAAGGGCGCTACGTCGTAATTTGTGCCTAAATGGCCTTCAGTCGCCCGGAAACAAACCTGTATTTCAGCATCCTGTGAAGCTGTCGAGAGAGCGCGGAAAGGTCTGAACTTGCGAAAAGCAATTACTGCCGATCACGGAACGTAATTTGCTATACAAGGTCGCAGCTCTTTCTAACTTTGGAAACCTTTAAAGGTAAGTTCTACGCGTGCTTGACCCGAGGTATGTAACATTGCTCAACGCGTGAAAAGTGAATGAAATAAGCTAAACTCGGTTAATTTGATGTCACTGAACCGAGATAATATTAGCATATTTGCTCTTGTTTTCGAACGGAAGGCGTAATAACATGATTTTCAACAAATATCAGTCCCCACGTGTAAGCTGTTGGCAGCACTTACTGAGGACGCAGTAACCGTCACAGCACGGTCTCACCACTCCTGCATCCTCTGGAAGTCTTCTTCCCGTGACAAATGGCTCCGGTCCATATGGTTTTCAATTCTTACAAGGGAACCTCCCCATCACACCCCCCCTCAGATTTAGTTATAAGCTGGCATAGTGGATAGGCCTTGAAAAACTGAACACAGATCAATCGAGAAAACGGGAAGAAGTTGTGTGGGCCGCCCGGTGTGACCGAGCGGTTCTAGGCGCTTCAGTCTGGAACCGCGAGACCGCTACGGTCACAGGTTCGAATCCTGCCTGGGGCATGGAAGTGTGTGATGTCCTTAGGTTAGTTCGGTTTAAGTAGTTCTACGTTCTAGGGGACTGATGACCTCAGATGTTAAGTCCCATAGTGCTCAGAGCCATTTGAACCATTTTTTTGAAGTTGTGTGGAACTATGAGAAAAATAAGCAAAATATACAAACTGAGTAGGCCATGCGAAGACAGGCAACATCAAGGAGAACGTGAGCTCAGGAGCGCCGTGGTCCCGCGGTTAGCGTGAGCAGCTGCGGAACGAGAGGTCCTTGGTTCAAGTCTTCCATCGACTGAAAAGTTAATTTTTTTTATTTTTCAGACAATTATTTTGCGAAGCTGCACAGGTACACAGAGCAGTATTGTTTACGTGATCGTGTGTGATGTCCTTAGGTTAGTTCAGGCACTCACACATAATCAACTTCGCTCTCCAAAATTCCAGGACATGTTCAGATTTGCTTGGACATATGCAGGATTTGACGGTGTACACACGGAAAAATTTGAAAACATTAAAAACATATGTTTTGACAGAGCGCAGGGGAAACTGAGCGACTGTGAAACGGTTGCATTCATTTGTTGCAGTTTATGTGACAAACTCTTATGTTTTCATCACTTTTTTGGGAGTGATTATCACATCCACAAGAAAACCTAAATCGGGCAAGGTAGAATCTTTTTACTCATTCACCAAGTCTACAAGTTAGGTGGGTCGACAACTTATTCCTGTCATGTGACGCACATGCCGTCACCAGTGTCGTATAGAATATATCAGACGTGTTTTCCTGTGGAGGAATCGGTTGACCTATGGCCTTGCGATCAAATATTTTCGGTTCCCATTGGAGAGGCACGTCCTTTCGCCTACTAATCGCACGGTTTTGCGGTGCGGTCGCAAAACACAGACACTAAACTTATTACAGTGAACAGAGACGTCAATGAACGAACGGACAGATCATAACTTCAGAAAACAAAGAAAGTAAACTTCTCACTCGAGGGAGGACTTGAACCACGGACCTCTCGTTCCGCAGCTGCTTACGCTAACCACGGGACCACGGCGCTCCAGAGCTCAAACTATCCTTGATGTTGCCTATCTTGCGCATGGACTACTCAGTTTGTGTATTTTGCTTATTTTTTTCATAGTTCCACACAACTTCTTCCTGTTTTCTCGATTGATCTGAGTTCAGTTTTTCAAGGCCTATCCACTGTGCCAACTTATAACTAAATCTGAGGGGGGTGCGATGGGGAGTTTCCCTTTTTAGGAATGGTTTGCATTATGTGGCAGTGTCTGACAGTTCTCGATGGTCTTTGATGAGAATTATGTTGAGCTGTTCTCCAGTACTTCCAGGCAAGTACAACACGGTGTCTTTAATTGTCCAGAAAACTGCTATTATATTTTCTGTGAAGTGAGTCAAATTGTGCCGGGGTCCACCAACTACAGTGATGCATATTATTTCTGAGTGGACTTCTTCTTTTACACTTCAAGCGCTGTGCATTTTCCTGTTGCTATACCTACATTTTCCTCGCTCTTCCTTGGTTTCTTCTCTCATTAAGTTTGTATGATTCTGTGAGGAAACGTTTACCTACTCATCATCTTGAAGTGTTCATTCCTGTTTGTTCTATTTTCATGAATTTTATTTAACAGTTTATTAACCCTCAGTCCATTTGTAATGTCGTCATTCTTAATTCAGTCTAATCTGTTACATCATTTTAATGCTCTCAGAAACTTTATTTCTGCTGGCTATATTCAGTTTTGCTGATGATGTTTATATAACACCCATGGAGCAGCCAGAGTCTCATTAAATTTCAATAGTACTTCTGTATTTGGCTTTTCAGGGGCCCGGTTGTATTTTCTTTTAATTTGGTCCCACTGTTAAAACAAACAATGTCCCCATAAAGAAAAGAATCCATGTTTGCTGAGCTTAACGTACGCTCTCATGACATAAGAATTTCTGTTCATAAAGCTTCAGGAGGAGGTTGCTGTATTCTCTGAGAAATCCTCAGCTGAAGGCAAATACGGTACCCATTCAGTTCGAGAGACACAGTCTTCTCACGCAGCACATCCTTCCTGATTCACAAAATCACGCAATCATCATGGATATGGAATTCCTCCCCCCCCCCCCCCCTCCCACCCCGCCCCACCCCGCCAAAAAAAAAAGAGGCGGAACTTTTGGTATCTCGTCTAAAACAGTGTTCTGATCAGTGAACATTGTAAATGCTTTGTCTAAGATACTTTACTGAAGGAGTAAAGTCACACAGGAGAATGCAATTAAGTGCTCATAGCCGGATGGTGACGAAGGTATTCAGCACAGTACCAGAGACCCTGTCTCTTTCTTTTTTGTCGTATTTTGTTGCAATTTACGTACAATAAACACCCTTAGCTGAGAAATGACAAGAGGATCTAAGCTTCATAATCGGATTTTAAACTTCACAGAAAATTAAAAAACTGTGTAATTAGGAAGACGTTCTGGAAATTGACATTTGGTGAGAAAAAATCGGAAATGGTATTTCATTTGAACACTCACTTGGATATTCGTTATGTGTCACTTTTTAATGTTTATAGAACCTTACTTGAATATTGGAGGGCAGCGTGGAGGGTAAAAATCGTAGAGGGAGACCAAGAGATGACTACACTAAGCAGATTCAGAAGGATGTAGGTTGCAGTAGGTACTGGGAGATGAAGAAGCTTGCACAGGATAGAGTAGCATGGAGAGCTGCATCAAACCAGTCTCAGGACTGAAGACCACAACAACAACAACCTGAATTACTATTTTGGGCTCACTCTAACTTGCGACTAGAAGTCGGGCAGCAGTCCTGCCACTATTACGTGAATAAGTGAGCACATCTCTGTCACTGCTTTCTGGCCGCTAATAACGAGAGTTTCCCTATTGATAAAATTTTATTTATTTTACGAGCATACCCTGTAATCAGATAAAAGAACCTAAAAACGAGCTCACACGACGTGAGCTGATTTCCGCCTTAGCATTTTGAATAGCGCACCATTGCTTAGGTCGAAAATTTTTTACGCTGTGTTATGAACTAATTTCTTTTA
The DNA here is from genome assembly GCF_021461395.2 of Schistocerca americana. Taxonomy (NCBI): domain Eukaryota; kingdom Metazoa; phylum Arthropoda; class Insecta; order Orthoptera; family Acrididae; genus Schistocerca; species Schistocerca americana. The sequence goes on along the minus strand of NC_060121.1, from coordinate 47,500,912 downwards.
TCCGGTATCCTGACCGTGGGCTGGACCTAAAACGCGTAAAAAATGAGCTTTTGACATGAAAGTCTCTGTTAATAGTAGCGGCCAAAAATCAGTGATAGAGAGATGTTCAAAGTTTTTTGGCAGTACGAAGAATGTATTTCAGTAACTGCTGGGCATGGGAATCGAATATCTACAAAATCACTTTTATAACACTAGTAATGCTTTGAACGTCATTTCATCGGTGTGGACAAAAGCATCTAGCAAAATTTGTAGAGAAACACGAATTAACCAACTATTTTCCCGAACCAATCTCAGACCAGTACGTGTATTATGAGCCTCTTCTGCCTCCAAATAGTTCACGCCATTGTTTAAATTAATGTTCCTCATCATTGTCTAAAGCAATGCCCCATAACAGGTAATGCTTTCAATAACACACCTCTACAGTAGTTACTTTGTTCCTCTGGCATTATTGTCATTCCACAATACTGGATGTAGCTGCTTACGTATGACTTTATATTTCCCTATTTTGTTCCGTGCATCTTGAACATGCCATTCATTTGCTGTCGGTATTGTAACAGTTCTGACACTAAATGTAACTGGGTTTTCTCTTTTGATGCTAGTCACTTGTCAGGATGAGCTTTACTGCAATGGGCATTTAATTTTAAAGCTTTATGTCAGGATGAAAATACTAAATAAATTAATTCTTCTCTCTTAACAACATGTGGGCAGGGTGGGTTCTTCCTTGGCTCAGGTATGAGGTAGAATGAAACAGCATTTTTACATAAAATAACTTTTATTGAAGATATGTACAACGGTTTTCTTACTGGATTGTACTGGCTCGGAGAGCGGCAGCTGTGTCGTTTGTGAAGCCTTCTGCTGCGGCAGCGGCGGCGTCTGATTACGCCTGGTTGGGTGTATCTCGTGTCGCTGTCTCGCCCAGTTGACTGGAGACGCGCATCGTGCTGCGGCCCGTTTAATTATTGAGAGCGAAGTCGTGCATCGGACGGTGATACCTTGGATGTGGCGTCCCTATGTTTCTCTTCTCTAAGCGGCCGCGTGTGTTAGTGTCGTGCGTCGGCTAGCGGGCGGCGCGGCGGGGGAAGGCCAGTGTCCCGGACTCGAACAACGGACTCCCGCTTGCCAGTCTGCGGCTGTCAGATCTTCATTCCAGCTCACAGGTGACTGCTGATCTGAGGCCATCTCCTTCCCGTCCTCACGAGTCACCCTGGTACGTAAACATCAGACTTCAGGTACCTTTTAACTTCTGTCTTCTGGCGCCGAGGCTGCTGCTTGCTATTCCATTACAGCGGCGGACTTGGTGCGTCTGTGTATGATGTAGTCTCCTCTTGCATCACGCTCTTCAGCACCCAAACTGACTGAAAACTACTGCTACTCTTCTCTTCTTCCTTCGTCTCTCGGGCCCACTGCGTCTCGCGTATTTATTCACTTCAGTTTACTAGAGGTAAACGACTTCACGGTCATTGACTCTTCTGTCACGTTGAAAAGCTTCTCTAAGAATCTTCTTAACGTTGGTCATTGGCTCTTGGAATGTAGGAGAGGGCCTTTGATCACATGTGACGACTGAGAAACACGTGAGCCGGTCATTGCCTCTTCTGTCACGTTGAAAAGCTTCTCGAAGAATCTTCTTAACATCGGTCATTGGCTCTTGGAATGTAGGCGAGGGCCTATGCTCACATATGACAACTGAGAAACACGTGAGCCGGTCGGGCGATGCCCTGACGGCTGAATCGACAGTGTCCGCTTATGTGGAACTTGCTGACTTCATGGTCATTGTCTCTTCTGCTCTGCTGTTCTGCCTGCTGTTTGCCAGTATGTAAACCAAGTTTTTCATTTATTTTCTAATTTCTACTTCACTTTGATTTCAATAGTTTATTTACTTATCTTAAGTACTACTCAACAGTATGAAGCCCAGGTTGTTATGCGATTTTCTGTTTTTTAACAAATCCCTACTCGCTTCTTCTGCCACGCACTTCCGCTCCTATTTTGTTTTACGAATTGTGAGAAATGATTTGACTATAGAAGTAGCTTAAATTTCGTTATAAATTGAAATATACGAGCAACGAGACTGCTCTCACTCTTCGTAGCCAATTTGGTCTACATTTGTTGTGCATGCAGGGCCTGACCAGAAACGAAAGCGCCTCAAGTGGGAGCTCCAGATGTGCAAACGTATGGAGAAAACAGCATTTTCGTCACAGCTCAGACTAGACGTGAGCCATTTCTGCTAGCGTATTTTCCACCTAGCGGTTTGCGCACTGGAAATATTGCAGGAGGGCAATCTGAGGGTCGTGGGGTGGAGAACGAAGGCGGAAATTGTATTATTTTCTATTTTCAGTTTTTACGTTACTTAGAGTGCAAATAACCCGAAATAATGCTCAGTTTGTTGTATTTCTTAACATTTTCATAAAACGTCTGAAAACGAAATTTACAGGAAAATCTGAGATTGCAAATAAATTTCGAACACAGCATAGTACTTACAGCGTCTGAACCATGAATTTATTTTCAAGAATATACTTAAGACTTTATTTACTAGCGATTCATCAAGAACATTTACGCATTTAATCACACTATGTGAGAGTGGAAGTAGTTGCCAGTGGGTAACTGATGAAAACAAATCAAATTTCTTTCAACAAATGGAAATTATATTCCTAAAAGCTCTTTTTTTAATCAGATTTAAAATTATAATCAGAAAGCATCCTCTAAATATCAAGTTACAATTTATTCAGAGGCAGAAAAAACAAATTTTTGACTGTATGAGCTTTTGGGCAGAGAACCTGGCCGCTCCCTTTTGACACGGCAGTAGTCACGACCGCTCATGACCACCTCTGAAAGACTACACTGGTGCAAATCTGCAACACACCAGATTACTTTAAACTAAAAATTTTAAAAACTCACACAAGCACATAAACTATGCACCCCGTAGGAGGGATAGAATTGGTACAAAACACTAACATTAAAAAATTAACTTGCCACCGAAGGTGCAACTTGATTTTAAAGAAAAACTCCTACAGTGAAAGAGTGGCAACTTTATATACTAAAATGGCCATTTAAATAAAAAACCTATGAAATTCAGTCTTACATAAAATATACAAGGTTGGCCAAACACGCTCTACATAACACATATACCGCCCCTCAAGATGATAGGCAAGATAAAAACATATTTCAGGAATTCGGCCGTTACACTTCAAGCAATAAATTCGTTAACACCGAATCCGACAGACAGACACTAGGTGCCTAACAAATACGGACGAGAGATACAAGAGCAAGTTGGGGATGTGAGACTTACGAAGAAAACAAGTAGAATTTAACAAGTAAATGAAACAACATATCAGCAATCACTTAACTTCTAGTAAGCTGCGATTTCTGGCGAAGACCTGGCGCAGCGCCGCCAAAACGCTCTCCCGAACCGTCCGCTGCCAGCCGCTTCAACGGACGCAAGAAGGCGCGCCGATCTCCCGTCTCACGGCGTCGCAGCCCGCACCGGCCAGACTGGTGTCGTGGGTTGACTTCTGTTGCTCTCGTGTCGGCCGCGAAGCCACTAACCCTCGCTCGGTATACGGCGCGGCCCACTGGACTCGCGTGGCGACCTCACATGCGCCGACGCTCCAGGCGGACAAGTCATCTTGTGTCCCAGTGCGCGACCGACCAACCGATCGATCCAACCGCCAATGACCGTTGCCTGAGCAACTCGAGCACACTGGCGGCCTAACGCGCAGACTCGGATGCAGGAACTAACCCCCGACCTGGCGACCACTCGTTGAGTTCTCTCACTGCGCCACAAATTCGGACGAGAGACAGACTAGCAAGCTGGGAACGAGAGACTGACCCCAGACTGACTCCAGACTCACCCAGACTGACCAACTGGCGAGCTCATAGCGCCCCTTAAATGCACGTGAACAGGCAATCTTTCCCCTTTCCCACCAGAGGGAGACACCAAAGCTGCGATTACCACAGCGGCGCCACCGCCAGAAACGGAGGGCGACTGCTTCACACAACGCGCTACGGCGCGCTCTTTTTTTTTTTTTTTTTTTTTTTTTTAAAAAAAAGTTTTCTTAGGTCATCAGTCCCCTAGAACTTAGAACTAATTAAGCCTAACTAACCTGAGGATATCACCCACACCCATGCCCGAGGCGGGATTCGAACCTGCGACCGTAGTGGTGGCGCGGTTCCAGACTGTAGCGCCTAGAACCAGTCGGCCACTCCGGCCGGCACGCGCTCTTCAAAACAGCAAATTTTACCACGGCTCAGCGTCCAAGAGGAGTCTGCAAATAACATTTGAAGAAGGGATTGTGTGGAAGACTTTGTAATTCATTTAGACCTTGGATACGAGTGCATCGAAATACATTCCATTGTACATCACTAGCTATCCTAGCAAATATTTGGAAAAATTTTGCGTTGTGTTTAGTTGTCTACCAAATTGTGCGATGATATAGTACCTTTTATAAATCCAAACTACTCTTGTGTCTTTATAGACAGTTTAAAGAACCGTGTAAATGTAAAAATACGGCATTCGTAAATTGTGAAAGATGCCAAAAAAATTATTGATTCCAATGTTCTTAACGATGAATATCACCCCAAAATGTGTAAATAAAGTGTAAAGTAAAATCCACGGAAATTTATTTACGGTCGTATATTTTACTTTGCCTTTCCTTTTGTCGCCTTTTATGTAAATATTAACAAATACAATATACTGGGCATTATTTCATTTTATTTGCCGTGTAGGTAACGCAAACACTGAAAACAAAACGTTTTCTGCATAAGGATTCGTCCCCACACGACCAAAAGATTACCGTTCTGTGATCTTCTCGCTGCCCCAACCGCCGCCTCGAAACTATGCTAATATAAACGACTCACACCTCGCCCGAGCTGCCCTATAAAGGGAATATTTTTCTACACGCTTCACAATCTGGAGGTCCCACCTATCTCTGTCAGAAGCCCTGCGTATACCACAAATGTGGACGAAATCGGCGATGCCGAATAGGCGCCGTCAGCTAGTAAGCAATCTAGACGATTTTAGTCGCTACTTCCACAACGACTGTAATTTAACAAATTTAATCTCCCTTGCTAATAAAGTGTTGAAACAGGTCTACTTCTTCGCCTCGTTCCTTTGACATGTTAACGTCGTACGGACACTGACGGGAATTGCGTACCAGGGAGGTAAACCCACTTGAAAGTGAAGAGAAAAGACGGTTGGTACTGCACGTTTAAGTTGCTGAAGGCGCACGTAAGAAGAGGCCGGGAGAGTGGGAATGATGTGTCTGTAGCAGCGTTTCATGGTAGCTCCACTCTGGAGAGCGCGCTGGTGTTGTCCGTGAGGGCGGTGCCGTCGCTCGTGGGGAACACGTGACATCCTCCGTTACAGGCCCTCACGAGTGTGGAGCTAACCAACCAGCACAGACGGTACGTCCCCACTTGCCTACATGTTCTCATGCTTGCTTCCAGTTAATGAAACCTGCACTGTTAAAGATCTTTTCTCTACAGTTACAAGTTGACGCATTTCCGAACATCTGCCCAAATGAGGTACTCATTTCCCGCAGTTTGTTTCCCGAAACCTTTAAACGGCTCGCGGCCACCAACGCTGTTAAAATCAATAAATGTGATGTATATCTGCTTGCTCTAACAGTTCCTATTTTGGGAGCTGTCTGAGGCAGATTGTATTGTCTACACCTGGTATTCCAGTCGTCACCTACCTGCACTTCCGGTGTACCCTCATCGGGTACAACACTCCTTGCTCTATAGCCGGTACAATTCTGTGTATTTCCTTTCTCTACGTTCTGAAATTCTCTCTGAGTCCACGAGGTACAGAGCGCCACAGCGGTCGTCGGCCAGGTTGATGCCGTGTCCCTCGACTTCAGAAAGCCATTTCGCGCACCTTCACAGTGTCGTTTAGTGAACATAGTACGAACTTACTGAGTGTCGGACCAGATGTGTGACTCGATGCAGGACTTCCTTGCAGACAGAAATCAACACATCACACTGAACGGAACAAAGTCGCCAGCTGTAAAGATAATCGTGTGACTAAATGTAGCTGATGAAGTCGGAAAATCTACGGTGCAGTTCGCACGGTGCGGTTGTCTATAAGACGGGAGTAACGCAAGAAGAATCAGTGAATTGCGGGAAGGCCTGTAGAGGGCCAATAATTGGTGCCGATAATTGGTGCATGCACTGGCATTTGACCTTAACCTAAATAAATGTAACGTATTGCGCACAGATAGGCGAAGGAATCCACTACTGCGCAAGTACAATGTTGGCGAGAAGACCCTGGAAACAGGAAGTACCAGTACCCTAAAATACACAGCAGCAAACGTCATGAACGACCATACATTGAATGACAGCATAAAACAGTTTGTAGGAAAACCACGTCCCAGGCAGAGATTTACTGAAAGCGTCTTAAGAAAATTTGATTCGGCCATCAAAAAAGTAACTTACAAATCACTTGTTCCAATGTTGGGAATTGCTTCATCAGTGTGACACCCTTGGCAGAGTGTATTAATAGGCGTGATAAACAAGACCCGACCAACAGCGGCGCGTTGCGTCCCAGGATCGGAGATGGTCAACAAACTGCAGTGTCATGGATTACAAGAGGGGCGTTCCGCATAGCGGAAGGATTTAGTATCCAAAATCAGACGTAATATATATCGGAAAGAAACACTACTGGCCATTAAAATTGCTACACCACGAAGATGACGCGCTACAGACGCCAAATTTAACCGACAGGAAGAACATGCTGTGATATGTAAATCATTAGCTTTTCAGAGCATTCACACAAGGTTGGCGCCGGTGGCGACACCTACAACGTGCTGACACGAGGAAAGTTTCCAACCGATTTCTCACACACACAAACAGCAGTTCACCGGCCTTGCCTGCTCAAACGTTGTTGTGATGCCTCGTGTAAGGCAGAGATATGCGTAACATCACGTTTCCGACTTTGATAAAGGTCGGATTGTAGCCTATCGCGATTGCTGTTTATCGTATCGCGACATGGCTGCTCCCGTTGGTCGAGATCCAGTGACTGTTAGCAGAGTATGGAATCGGTGGGTTCAGGAGGGTAATACGGAGCACCGTGTTGGGTCCCAACGGCCTCGTATCACTAGCAGTCGAGATGACACGCATCTTATCCGCATTGCAGTAACGGATCGTGCAGCCACGTCTCGATCCCTGAGTCAACAGATGGGGACGTTTGCAAGAGAACAACCATCTGCACGAACAGTTCGACGACGTTTGCAGCAGATGGACTATCAACTCGGAACATGGGTGCACGAATGGCAAAACGTTATTTTTTCGGATGAATCCGGGTTCTGTTTACAGCATCATGATGCCCACATCCGTGTTTGGCGACATCGCGGTGAACGCACATTGGGAGCATGTATCCGTCATCGCCATACTGGCGTATCACCCGGCGTGATGGTATGGGATGCCATTGGTTACGCATCTCGATCACCTCTTGCTCGCATTGACGGCACTTTGAACAGTGGACGTCACGTTTCAGATGTGTTACGACCCGTGGCTCTACCCTTCATTCGATCCCTGCGAAACCCTACATTTCAGCAGGCTAATGCACGACCGCATGTTGCAGGTCCTGTACGGGCCTTTCTGGATACAGAAAACGTTCGACTGCTGCCCTGGCCAGCACATTCTCCAGATCTCTCACCAATTGAAAAGGTCTGGTCAATGGTGACCGAGCAACTAGCTCGTCACAATACGCCGGTCACTACTCTTGATGAACTGTGGTATCGTGTTGAAGCTGCATGGGCAGCTGTACCTGTACACGCCATCCAAGCTCTGTTTGACTCAATGCCCAGGCGTATCAAGGCCGTTATTACGGCCAGAGGTGGTTGTGCTGGGTACTGATTTCTCAGGATCTATGCACGCAAATTGCGTGAAAATGTAATCACATGTCAGTTCTAGTGTAATATATTTGTCCAATGAATACGCGGTTATCATCTGCATTTCTTCTTGGTGTAGGAATTTTAATGACCAGTAGTGTATTACCTCATTCCACATAGCACTGCCGAAATGACTACAAAAGGAAATCTGAGAAATTAGAGGAAATACGAAGTTGTATCGATGATCATTCTTCCAATACGTTGTTCACGAGTGGAATCCCGGGAGAAACAGATGGATTTAATATCCACTCGTACAGCTGTTAAAGGCGTATTCTCATCATTACTAGCTACTGAAGACCTGCACAAGAAATTCTGATGTAGCATATTTCATACAATCTGATACTTGCTGACGGGACTCTGCGAGCTGCAGACACACACACAGAAACCTGTGCGGGCAGTTTGTGATGCGGAGCGCGCGCGCCATCTGGTGGGAGCCGCGCCACTCAGCGCGGGGAACACCGCTTCCGGCGCGCCAAGTGTTTTAATATGGCTGCCGCCTGCAACGAGCGATAATTAACTTACCTGTAATCGAGTTCGAGCCCAAAGGGCGGCACGCGCTTGTTTCCACCCTCCTTCCCCCCCTCCCCCCTTCCCAACCAACCCCTCAGCCTCCCGAGACACTGTGCGGCCGAGCTCCGCTGGAGGAACATTCCACTCCACTCCTCCAGAGGACCGCCGTCTGGAGTCTTGACAGATTGCCGTCCAGCAGCGCGAGATTAATGACTGGGTAAACACGGAGCAGTTGACGCCGTAATACGGCGCGCCTAATTCTCGAGCGCCAGCCGTTACAAATTGCCCGTCAACCTCCCGGCGGACAGTAATGGTGCTCGGGGACGGATTGTGAGTTACTCGGACCGCCTTAGAGAAGGAAATGTATCGCAAGGTATCTTCCGGCGTAGGGCGGTTTGTTTACATAGGGCGGCTGCCAGAAGAAAGGTCAGACAGGAGAGAGACTTAGGAGAGTCGGCGTACAGAGATCGCTCTCGACCACGTCCATTCATCGTCCATCCTTCCATCATTCCAGAAAAACTTTACTGAGTTCCTACAATAGTGTGTGCGCAAATACAGGCTGCAACTACAGAATCACATTCTTTAGTCATTTAGTTACAAGTTCCGCCAATTATATTTTATCGAAATTAGGTGGAACGAACAGCCTGCAGAGTATGGATGCGTGACTGGTTTCACTATATGCTTATCTGCTCGCCGTTTACTTGCTCCTAAATGGTACACGGGCTTGAATTTAGCATTAATGAATAAATTCTTCTCTAAAGTACAAAGAGATGTTCGGACAGATGATTTTAGATCAGATTTAAAATGTGCTTTTCTTCCAGTCACACATTTTAAGTTATTGCGCAAACGGTCAAAAATTGTTGCTGATACCTGTTGAACTGCATTCTGCCTCACTGTAATGAAGGTCATTTGTGTTCTAGCATGATAGATATGAGCACAGATATTTTTTTTTAACTTGTGCTGTATTATTTATGACGAATTTCATTAACAAACATACATACATATATCGTAAATGTCAAGAGGTACCTACGAGAGGACTGTAGGTGAAAGTCACATATCATTCTTACAACGGCGTTTGTGCACTCAGTACGCCAGTAAATACTGTGTAAGACGTTATTCATTGGATGCATGCAAAATATGTTACGAGAGTCCCAAGACAAGCAATTATATAAAGAGCAAAAGCAGCTGAGCTTAATTCTTTAAGAAGCTCGGCTTTCTACCATCTCAAGTTTCCGTCAATATATACACCGAAAATGTAGAACTCCCTTAATTGTTTACTGACTCTTGTTCACGTTCTACGAAAGTTGTTGGTATGAATTTCTTGGTCGTAGAGAAATCAATACGATGTCCTTTTTCCTAAAAATTGAGGAAGAGCCCATTTTTATAGAACAACTTACTAATTCTTTTGAAAGATCATTAAGAATTTCTTCTGCTCATTTTCCTCTACTGTGAATTTTTATAACACTAGTATCATGTATGCCCATTACACTCGATGAATTTAAAGTAGAAGGTCGTTCACACGTTTAACGAATATGAGTGCACCCAAAATTGAAGCTCTGTTTGGCCAAGAAGCTGCCGACCTAGCCTACATAGCACAAATAAACATGGTTGCTGCGTCTTAGATTGGAGAGAGGGATGCTTTAAAAGGAATGGTCTCATAATCCAGAGCTCCAAAGACACTATATCTAATTTTTATTTTCTTATCTGCAATACCCAGATGCGAAAATGTGGAGCATCTGCAATGTTCTGTGAATGTCATCAAATATACCTCTAGTGCAACGTCTCGAACAGAATGAGCTCCACCACCTGGTCATATTAAATCCAAGTAGTTCTTTTCTCACGTAATACCCTGATAATCACGGGTCGACACTGTGTAAACTGATGTAACATTTCTTGACTACACGAAAGCATATGAATAAATACATGAGCTATTATACATGCCACGCAACAAAATTTTAATTGAGAAGAATTTTTGTTTGTAGTGAGAAGGCAACATTTTACTTTGGATGGAGAATCACTGACAGGTGTGGAAATAACTTCAGGTGTACCAAGGGGATGCGTATTGCGACAGTCTCTGTTTGCATTAAATAGCCGTATTCATGTCTGGTGGACAATATCAAAAATACACTCCTGGAAATTGAAATAAGAACACCGTGAATTCATTGTCCCAGGAAGGGGAAACTTTATTGACACATTCCTGGGGTCAGATACATCACATGATCACACTGACAGAACCACAGGCACATAGACACAGGCAACAGAGCATGCACAATGTCGGCACTAGTACAGTGTATATCCACCTTTCGCAGCAATGCAGGCTGCTATTCTCCCATGGAGACGATCGTAGAGATGCTGCATGTAGTCCTGTGGAACGGCTTGCCATGCCATTTCCACCTGGCGCCTCAGTTGGACCAGCGTTCGTGCTGGACGTGCAGACCGCGTGAGACGACGCTTCATCCAGTCCCAAACATGCTCAATGGGGGACAGATCCGGAGATCTTGCTGGCCAGGGTAGTTGACTTACACCTTCTAGAGCACGTTGGGTGGCACGGGATACATGCGGACGTGCATTGTCCTGTTGGAACAGCAAGTTCCCTTGCCGGTCTAGGAATGGTAGAACGATGGGTTCGATGACGGTTTGGATGTACCGTGCACTATTCAGTGTCCCCTCGACGATCACCAGTGGTGTACGGCCTGTGTAGGAGATCGCTCCCCACACCATGATGCCGGGTGTTAGCCCTGTGTGCCTCGGTCGTATGCAGTCCTGATTGTGGCGCTCACCTGCACGGCGCCAAACACGCATACGACCATCATTGGCACCAAGGCAGAAGCGACTCTCATCGCTGAAGACGACACGTCTCCATTCGTCCCGCCATTCACGCCTGTCGCGACACCACTGGAGGCGGGCTGCACGATGTTGGGGCGTGAGCGGAAGACAGCCTAACGGTGTGCGGGACCGTAGCCCAGCTTCATGGAGACGGTTGCGAATGGTCCTCGCCGATACCCCAGGAGCAACAGTGTCCCTAATTTGCTGGGAAGTGGCGGTGCGGTCCCCTACGGCACTGCGTAGGATCCTACGGTCTTGGCGTGCATCCGTGCGTCGCTGCGGTCCGGTCCCAGGTCGACGGGCACGTGCACCTTCCGCCGACCACTGGCGACAACATCGATGTACTGTGGAGACCTCACGCCCCACGTGTTGAGCAATTCGGCGGTACGTCCACCCGGCCTCCCGCATGCCCACTATACGCCCTCGCTCAAAGTCCGTCAACTGCACATGCTGTTCACGTCCACGCTGTCGCGGCATGCTACCAGTGTTAAAGACTGCGATGGAGCTCCGTATGCCACGGCAAACTGGCTGACACTGACGGCGGCGGTGCACAAATGCTGCGCAGCTAGCGCCATTCGACGGCCAACACCGCGGTTCCTGGTGTGTCCGCTGTGCCGTGCGTGTGATCATTGCTTGTACCCTGGCTGTTGAGACACTTGTCCCACTCTGACACAAGGCCATGAATGGCTGTTTACGAACTGCGATGTTAACTACGTCCACACGTACAGCTAGACGTCGTTGTCAGAGGTGAATAGTTAGCCCCTCAGAGTCTTTTTAAGGGCACAAAGCCGGCCGCGGTGACCATGCGGTTCTACGCGCTTCAGTCCGGAACCGCGCGACTGCTACGGTCGCAGGTTCGAATCCTGCCTCGGGCATGGATGTGTGTGATGCCCTTAGGTTGGTTAGGTTTAAGTAGTTCTACGTTCTAGGTGACTGATGACCTCAGATGTTAAGTCCCATAGTGCTCAGAGCCATTTGAACCATATGAAGGGCACCAAAATGGCGTAATCACAAGGAGTGAGGTCCGGACTGCATGGAGTGTGTCCAAGAACCTCCCATTTGAATTTCTGCAGGAGTGGCGCGACTGTGTTGGCCGTATGAGGCTTTGCATTGTCATGGAGCAGAAAGACCCCATGGATGAGACTGCCTGGTCGTTTTGATTTCATCGCTTGGCGAAGGGTGGTCAAGGTTTGCGAATAACACTGGACATTCGCTGTTGTCCCGTGCTGCAGGAAGTGAATCAGAAAGGGGCCGTCTTGGTCGAAGAAGAACGTCAGCATAACCTTTCCTGCACTCGTGTGGATGGTCTTCGGTTTTTTTGGTGGTGATGAACCTTGATGCTTCCACTGGAGGTTTTGGTTCGAAGTGACGACACCATGACTTATCTCCAGCCACCACTCGTACCAGGAACGCATTCCCTTCCCGAGCATAGCGCTGCAGATGAGCAAGACATGCTTCCTGGTGTGGTTGAAGACTGTTTGGTACCCATTGGGCACACATTTTGCGCATGTGGAGTCGTTCCTTCATCATGGTGTGAACACTTCCGACGCTCAATCCAACCACGGCGGCTATGGCTCTCACTGTCACTCGGCGGTCCTGTGTAACGAGTACATCAACCAGCTGGATGTCATCGGCAATACAGTGTGGTGCTCCAAACCGTGCATCACTGGCTAACGACACCCGTCCTTCTCTGAGGCGCTTGTGCCACGCCTTGATACTGCGAGGGACATACAGCGTTCGCCGTACACTTCTGACATTCGTCGATGAATGTCCGTTCCTCCTACTCCTTCCACTGTCAGAAAACGAACAACATGTCTCTGCTCTTCTTTTGACACCTCCATGTCACTGTTTGCAATGCGACTGGCAGCGTTGGACGATTGATGCATGCTGCTGCTAGCTCTGTAGAGTCACGTGACGTGCACGCGCACCCTCTGGCGACACGCTGTGAACTGCCTGCTCTGGTCGGAACCACACCTCGTCGCACACACCACGACATTACGCTCCTGTCACTGGTTTGCGCATTTCAGACTCTAGCTCGTTTCTTTTTCAATGCCCCTTATACTACAAAGTAGACTGCTTGCAAAACAGATCTGTGTCCTGTCTTGGAACACCTATACTGGTCAAGTGTATGTACCTAACTGATTCAACAAGGGGTACTGAACATTTACAAAGTAGCACACCTCTAACTGTAATAGAATCAGAATGAGATTTTCACTCTGCAGCGGAGTGTGCGCTGATATGAAACTTCCTGGAACACTAAAACCGAGACTCGAACTCGGGACCTTTGCCTTTCGCGGGCAAGTGCTCTACGAACTGAGCTACCCAAGCACGACTCACGCCCCGTCCTCACAGCTCTACTTGCAATAGAATCGTTTGACACACGAGAGGGTGTCATGGAAATGTTGAGAAACTAACTTTTCGGACTCTTGAAAATGGACGCCAACTGTTCTGGGTTAGTATAAATACTAAGTTTTAAGAAGCAGTACTACAATCCCATCCCCTTAAGCGTCGCACCTGTATGGACCGTGAGGAGAGTACTAGACTAATTCCATCATAGGCAGAAGCATTCAAAAAGTCATTCTTCACGCTCTCCAGACGTGTGCGGGCCAACGCGCGGTTTGTCTCCGGTTTCTTCTGTCCTTCGCGGAAGTACCGGATACGGCGCGACACTTCATGTAGTAGTGCACTGTTTCTGCAGGCATACGGTGGGGTATTTATCGATGTGCCATCCCTGTGTATTCGCTGTTTGATTGTGTTTTAAAGGAAAAGCAGTGTTCATTGCAAAGGCAGACACTCAAAATGAGGCAGTGTAGCAACATATTGTCAGGACCCTTCAGATACGAGTAGAAGCTACAGTACTTTTCCGAAGAGAAGGATGAAAATTGTGTGTGCCTATTAAGCAGTTGCATGATAGTCAGGCACCACAAATACACCGTAGAATCGCATTAAACCACAACGAACGGAAAAAAAGTGCAGTGCTACATAGCTAGCTGGTCTCATTTTGTTGCTGCTGTTCGTTTTGTACACACTAGCTTGTAGAAACCCAATATGCCTATAGTCCGTTCCATTGTTTCCTATTTTTAGCAGGCATCAAACTGTAGTGGGCCGTCATTGAAAGCAAGCTGCAAAAATAGAGCTCAATATTGCCAGATATAATAAACCTTTGTGACAAATGACACTCACGTAAGCATGCTGCCTGTTCAGGTGCATCCGTTCATGTCGATTGTGTATCGACGGGCTGAGTAGTTCAGGCAGGACAATGCGACACCAAACACGTCCAGAACTACCACAGAGTGGCTGCAGGATTTTAAACACTCCCGATAGCCACCAATGTGCCCAGATATGAACATTATTGAGCATATCTGGGATGCGTTGCAACGTGCTGTTCAGAAGAGATCTCCGCCCCCTTCTACTCTTACGGATTTATGGACAGCCCTGCAGGATTCAAGGTGTCAACTCCCTGTAGCACTACTTCAGACGTTAGTCGAGTTCATGCTGCGTCGTGTTGGGGCACTTCTGCCTTCTTGTGGGTGCCCTACACGATATTAGGCAGTCGTACCAGTTTCTTTCTCTCTTTAATGTAATTTAACTGAACTCTGTACAAAGGGTAAAATTAATTTGAAAAGCATAGCCCTAATGAAACATGAGTCACTGATTCACCATATTGTAACATTTATAATTACCTCGACTATTACTCGTAAATAAAACAGGATGATAATTTAATATGATGTATTACGTGAATAGCTAGAAAACATTAAAATGACTTTAATCTAAAAGACGACTGAGGATGAGAAATGACAAGTATATAGCCTGAATGTTTTGTAACTTGAATGATACTTAAGTCTTTGCAAAGAGTGGAATAGAATGGAGTCTGTGAGGTCATGTTGTCATAAATCATTTGTAAAAATATGAACTCGCGGTACCTCATCAGCTGTTGCGTGATTATGCCGAAGGAATGACTCACTAAATCATGCATTCTACACTACCCGGGCCGGCCGCGGTGGCCGAGAAGTTCTAGGCACTTCAGTCTGGAACCGCGTGACTGCTACGGTCGCAGGTTCGTATCCTACCTCGGGCATGGATGTGTGTGATGTCCCTAGGTTAGTTAGGTTTAAGTAGTTCTAAGTTCTAGGGGACTGATGACCATAGATGTTAAGTCCCATAGTGCTCAGAGCCATTTGAACCATTTTGAGTACACTACCCGGTCACACCAATGGGACCACGTGTCCAGAGGCTCAGTAAGCCATTTCGTAGTGCGGACCGCTGCAGACAGTGGCTGCTCGTGAAAAGTTTTATCAGTGTGCTGGAGAGTGGTGTCCTATAGTGTTTAGCCTTAAAAGGGTAGTAATCGTGACCATATTGAATACAATAATTTTACGTATACTGTTTACACATATATAAATTTTATAATTAATATTTTAACATTTAGAGGAATAAAATAAAACGAAAAAGGAAGTTGGTGACGACAGTATGCGAACCCAAGTCAGCGAAAAACCCGTCACAAAAGCAGCACGTCAAAAATTCCTCGTACTCTACACTTATTCGATGTGCTACACGCAATTTCAAAAAAAAAGTACTGACTGGTGCTGTGAGCAACGTAACACTTGCACTGTAGGAAGGAATGACGCCGTATCAGATCTTGTGCAGTCGAGAACAGACAGCTGCACCCTTTATCTGAGTTGATCGTACTGCGGCTGACCATCGTTTCAGCACGAGACGCTGGTTTCTAGTTATGGAGGCTGCAAAACCCTTTAGTGTTGTTTATGGCTGTATTCGAAGAGAAATGGCATAATTTTCGTGCGACATCTTCAGTGTGTTGTAGATCATTAGCACATGGGAACCAGCCACCACTGCCGGCAGGGACGTGGCCACCTGCGCTAGGTTTCACGGTTGCGGATCCATGGTGCGGACACACCGATCGAATTGGTTCTACAGATTGTCGATGTGGCTTAAATCTGGGGAGTTTAGTGGTCAGGGCACTATGGTAGCCGGCCGTTGTGGTCGATAGGATCTAGGTGCTTCAGTCTGGGACCGTGCGACCGCTATGGTCGTAGGTTCGAATCCTGCCTCGGGCATGGATGTGTGTGATGTCCTTAGGTTAGTTAGGTTTGAGTAGTTCTTAGTTCTAGGGGACTTGACACTATGGTAAATTGATCCTGGTGCTCTTCTAACCACGCACGAACACTGCAAACTGTCTGACATGTTGGACTGTCTTGCTCTAGAATGCTGACTAAATACAGATTGCATGCAGGAGTGGACATATTTCCGATGACAGATGCGTACCTTTCTTGATATACAGGCATCCTAATTGGCACGTCTCTATTTCTGAAACTAATAAACATATACATCGCATTTTGTTTCTTGATCAAAGGGAAACTCAAAAAGTTTGTGACCGTATCTTTTCATACGTGATCAGTATGCGCCTCTTAAGATGCGCGGCATATGCCAATGTGGTATTCAAATTGTTCCCACACTGCGGCTAACATGTCTTGAGTTACAGCTTCCACGGCTGCTGCTATGCGATGTCTCAGTTAATTCATTGTTGTTGGTGACGGTGGCACATAAACAGAGTCTTTTATAAACGCCCACATGAGATTATCACATAGGAGTCAGGTCCGGTGACCTAGGAGGCTAGTAATGTAAGGCTGAATCATTTGGTCAGGTGCGACCGATCCATCGTTCAGTAGTCCTTTGATTCAAAAATTCCCGCACTTCCAGAAGCCAGTGTTGCGGTGCCGCATCCTGATGGTAAATTAAGTCGTTTGAATCATTCTCCAACTGTGGGAGAAGAAAGTTCTCAAACATATGGAGAAATGTGCTTTCTGTAACAGTGTTCTCAACAAAGAAAAATGAACTATACACTTTTTCCCGTGAAACTGACAAACCACACAAAATATTGGAGAGTTCCTCTCATGCTGTATAGCCTCCGTAGCCCATATGCTCACTCTATGACGACAGTTCACCTATCCATTTAACTGGAACGTTGCCTAATCGCTAAACACTAAGCGTGGAAGAAAACTGTTATCCTCCATCTTACCAAGAACGAAGTTACGGAACTCCACACGTTGTTGTTTGTCACCTTCACGAAGAGCTTGTAGTAGCTGCATTTTGTATGTATGTGTAAACGTCGATGCAGCACTTACCAGACGGGTATCGGTGACATGTTGAGCTGTCGAGCTGCACGGTTAAGCACGGTTAACAGATTTCGGCGGACTCCTTGTGAATTATGGCTGATGCGTTCGACGTCTGCGCCAAACACTCGGGGACGGCCCGGCGATTTACTTTTACACAAACCACCTGTTTCTCGGAATTGTTCATGACATCGTCTAATGCTCTGGGCTGTAGGAGGATCCATACCATACCTAGTACGAAAGTCAAGCTGAACACTTATTACTGACCCGCACTGAGTAAAACGTAGAACACAAAACGCTTTCTGTTGTCCCGGCGAGAACCATCTAAAACTCGAGAATCTGCCATTTCCAACAGTATATTGTTCACGCAGGTGTCTCAAATAACATAATAGTTACGATTTTTTTTAAATCGGATGATTCTTTTTGATACACCCTTTATTGTCCTCTAACTTAAAACTACAGGGTGATTCAAAAAGAATACCACAATTTTAGGAATTTAAAACTCTGCAACGACAAAAGGCAGAGCTAAGCACTATCTGTCGGCGAATTAAGGGAGCTATAAAGTTTCATTTAGTTGTACATTTGTTCGCCATTTCAGCCAATAAAGTTTTTGGTCCCTTTTTCTTCGAAGGTGCTACTGTAACTGGACTACAGTATCTGGAGATGTTAGAGAATTGGCTGTTCCCTCAGCTCGAACAAGAAGCACAACAATTCATATTTCAGCAGGATGGAGCGCCACCACATTGGCACTTATCTGTCCGTAACTACCCGAACGTCAACTACCCGAGGCGATGGATCGGCCGCCAGGCAGCCCGTGATAGAGCACGTCATCACTGGCCTCCAAGAAGCCCTGATCTTACCCCCTGCGATTTTTTCTTATGGGGGTATGTTAAGGATATGGTGTTTCGGCCACCTCACCCAGCCACCATTGATAATTTGAAACGAGAAATAACAGCAGCTACCCAAACTGTTACGGCCGGCCAGTGTGGCCACGCGGTTAAAGGCGCTTCAGTCTGGAACCGCACGACCGCTACGACCGCAGGTTCGAATCCTGCCTCGGGCATGGATGTATGTGATGTCCTTAGGTTAGTTAGGTTTAAGTAGTTCTAAGTTCTAGGGGACTGATGACCTCAGATGTTAAGTCCCATAGTGCTCAGAGCCATTTGAACCATTTGAACCAACCAAACTGTTACGCCTGATATGCTACAGAGAGTGTGGAACGAGATGGAGTATCGGGTTGATATTACTCGTGTGTCTGGAGGGGGCCATATTAAACATCTCTGAACTTGTTTTTGAGTGAAAAAAACCTTTTTAAATACTCCTTGTAATGATGTATAACAGAAGGTTATATTATGTTTCTTTCATTAAATACACATTTTTAAAGTTGTGGTATTCTTTTTGAATCTATACTTAAACCTAACTAACCTAAGGACATCACACACATCCATGCCCGAGGCACGATTCCAGACTGAAGCGCCTAAAACCGCTCGGCCACACTGGCCGGCCCTGGTGGGTGGGTGATTGCTTTTAGGCGTTCCACGCCACACATTCCAACGTACATCTGTCCGATGGAGCATTAAACGTCTTTCATCTGAAATGGCCACCTGTCACTACTCAGTGGACCTACAGTTACGGTACTGGCATGTAAATTCCAGCCTTAGTCGCCTATGAACACTAGTCAGCACGTGTCCGTGAACTAGGAGCCGGCTGCAGAAGCCACGTGGACCAACGTTCGCTGGACTGTCGCTGAGGAGACACTGTTGGTAGCCCCCGTGATTCATCTGGTCGGTCAGTTGGTCAACAGTTGAATGTCTGTTCACCCATGTCCATCACTGGAGCCCTCGTTCACCCGTGTCACCTATGGCCCTTGGTTGCCTTGGCGCCCGTTTTGGATTGCACCATTTTGTCATGCATGTAATACTTTAACTACGGCAGCAGTTTACAAAGTCATCGTATTCGGAAATGATGCCATCCTTGGCCCGAAAGCAAACGATCGTGTCCTACTGGCCGTCAGATAAATCACTCCGTTTTCGCATTACGCAACGATTGCAGCATTTTGCACGACACCCCCTCCCCCCCCCCCCCCCAAACATACCTTACACACCGCTAGTGCTGCCAACTGCTATCTGCGAGTGGTCGACCTCGATCATATAAATGGAATATTCCCTCAAACCCTCCACCAAATAACAAGATTCAAAACAGTGACTCGCTTCTCTTATTTCTCCTGTACACAACTTCGAAATTTCTTCATCATTGTCCTAATCCCACCAAACCTTGTAAGTCGATGGACCGAATCCATGCTATGCTACTAAGAGCTGCCGGCGCAAGTCTGCTCCCTTCAGCTCCTTGGTAAGAAGGCTCTCCTCGACGCTCACCAAGTCTGAATTCGGTGGCCAACGACGGAAAAGTGAGTTCCTCTCGCTTCCCAGACTAAGTCTTGCTTCTGCGTCTCCACGGCTTTCTGTGGGCCAGTGAGACGATTTGACAATCCGCTGCCAAATCGCACGGTCGTAAATACACCAACTACTTCCGAGTGTGCAATGTTAACCTGTGGCAAGACTCAGTTTTCAGTTAGTCAGTCTGACGTCCCCACTCTGCTCCCGAGTTGTCTCTCCAGCCAATCCACTGTTTCCACCTTTTAGATTTTCAACCAGAAAGGAGTGTGGTTCCAAAATTTGCAAGACTTTTCGGGGCTGTCCCACGTGAAGTGCACTGTTCACAAGCAAGGTTTCCAGACAGTGGCCTAACCTGAGGCTCACTGTTCAAGAAAGTTACAAAAAGACTTGCATGTAACTACCACCAGTGCAGAAGAGAGAGAGAGAGAGAGATAAGTAAGATATTAATTGACGTCCTAATCTGCACATTTACTGAAGGTTCTTTGCTGTAAACTTGGTAATTCATCAACTATCATCGATCGAAATGAAACCAAATGAATTAACTTTGAGTATGACGATGAAACACGAGACGTCTCAATCCAGCAATAGACTGCCACGTTTCAAGATTCCAATTTTTCGCTTTTTTCTTTTGCTCCATCGATCACAATCCGAAGATATTTTCAGATCTGTGTTTGGATAACTTGATCAGTTGCATATTTAATAACTCTCAGTGCCCATTTTTGTTCGATGATTCTATCTATATGATCAAGGATTAAGCCACAATCAGTCACAACTGTCATTAACTAAGCCGAAAAAATATAAAAATCTTGGTGACGTAAGACTTAATAGCTACTTTGTTGGTTCCTTTCTCCTGCACTCCCTATATGTGTTTCCGTCTAGGCCTCGCTTGCTAATGTCCTTTCCTCTGAATCTATTCCTGCTTCCTTGTTTCCTAAAAACTGCCTTCCATTTTAGTTAATCGAGAGCCTTTCCTCAAGCGATGAATAATAGATACTACTGCACCTTGGTTTTCCGCTTCAATATCCTCACAAATCGAACAGCAACACTCCCTCTTATGAGTCTTTATTATTTATTTTGTTTTCCATTCTTTCCACAATTGTGTGAACAAAGACTTTGACAATTTGCGAATCAGGCCAACAATGCCTAATTCGTTGCAGCTGTCGCATTGGAATGAAGTCAGTAAGTATCTCCAAACAGTCTTCGTCGCATTTCGCTGTAGCGTATGTTTTGTTACGTGCATGCTAGTCTCTTCACACCATCTTCTCGTAAAAGCACCAGCACCCCTCATGGTCTTTCTTTCCCTGAGGTGTGGAACTGCGAAATTAAACTTCTCCTTTTGCTTGAATTGTGCCAATTCCACCTTTTCATAGTTGTCTTCTTTAACTACATATACTCATCTGTATAATTTTAGCAGGCATATGGTTTTCTTATTTACTTACAAAGTAAATATGTAATACCTAGCTTGTCTATGTGACGATTTTTTTCTAAGAAAAACAAAAGGTGTTGCGGTAACTGCAGACAGTTCACGCAAGAAAAATCTGTTTTTCTTGCGAGATCAGTAGTGATGCTTCAAAACAGTGAGCTAACGAAATATGTAAGTTAGAAAACAAAAACACGCGGCGTGAAAATTTTTCGATGTTTTACAATTTAAATGGCAGTATGATTTGTAATCTGTGACCAGATGAGAGAAAACGCAGAGTTAGAGTGGACAAGATGTCTTAATATAAAAGGCGGGACATGTCTGGAACATAAATAATTATAAAATGCAATAAAAGAAGTCGTTTGAATTTGTAAAAGGATCAGGTATGTATTACTGCTAGATACTGAATATATTTTTCGTACCTTGTTAGGACTGCCTTGTATGCCAGCGTTATCGAGTTTTTTCAGTTCTCTCTTCTTTTTATTTTGTCAGGTTCTACCTTATATATTTCTTTTGTCTTCGTTTGCGTTTCCAGTTTCTCTGTCATATCATTTGACACCATGACTGGTAAGTACTTAATACTTTATTACTGTGTCAACATTTATTACGTCTTCTCCCGACACCTCTCTTGTTGCCGTATATTCATCTGAGAGAACTCTTGTTCTTCAGCCATTTTGATTCACTGCATTAGGTGTTTCATTAACCTCCCTGTAAATCTCCAGATTTTTCCTCAGTGGGTAAGAAATAAGTGTGGCACGCAACACTCGTACGGACTAAAATGGGAATAAGCTTCGCTCATCGAGCTGTATTTCGAACGAGGAATCAGAAAAACTTGTGGGTCAGCATTGAAGGATTCGAGTCATAAAAAGCACGCCACAAAATTGGCACTCCATTGTTGAGTGAGGTCCCTTGATCACGACTATGTATCTAAGTTTTCACATTTTCCTACGAGACCTGCTGCTCTGCGTATTTTTCCTTTTTCTTGGGGTTGGAGAAAAAAACATCACACTACGAGACATTTGAATTAGGAACGCCATTGTCGTGTGCTCCGGTTTTCTTTTTTTTTGTAATCCTTGCTCGGGTGGGAGGAATCCTTTCACGTCGCCGTAATTAAGAGAACTCAAGATTAATTGTCGCTCTGCCATTTCCTCTGCCTTGTCCTCCCGTCGCAGGCGGCACACTTTGAACCCAGGAGAGGACAGGCGATGCACTTCAAAGAGAGCGAAGCGAGAGAAAGCGGACTTAACGAGGTAGGGGGCGGCGCGGCCGGCCCGGTAGCCCAGCCGGGGGCGTGGCGCAGGCGGTGCGTCTGCTCCGAGCTGCCCCCACCCGAGTTCACGTTTCGTGGACGTATCTCGCACAGTTTTATTTCAGTCGAGTGACTGCAGTTAGTCGGCGGACTTGTTCAGTTCGTTCTGTGCCACCAACCGTTTACCAGTGGTTAGCACACTGGACTCGCATTCCGGATGACGACGGTTCAAACCCGCGTCCGCCCATCCACTCTTAGGTTTTCCGTGTTTTCCCTAAATCACTCCAGGCAAATTTGGAGATGGTTCCTTTGAAAGGACACGGCCAACTTCCTTCCCAACCTTGACACAATCCGAGCTTGTGCTCCGTCTGCTCTCGATGTCAACGGCACGTTCCTTCCTTCCAAACGGTTAACCTGGACCACCGTCGGCCGTTACTTGTTGCAGGTTGCCTATCTATCGGCGTCCAAGCAACAAAAATTTGATTTTCGACATTTCATATAACGTATTTTTAACCGAATGTCCGCCTCCGTAATGTAGCAGTAGCGTTACCTCCCACCACGCAGGGGGCCCAGGTTCGATTCCCGGCAGGGGACTGAGTGTTGTGTGTCCATAATCATCATTTTCATAATCACTGACTCGCAAGTCGTCGAAGTGGCGTCAACTAAAAAGGACTTGCAATATGGCGGACGGACTCCCCCCAGTTGGGCCTCCCAGCCAACAACGCCATACGCTCATTTCATTTCATCAACCGAATTCCAAAATTTAAAATGTTGTTATAATCTACTCATTAACAGGTACAGCTTGTTTGTCTGTCATTGGAATATATCACTAATTCTACGTACCAGGGATCCGACAGTTTTTAATAGATCTGTGTCGGTATTTGGCATTACATGTCTAAACACAAGTCACGTAACTGGCGCAAATAACGGACCGCTGATTCGCATACGCGGTGATAGCGCCCGATAGCGACCCAGATCCATTCAGTAGGATTCACATCAGGCGATTTTGGCACTTGAGATATCAACGAGAGTTCGCTATAACGCTTCTCAAACCACTGCAACGCCGTTCGGGATCCGAGACATGGACAGTTATAATGCTGAAAGATGAAATCGCCGTCGGGAAAGACATCAACCAGGAAGTGGTGCATGTGATTCGCAGCTGACAGCGTGTCTTCGAATACCACCATAGGCCCCATGCAAACGCAGAAGAATGTCTTCCACCAGCCTGCGTCCGTGGCGCGCTCAACTTTCACCTCGATGACGGCGTCTGTGGGGACGACCGTCGACCTGATGCAACAAAAATGTCATTCACCTGAAAACTGATCTACCGTCGAATCCCGGCGGTACAATGCCCACTGCAATCGTAATTGGCGATGTCGTTGGGTTGGTTGGTTGGTTGGTTTGGGGAAGGAGACCAGACAGCGAGGTCATCGGTCTCATCGGATTAGGGAAGGACGGGGAAGGAAATCGGCCGTGCCCTTTGAAAGGAACCATCCCGGCATTTGCCTGGAACGATTTAGGGAAATCACGGAAAACCTAAATCAGGATGGCCGGACGCGGGATTGAACCGTCGTCCTCCCGAATGCGAGTCCAGTGTCTAACCACTGCGCCACCTCGCTCGGTGTCGTTGGGTCAACATGTGGACACGTAGGGGTGGTCTGCTGCTGAGCTCCCCGTTCAACAGTGTGCAATGTACGGTGTGCTCTAAACACTTGGCCGTGCACCAGCGTTGTGCTGTTTCGGCAGATATGCCACAGATCGCCTTCCATTCTACTTTACAGAGGAGCAAGTCTCCGAACACCACGTTCTCTGAACTGTCGTGGACGTGCAACAACTTAGCGCCTGGTGGTAGTTTCACTGTCCTTCTACCTTTTCCTTTGGATACGGCAGTAGCACGTGAACATTCGACCAGCTCCGCAGTTTTCGAAGTACTCGTTCACAGGATTTGCGTAATAATAATCTGTCCTTTGACAAAATAACTTATTTCAGTTCATTTCACCATTTGCAGCCCATATCTTTGCTAGGGTGATCCCCCATACGTCTCAGCTTCTCTTACACACTTTTGTTATCGCGTCACGTGCCTGCAACGTCACCAGTGGCATACAAGTTCTCGGTGGGCAGTGGTCATAATGTTTTGGATTATTACTGTACGCTCGTACGTAAAATGTTTAGTTCAGTAACACAAGTATTACAGGTCCAAACTGTGTGTACGAGTATGTCTTGAAGTTGCGTAGATTACGACGCGCAAATTACCCAGAATATATTCGTCCAGTTTTTTCTAGAATAACAGCACTTACCACCTTCTAACACACTCTAGATATAATTTCAAACCTTCTGTAAACCTTTTCCCTGTCACATGTTTAAGGAAAGTAATCAGATGCTTGAAGCTGTTGTATATAACAGAGTTCGATTGTTTAAGGATTTGGGGGTGTACCGGTACTTTCCTGTTGTCTCCTTCAGGGTCAATCACTGTCTGGACGGATTTTCTCAAGCACGAAGATGCCGTAATCAGTTTAAAGTTGAAATGAACCACGCATACAGCACCAGTTACTAAATAACACGAATTTATTATGAATTTACTGTTCTGTGTGA
This sequence comes from Schistocerca americana, assembly GCF_021461395.2. Taxonomy (NCBI): domain Eukaryota; kingdom Metazoa; phylum Arthropoda; class Insecta; order Orthoptera; family Acrididae; genus Schistocerca; species Schistocerca americana. The sequence goes on along the minus strand of NC_060121.1, from coordinate 47,475,905 downwards.
GGTATTACATTCTTTCTTCTCACCTGGTTGTGGTAGCGTGATCTTTTGCGACTCAGCTATATTCGAGTATTCCTTTGTCATTCGACAATACTTAATGCGTAACATTATCTCCAACACTTTTATTCAGCCATGCTTTTAGTGCTGAAGATCGCTCTGTATTGACGAACAGTCATATCACATCACCAAAAATGTTCATATTTCTTCGCCTAAGTTTACCCGTGCTTAAATTACAGACCGAACTATTTAAATATTAACATTTTAACTAAGACTTGTGGAGGCCCCAATACGACTACACTGCATTCTACCTACGATACCCCTCCACTGACTGTAAGTTTCATATAGCTATAACTCTGAACTGAACTTGGTGTATCTTTGTGTCCATATTCAATGATATTCTTCACAATGCGATCCCCATAATTATTAGTAAATTTTGTTTATTTTCGTTTTGTGTATGAGTGATGCGTCTTTATGTGATTCCCGAGAATTCCCCTCAGTTCTGGGTTTCTGCATGTTTAAGGTCTTGACATGTGAAAACATTAACGTCGTTCGCTGTTCAGAGGCTAGGACTACGGCACACGTGACGAGCAGCGTCTACTTTTGTTGACCGGCTTTCCGTCGTCGGCCAGCAGTTACCCCAGCCACAGCTGTTGTACAGGGTGTGTCCCCTAGGCTCAAATAGTTCAAATGGCTCTGAGCACTATAGGACTTAACTTCTGAGGTCATCAGTCCCCTAGAACTTAGCTTAAACCTAACTAACCTAAGGACATCACACACATCCATGCCCAAGGCAAGACTCGAACCTGCGACCGTAGCGGCCGCGCGGTTCCAAACTGTAGCGCCTAGAACCGCTCGGCCACTCCGGCCGGCGTGTCCCTTAGGGGTCGTCAGGTGCATTTCCTCTGGTGTTCCGGCTGATATTTGATTTCTGTTTCGCACGGTGTAGCTAGACTCAGCTCGAACATATATTGTTCATCCCGTCTTCCATACGACCCCCATTGTCGACGGGATGCACCGGTTTGTTCCCCATCACAAACAAATTTATTTCTAAATCCGAATTTTACGCTCCCAGTCGACAGAGTGCTCCCAGGTTAGTGTAGTGCGATATTCGGTTCATCGGGAAGTGTTAACAGGAGAGTAAAACATGAAGAATGATGTGTACTCCATCGGCGACTGCGCAGCGTTGCTGCACGGTGGCAGCGGCCGGCGCGCTGCTGTAGCCGCTGTCGTGCTTTACTTTCAGTTATCGATAAACCGAATATCGCACTACACTAACGTAGGGGAGCCCTATCGACAGGTCACGTGAAATTCCGATTTAGAAATCAAGCCGTTTATGATGGGAACAAACGGACGTTTTCCGTCGACACTGGAGGTCGTATGGTAGTCTGGATGAGCAGTATTTCCCTGGGCTGTCTCCAGCTACACATTTCGAAAACGATATCAAATATCAGCCGAAACACCAGAGGAAACGCGCCTGGCAACGCCTAGGGGAGACACCCTGTACATACGCGACTACGCTATGTAATGGTACTTGAATTACGTAAGAATTACGGCACCTCTCCTGAACCTCTCGATACCAGCTATATTCTACTGTGTTTCTGTGAAGTAGTTAATGTATTTCTGAGACAAAATTCAGATTTGATTTCATTAATGTAGAGGTACTTTGATACATCGATATGTTTATGTTGCAATGATATTATTCTTACGTGTATTCTTTCTTTTGTCACTATGATCTTTGACGTACTTGTAACGCTGATTTTTGGGCGCGTAAGCGGTTATTAGTTAGTTAGTTAGAGGGTCGAACCTTGAGAAAGTCGAGTCTTGGACGTCATGTTGGGAAGACGCATATTGTAGTCAGTTTATAAAATGTGAACTTTAACAGTATGTTTTGTATTGTATTTGTTTTGTGTGTTACGTGATATTGCAACAAAAGCAATAAAAAGGAAGTGTACCTTAAAGTCGGAAAGCTGATTATTTTTTTACATCACCATTGTGCTAACTTTGAAAGGTTTAATCTTCAAGAATGGTTTGTGAAGCGCATCTACAAAACTTTTGAATATAGCAGAATAAAACCTAAGCCTCTTTGCATCCGAGCTTGGAACCATCACCACCTAGATTTTCGACGATTGAGCCATGATTTTACAACGAGACCAGCGTGGGAAACACGAAAAGATGAGTGCCTAATTTATTCATTATTACATGAAATGATTTTATTAACTGTGCTCTAATGACACCTGTCACATAATAACTTTGTTGTTGCCCGAAAATGCAGTATTTAGCAGCGTGAGCAGCACCACAATCATTATTAAATTTTGACCTTTGTTGTGGTAGGGTTGTTAGAACTATCAGCGGTCGCTCGTCCTCTTCTTTTTTTTTTTGCGTGGTCTGTCTTGTCACTAGTTCGATGCGGCCCGCCACGAATTCCTCCTCGTCTGTCCCAACTTTTTCATCTCAGTATAGCCCTTGCAACCTACGTGCTCAATTATATGCTGGATTTATTCCAATCTCTGTCTTCCTCTTCAGTTTATGCTCTCTACGTCTCCCTCTCGTACTATGGAAGCCATTCCCTGACGATGCCCTATCATTCTGCCTCTTCTCCTTGTCAGTGTTTTCCAGATATTCCTTTCATCTCTGATTCTACGGATAACCTCCTCATTCCTTACCTTATCGGTCCACCTAATTTTCAATAGTTGTCTCTAGCACCTCATCTGAAATGCTTCGATTACCTGCTGTTCCGGTTTTCAAACAATCCATGTTTCACTACCATAAAATGCTTTACTCCCAACGCACGTTCCCATAAATTTCTCCCTCAAATTAAGGCCTATGTTTGATACTACCGCAGTTCTCTTGGACAGGAATGTCCTTTCTGGGAGTGCTAGTGTGCTTTTGATGCCGTACTTGCTCCGTCCGTCATTAGTTATTTTGACGCCTAGGTAGGAGAGTTCCGTAACAGCATCTGCTTTGTGACCATCTGTCGTGACATTAAGTTCCTCGCCGTTCTCATTTCTTCCTCTTGTCAGAAGTTCCGCCCTGTTTACGCCTTTTCGTTTGTTTGCGTTGAAGGCGACTTGAGTCCGTGCAAAGACTTTCAATAAAAATGATCTGAAATATCATGTCGTTTCAGATGGGACCGCCACAACGAAACACAACCAGCCTTCCCAGGACCGCTTTAGTGATAAACGACCCACCGGAGTACCCGTAAATTTTGTTTTAAGTTCTTGAAAATTCAGTTACTATTTAAACCATTAACGAAATCTCCGAGAGAAAAGAGCTTGATGATAATCGTTGTAAGGAGTGTGTTAGAACTCTCCATGACATTGAAAACAATATAGCCAACTTAACGCCATTCCTTGCATTGTGTAAGTTTGGAAATAAATAAGCACTCAGATATCGATGCTAACAATCTGAGGGTGAAACATGGGAGCGCGATTCTAAGTATTGTTGTGAGAGTAATAACAATCTGTGAGCGAAACATGGGACCGCGATTCTAAGTAGTGTCGCTCAAAAGCTCGGAGACAGAAGATGCGTCACGCTGCCCTCACATCGGTGATGGCAGATCTTACCACACTCAAGGCCTGATTTCATTTATATACCCAGGAGAGATTTAAATGACTTAGCTACACTTGAAGATGTAATTCAAGGTAAAATTCGCAAGCGATCTGTTGACGGCTTAAATGACAGTGAAACTGACATTCATACGACACCCATACAGTGTTATGCACGTTAGATTCCGATTACTGATAGCTCAGCCAGCCGGGGTGGCCGAGCGGTTCTAGGCGCTACAGTCTGGAACCGCGTGACCGCTACGGTCGCAGGTTCGAATCCTGCCTCGGCCATGGGTGTGTGTGATGTCCTTAGGTTAGTTAAGTTTAAGTAGTTCTAAGTTCTAGGGGACTGGTGACCTCAGATGTTAAGTCCCATAGTGCTCAGAGCCATTTGAACCATTTTTGAACTGATAGCTCAGGCTGCTTATCGAGTCCATTTTCACAGACGAACATAGGCAATATTAGTTATAGCTGCGATACATATTAGTTGTAGCTATGTTACAGCATTCCTAAGTTACTGAGAAACCAAAGTCTAGAAACAACGAGGAGTTGACAATTTACTCAAAGTGGCGGCAACCGTTAGGAACTATTAGAGTATTAAATGGCCATTGCTTCTCGTGCAGTCGAAGGGACGGAAAGACAACCGCCTTTCTGAGGTCGGAACGGAGCGGCTACAGGAAACCTTTGTTGGTAGCCAGGCGTGGGCTGTTAGCACGTCTCACCTGGCAGGCTTCGACCCCTGCTCTCCCAGATACCTGGCAGTAGATTTTTTCCTTTTCTTTTCTTTTTCAAATCGAAAGTTCAAGAGAGTGTGGCGCCAGGGAATCCGTGAAAGGTGTGGCCGCCGCCGTGTGCTGCCCGTTCAGCAGGGCTCTCTGGCTGCGGCCCGCTCACCACGGAGGGGCGCGTCTCGCTGCAGCCGTTTCCCGCCTTCCAGTTGCCAGTTCAGCTCTCCAGTACCTTGCAAAGAGCGGAGCGGTGCTGCTCGTGTGTAGATTCCACTCGACTCGCTCGGCGAGCGGAAGTACGTCCCGCTACGAGCCCCAACCGACGGCCCCAACTGCGTCGTGACGTCCACCAGAAACTCTCCTCTTTGTCATTTTGGTCTGCTCTCTTGGTTCATCACTCTTTCTCCGTGCCATGATTGTAGCTCTGTGTACCCGGATGCCGTTTCAGTTCACGTGCTCTACGCTGCTTTATCATTGTATACCGTTAGTGAAGCCTGCTCTCCGTAAAAATATTGTGTTTTACTTAATTTCAGTTTGAGAATACCTCGTTATCTTTGATACCCCTTCTTTCTTTCTCATTAGAGTTGTGTTGCCCAGCCACCTCCCGCAGCATACAACAAAACAGTGATCCCTTACAAACAGGAACGTAGCCATCGCCTCACACCGCCGGATAAAAGGTACGAAAACAGTTTAAAATCCCGGCGGTCCGTCGACATTTACCGCAGCTGCAAACTGGAGCGAGCTCCTCTCATTTTCGTCGCCGGGGCCGACGGCCGGGTGAGGTAGCCGCAACAGCAGAGAAGTGTCGCTCAATACTGCAACCTGCCTGGCATTTAGAAGATCAGATTACTAAGGCGAAATGCAAAAAGGTGGGAATTTGCGGAGATGAGACCTGCATAAACTGAAAGAACCAGAGGTTGTAGAGAGCTTCAGGGAGAGCATTAGGGAACGATTGACAAGAATGGGGGAAAGAAATACAGTAGGAGAAGAATGGGTAGCTTGGAGAGATGAAATAGTGAAGGTAGCAGGGGATCAAGTAGGTAAAAAGACGAGGGCTAGCAGAAGCCCTTGGGTAACAGAAGAGATACTGAATTTAATTGATGAAACGAGAAAATATAAAAATGCAGTAAATGAAGCAGGCAAAAAGGAATACAAACGTCTCAAAAATGAGATCGACAGGAAGTGCAAAATGGCTAAGCAGGGATGGCTACAGGACAAATGTAAGTATGTAGAGGCGCATATCACTAGGCGTAAGATAGATACTGCCTACATGAAAATTAAAGAGACCTTTCGAGAAAAGAGAAGTCCTTGCATGAACATCAAGAGCTCAGATGAAACCCAGTTGTATGCAAAGAAGGCAAAGTAGAAAGTTGCAAGGAGTATGTAGAGGGTCTACACAAGGGCGTTGTTATTGAGGACAATATTGTAGAAATGGAAAAGACTGTAGATGAAGATGAAATAGGTCATACGATACTGCTTGAAGAGTTTGACAGAGCACTGAAAGACCTGAGTCGAAACAAGGCCCCAGGAGTACACAACATTCATTAGAACCACTGACAGCCTTGGGAGAGCCAGGCCCCACAAAACTCTACCATCTAGTGAACAAGATGTATGAGACAGGCGAAACACCCTCAGACTTCAAGAAGAATATGTTGTTGTTGTGATCTTCAGTCCTGAGACTGGTTTGATGCAGCTCTCCATGCTACTCTATCCTGTGCAAGCTTCATGTCCCAGTACCTAATGCAGCCTACATCCCTCTGAATCTGCTTAGTGTATTCATCTCTAGGTCTCCCTCTACGATTTTTACCCTCCACGCTGCCCTCCAATACTAAATTGGTGATCCCTTGATGTCTCAGAACATGTCCTACAAACCGATCCCTTCTTCTAGTCAAGTTGTGCCACAAGCTCCTCTTCTCCCCAATTCTATTCAATACCTCCTCATTAGTTATGTGATCTACCCATCTAATCTTCAGCATTCTTCTGTAGCACCACATTTCGAAAGCTTCTATCCTCTTCTTGTCCAAACTATTTATCGTCCAAGTTTCGCTTCCATACATGGCTACGCTCCATACAAATACTTTCAGAAACGACTTCCTGACATTTAAATCTATACTCGATGTTAACAAATTTTTCTTCTTCAGAAACGCTTTCCTTGCCATTGCCTGTCTACATTTTATATCCTCTCTACTTCGACCATCATCAGTTATTTTGCTCCCCAAATAGCAAAACTCCTTTACTACTTTAAGTGTCTCATTTCCTAATCTAACTCCCTCAGCATCACCCGACATAATTCGGCTACATTCCATTACCCTCGTTTTGGTTTTGTTGATGTTCATTTTATACCCTCCTTTCAAGACACTGTCCATTCCGTTCAACTGCTCTTCCAAGTCCTTTGCTGTCTCTGACAGAATTACAATGTCATCGGCGAACCTCAAAGTTTTTATTTCTTCTCCATGGATTTTAATACCTACTCCGAACTTTTCTTTTGTTTCATTTATTGCTTCCTCAATATACAGATTGAATAACATCGGGGATAGGCTACAACCCTGTCTCACTTCCTTCCCAACCACTGCTTCCCTTTCATACACCTCGACTCTTATAACTGCCATCTGATTTCTGTACAGACTGTAAATAGCCTTTTGCTCCCTGTATTTTACCCCTGCCACCTTCAGAATTTGAAAGAGAGCATTCCAATCAACATTGTCAAAAGCTTTCTCTAAGTCTACAAATGCTAGAAACGTAGGTTTGCCTTTTCTTAATCTTTCTTCTAAGATAAGTAGTAGGGTCAGTATTGCCTCACGTGTTCCCACATTTCTACGGAATCCAAACTGATCTTCCCCGAGGTCACCTTCTACCAGTTTTTCCATTCGTCTGTAAAGAATTCGCGTTAGTATTTTGCAGCTGTGACTTATTAAACTGATAGTTCAGTAATTTTCACATCTGTCGACACCTGCTTTCTTTGGGATTGGAATTATTATATTCTTCTTGAAGTCTGAGGGTATTTCGCCTGTCTCGTACATCTTGCTCACCAGATGGCAGAGTTTTGTCATGACTGGCTCTCCCAAGGCCATCAGTAGTTCTAATGGAATGTTGTCTACTCCCGGGGCCTTGTTTCGACTCAGGTCTTTCAGTGCTCTGTCAAACTCTTCACGCAGTATCGTATCTCCCATTTCATCTTCATCTACATCCTCTTCCATTTCCATAATATTGTCCTCAAGAACATCGCCCTTGTATAGACCCTCTATATACTCCTTCCACCTTTCTCCTTTCCCTTCTTTGCTCAGAACTGGGCTTCCATCTGAGCTCTTGATATTCATGCAAGTGGTTCTCTTTTCTCCAAAGGTCTCTTTAATTTTCCTGTAGGCAGTATCTATCTTACCCCTAGTGAGATAAGTCTCTACATCCTTACATTTGTCCTGTAGCCATCCCTGCTTAGCCATTTTGCACTTCCTGTCAATCTCATTTTTGAGACGTTTGTATTCCTTTTTGCCTGCTTCATTTACTGCATTTTTATATTTTCTCCTTTCATCAATTAAATTCAATATTTCTTCTGTTACCCAAGGGTTTCTACTAGCCCTCGTCTTTTTATCTATTTGATCCTCTGCTGCCTTCACTATTTCATCCCTCAAAGCTACCCATTCTTCTTCTACTGTATTTCTTTCCCCAATTCCTGTCAATTGTTCCCTTACGCTCTCCCTGAAACACTGTACAACCTCTGGTTCTTGCAGTTTATCCAGGTCCCATCTCCTTAAATTCCCACCTTTTTGCAGTTTCTTCAGTTTTAATCTACAGTTCATAACCAATAGATTGTGGTCAGAGTCCACATCTGCCCCTGGAAATGTCTTACAATTCATAACCTGGTTCCTAAACCTCTGTCTTACCATTATATAATCTATCTGATACCTTTCAGTATCTCCAGGGTTCTTCCATGTAGACAACCTTATTTTATGATTCTTGAACCAAGTGTTAGCTATGATTAAGTTATGCTGTGTGCAAAATTCTAAGAGACGGCTTCCTCTTTCATTTCTTAGCCCCAATCCATATTCACCTGCTATGTTTCGTTGTCTCCCTTTTCCTACTGTCGAATTCCAGTCACCCATGACAATTAAATTTTCGTCTCCCTTCACTACCTGAATAATTTCTTTTATCTCATCATACATTTCTTCAATTTCTTTGTCATCTGCAGAGCTAGTTGGCATATAAACTTGTACTACTGTAGAAGGCATGGGCTTCGTGTCTATCTTGGCCACTATAATACGTTCACTATGCTGTTTGTAGTAGCTTACCCGCACTCCTATTTTTTTATTCATTATTAAACCTACTCCTGCAAGCTTTCGTAATGTTGTCCTACAGAAGAATGCTGAAGATTAGTTGGGTAGATCACATAACTAATGAGGAGGTATTGAATAGAACTGGAGAGAAGAGAAATTTGTGGCACAACTATAGTAGAAGAAGGAATCGGTTGGTAGGGCATATTCTGACGCATCAAGTGATCACCAATTTAGTATTGGAGGGAAGCGTGGAGGGTAAAAATCGTAGAGGAAGACCAAGAGTGAATACACTAAGCAGATTCAGAAGGGTGTAGGTTGCAGTAGGTAGTGGGAGATGAAGAAGCTTGCACAGGATAGAGTAGCATGGAGAGCTGCATCAAACCAGTCTCTGGACTGAAGACCACAACAACAACAAGGCGAAATGCGAGGGATACAATCTCTGAACGAAATAAACACTTTCGTGGAACAAAATTTTCACTTAAAATCTTTTGCAGATTTACGTGCTACCGAAGGATTCTGCAGTGGTAGTGACCTTGAACGTGATTTTCAAGGTGATTTGGAGGTCAAAATGAATTTTTTTAATGGAACCCTAGTATTTGATTTAACATTTTACGAATAAAATGACACATTATTCAAGGTCACGGCAAGGATCAATGATTGTCAAACAAGAAAATATGATTCTAGTTCTGTTGTGAATTAACTCGGGACAGAGGAGGGATACAGTAAATTGTGGTCACTTTGAGAACATGCTCAATGGTTAATTTCCAGGTACATTATTAAAGGCACTGGAGGTCCTTAAATCAAGCACAGCGAGGAGTGAGAGGCGAGGGGATACACTCGACACCTTGTAAATCAATATTATGTTTGTTCTGTCTTGAATTCCGAAATAACATTTATATGTTGCGATGCATTTTTCGTATTTATTTTTGCTCTTTCGAAATACGAAGTCGCAGTAGGGTTTCCATGAAAAAAAAAAAAAAGCTCAATCTTCGAATGACGTTCGATAATTACCTTTAAGATCTACATGACCACTTCCACTCCTTCCAGTTTGTATCTAACATTATAATTTCCCGTAACCCACCCCTATTGCAAGTTAATCCCTACTGGAATTAAAAGCATATTTGATTATTATACCTTCATTGAACCTCGCAATGACCTCGAATTAAGAATCATTTTATAAGTAAAATTTGCCGCTATTTTATAATCTTAAATCAAATAATAGGGTTTCCATTTTAAAAAATCACTTTAGCTTGCATGTCACCTTGAAAACCGTGTTGAAGGTCATGGCCATTAGTAACAATGCATGACACTCTTTGCCTCCTACAACTTTTACCTAAAACAATGTGCTGTATCTTATCTCTAACCCGAGTTGTTCGTCATAATCGATTAAAATGATCCACCTTGTGTATGGGTTACCTCTGAGCGGAAGGCTGCATTAGTGAATGGAGCACGCTTTTATATGAAGAAAGTCTTACATATTCAAACACACAGGTAAGGTAAACTTGATGGAGTTTATGAATAAGGGAAAAGGTGGAAAATAATACATTCGCAAGGACCAGTTGTATGATAAAAGCAGTATAATGGTTTTGTAAGCTAGGTACACAAAGTTAATATTCGCGAATAAGCACAAACATCGGATTAAACCGTTAAAAATCCCCTGACAACCTCATGGCACAAGAGTCCTTAAAGACAAATTAATCACCTTGCGAGTAAGGGTATCTGTAAGTCACTCGTATGTCAGAAGCACATACGAGTTGCAAAGTGTTCTCACGAGATCAAAAGGCCTAACATGTTTCACTTCAAGTCGGAATGCAAAATGCAACACGAAAAGGTCACGATTTACATTACGCGCTCGTGATTACAAATAACACGAACACGGTCCAGCTGGCTGCGATTTCCGGATCGACTGTGAGACGCCCTGCTAAACCCACAGGACAGGACAGCTAGTTTACGTTGTTGAAAGAGGCTAAAATAAGCCGCTGTCAGCCGGCCGCGGTGGCCGAGCGGTTGTAGGCGCTACAGTCTGGAACCGCGCGACCGCTACGGTCGCAGGTTCGAATCCTGCCTCGGGCATGGATGTGTGTGATGCGCTTAGGTTAGTTAGTAGTTCTAAATACTAGAGGACTGATGACCTCAGAAGTTAAGTACCACAGTGCTCAGAGCCATTTGAACCATTTTTAAGCCTCTGCCACTTACACTCGAACGTTCAACCTTTTATTTGATCAAACATGACAAGAGCCAAGAAAATTTAAAAAAAAAAAAAACAGCTTTAGTTTTGGAACGTAATTAGCGGCTGAATGCGCCATACAATCTCATGCCTTAAGGGCAAGACCACATTTATTTAAAAACGGCTGAAAGCCAATAACTCTAATAAAGCTCAATCAAAAACAGAAGTTTAAAAGGCAAAGCCTTATCTTACAACAGTTCCTTAATTAGGCTGAAGGCCCAAAGAATCTGACACTTTAAGAACAAACAACTTAAATTCAAAATTGGCTGAAGGGCCAACACTTAAGACTCAATAACCTTAATTTTAAAAATGCCAAAGTCTTTACGTAAAACAGTTCTTAAATTAGCCTGAAGGCCCAAACCAACTGCTGCCTTAAGGGCAAAACAACGTTAATCTAAAAATCGGCTAGAAGCCATACCAGTACAAACAACAAGAACAAAGAAGAAAAGGCAGTACACCCAAGGGCGCTCAGAAGTTCCTAGCGTTGGCCTGGAATTCAAACACTAACGCTCGCTTAGGTGAGACAGGCAGTCGACACAACCATTGTCGATCCGACGACAACCCAACCGACAGGCAGTCAACGGACGCACCAACAAGACAACCTCCGCTTCACCCGACCTGCACACAACAAGGAGTTCAGTGGAACAATCTATAAGGTACTGGCGCCCACAACCAATAATACGTTGAGCTGCCAAACTACACACCGTGCTGGACAGCGACAACACGATGAGGAAAATACGCTGCCCGAATTTACGTCAACGGCCAGGGCAGGTAACAGGAACATTAATGGCCACAAGGCAGAAGATTCCGCTGGTGCACGTCAATTCAAATAACCAAGTGCAGTTAAACTCCACCGGAGCGTGGCTAAAATTTGCCAACTTGAAAACACGCGTAGTTGCTCGCAGGAATGTCCCAACAGCCGACAACGAACTCGAAACGACACAATGTGAACAGTCGTGACTGGCCGGTAGATTAAGTCAAAACTCAACTTTCGTGTCCAGGATGGGTGAGCCACAAACCTTGTAGCAATGGGAACAGCACCACACACTCTGACACCGCGTAGAGGCCGTCAGCGGACCCGGCCAAATCACGCGCCGCGGAGATTTCCTCGCTGCTCCACGCCAACCTACCAACTGTCAGGCCTGGAAACGGCGAAACGACCAAATATACGTCGGCCGATGAGACGAACAACCAAACGACCAACCAACGGTCGACCCGCTCCACTCTCCCTCCATCAGATAGTTCACGTGTGTCGCCAGCGGTCGGCGAGCACTGGCTTTCGGCCCCTCACTGGTGGTCCGTCTCCGACTTTACTACTGCTGCGTCCCGACTGCACTGCTGGTCCGTCCCGAACTCCCTGCCAGACACACCACGACCCGGAAATACTATCGGCCGCTCCAGAGATGGTACGATTAGTGCACTTACCGATACGCGCTGCTGCTGCCACTCACGGGCAAATTAGGCAGGAAGTTAGTGACGCCAGTAAATGGAAATAAGAAAACGAGGCGGCAGTACCGTAAGAGAAGATGACAAACTATAGGCGGGACAAACGCTCGGCTCAGACTGCGCCCGTATCAAATACACAAAGACAGACGGAGCCACTTGTGTGCGGTGTGCTGTGCAGAAAAGGAGCGGTCTGTGCTTAAAACTACATGAGGCGTCGAGCCGAAAAACACGAGCTTAGCGGTGCGATCGTGTGCACAGGTCAGAGTTCTGGCATCTCGGCAAGAGGTAGCTGTCCATTCCTGCTACAAAGACGTACCACTCCAGCAGACAGAGCTGGCTGGTGAACCTAGTGAAGCATTGTCTCTGTGTCGGCAAGTGAGTGGCGACGTGGTGCACCACTTGTGAAAGACGGTCGCGCTGCGGTAGACATCTTTCAACACCAGTTAGTACAAGCCCGTTCATGGACTTCTACGAAACTGTGTGGAATTCATCAGGAAAACGTGTTTTCACGGGCTAAATGTCCATGCAAAATCGAATCTGCTGAAGGCTTTAGGGACGATTGCATCTCATGGTGAGTCTCGGACCAGGCCTATTCAATCGTGTCGGGTATAGCATCAAAGTTTTTTGACACAAGAACCGATTTTGATCGAACCTCATGAGTTCCATCGCGGACGGAAGTACAATCACAACGGAAATTGGAAAAAGTTATTCAGTGGAATCCTTGACGTTACATTTCCACTTTGTCACAACTTAGTGTCTTTAAGCGAACACTGAAAGTAAGCTTCTCAGACATTTACAGAGCTACCGTTGTTTGGACAATAACGAATAGCACATTTCAAAACAACAGTAGTGTCAAAACTCAGTATCGTCATCTGCTGGTCCTCCTTAAAATCCTGAAAAGCGATCCAAGCAGTACGCTGAGTGTCACTTGAGAGTAGAAGATTTGCTGTTGTCTTGTGGTAGAAAATCCATCACTTCATTAAGTGATGACACACCGAAGAACTATTTTTTTTTTCTTATAACTCACAGACTGGACGGTAGAAACATAGAAGAACATCGTTAATTTCCGACGAGCTCCCTTAGCCCCCCGTCTGAAAATATAACTAGCCGAAATGGTGCTCATGCGAGATACAGTAAAATACTTTTTCCATCGAGTGCCAATCCCGAATAAAACCTCCGAAATAAGATAGTTTGGTAGTCGTTAGTCTTTCGACTGGATGATGCGGCCCGTCACGACTTAGTCGTCTGTTCCATTCTCTTCATCTCAGAGTATTGCATGCGCCGTGTACTACTATACAAGCTGTTCCTTGATGTCTTAACACGTGTCCTGCCATCCTGTCCCCTTCTTCTCGTCAATGTTTTTTTCCTCATGTTCCTCCTCTCGCCGACTTCGAAGAGAAGCTCCTCATTTCTTATTCTGTCTACCCGCCTAATTTTCTAAATCCTTCCGCATACAATTATGTTCTCCAAAGATACATTCGAAGAAATTCCTTCCTGGAATTATGGCGGCTGTTGACTGCCAGTGAACTTCTTGTTATGCTTGCAAGGCAACAGAATTCCTCACTTCAACCTCATAGTGGACCCAGTTATAATGTTAAATTTATTGCTAATCTCGTTTCTGTTTTTTTTCTATTTTTTACGGTTTACTGTTAATCCACAATGTGTGACGATTACACTTTACATTCGACTCTATTAAATTAGCAATGGTTTGTCACATTCACCTGCGACACCGTTTCTCACAAGGATCTTCTATCCAAACTGCGTGCCTACGAAATATCGCCTCACTTTTGCGTCGGGATTCGTGATTTCCTGTCAGAAAGGTCACAGTTCGCAGCATCAGACGGAAAGTCATCGAGTAAAACAGAAGTAATATCCGTGGTTCCCAAAGAAAGTGTTATAGGCCCTCTATTGTTCCTGATCCATATTAACGACATAGGAGATAAACTGAGTAGCTGTATTAGACTGTTTGCAAATGATGCTGTCATTTACCGTCTTTTGGAGTCATCGGATGAACAAAATGAACTGCAAAATAATTTGGATAAGACATCTGTATGGTGCGAAAAGTGGCGATTGACACTCAATATCCGGCCGCGGTGGCCGAGCTGTTCTAGGCGCTTCAGTCCGGAACCTCGCGACTGCTACGGTCGCAGGTTCGAATCCTGCCTCGGGCATGGATGTGTGTGATGTCCTTACGTTAGTTAGGTTTAAGTAGTTCTAAGTTCTAGGGGACTGATGACCTCACATGTTAAGTCCCATAGTGCTCAGAGCCATTTGAACGGTATTTGACACTGAATAAAAAAAAGTGTAAAGTTCTTCACTTGCGTACTAAAAGAAATCCGCCAAATTTCGATTACGCGATAAGTCACACAAGTTGGAAAGCTGTAAATTCAACAAAATACTTAGGCATTACATTTACAACTAACCTAAATTGGAACGATCACATAGATAATGTTGTGGGTAGAGCGAACCAATGACTGCGATTCATTGTCGGAACACTTAGAATGTGCAACAGGTCTACTAAAGAGACTGTTTACACCATGCTTGTCCGCCATGTTCTGGAGTATTGCTGTCCGGTGTGGTATCCGCATGAGGTGGGACTGACGGATGACATGGAAAAAGTTCAAAGAAGGGCAGCTCGTTTCGTATTATTGCGAAATAGGGGAGATAGTGTCACAGACATGATACGTGAATTGGAGTGGCAGTTATTAAAAAAAAGACGTTTTCTATTGCGACGGGATCTTCTCATGAAATTTCGATCACCAATTTTTTCTCCGATTGCCAAAACATTCTGTTGGCACCCACCTGCATAGGGAGAACTGATGATCACGTTGAAATAAGAGAAATCAGGGCTCGCACAGACAATTTTAAGTGCTCTCTTTTCTCCGCGCGCCGTTCGAGTGTGGAACGGTAGAGACACAGGTTGGTGTTTCGTTGAACCCTCTGCCATGCACTTTAGTATCAATAGCAGAGTAATCACGTAGATGTAGAAATAGATGTCACTGGGGATAGCGGTGTCATCGGAGAATCTTAGCATTCGAGCTATTGACCGCGCATTTTAATTCACCTCCCGACCTCCTGAATAAATGTAAAGAGACGTCGGCGCGACTCTCCTCCTCGCTCGATAGACTGCCTAGTGACTGTTACCTCCTGATCCCCCCCCTCCCTCCTATCTTCGCCTCCTCAGCACGTGACGGGCCTAATTAAACAGCGCTGGTACGCAGTTTGCCTCTGTCGAACGCCGACACGACCCCGGGGCTGTTACGGCGCGGCCGCTATCGCGGTACGAGGAAAGCCTCTTTGCAGTCTCCGCCGCAGCCTGGGTGGACGTGTCCGGATGCGGCGGGGGCGGTGGGGGCGGCGGTGGCGGCGGCGGCGACGCATATTCCCGGGCTCTGCGAGCCCAGCCAGCCTGCGGCGGGGCGACAAGGCGACGCTGCGGGCTAATTAGGCGGTCCGGGGCGGCTGGAGCACAGTGGGCGACGCCGCGTCGCTGAGCGGACGGCGCCGGCAGCGGACAGCCGCCCCCGGGATGCGTCCGGCGCCGCCTCCCTGCCGCCCCCCCCCCCCCCCCCCCCCCAGCCGAAGCGCCAACACTCGACCCTCCGGCCGCAGCTGCGTGCGCTCTCAGCCCGCGTCGCCCTCTACCCACTGATCCCTTTTCTTTCTACTTCTGTATGTGCAAGACGTGTTGTTGTTGTGGTCTTCAGTCCTGAGACTGGTTTGATGCAGCTCTCCATGCTACTCTCTCCTGTGCAAGCTTCTTCATCTAACAGTACCTACTGCAGCCTACATCCTTCTGAATCTGCTTAGTGTATTCATCTCTTGGTCTCCCTCTACAATTTTTACCCTCCATGCTGCCCTCCAGTACTAAATTGGTGATCCATCGATGTCTCAGAGCATGTCCTACCAACCGATCCCTTCTTTTAGTCAAGTTATGCCACAAGCTCCTCTTCTCCCCAATTCTGTTCAATACCTCCTCGTTAGTTAGGTGATCTACCCATCTAATCTTCAGCATTCTTCTGTAGCACCACATTTCGAAAGCTTCTATTCTCTTCTCGTCTAAACTATTTATCGTCCACGTTTTACTTCCATACATGGCTGCACTCCATACAAATACTTTCAGAAACGACTTCCTGACATTTAAATCTATACTAGATGTTAACAAATTTCTGTTCTTCAGAAACGCTTTCCTTGCCATTGCCAGTCTACATTTTATATCCGCTGTACTTCGACCTTCATCAGTTATTTTGCTCCCCAAATAGCAGAACTCCTTTACTACTTTAAGTGTCTCATTTCCTAATCTAATTCCCTCATCATCACCCGACTTAATTCGACCACATTCCATTATCCTCGTTTTGCTTTTGTCGATGTTCATCTTATACCCTCCTTTCAAGACACTGTCCATTCCGTTCAACTGATCTTCCTTGGTGTCTCTGACAGAATTACAATGTCATCGGCGAACCTCAAAGTTTTTATTTCTTCTCCATGGATTTTATTACCTACTCCGAACTTTCCTTTTGTTTCCTATATTGCTTGCTCAATATAAAGATTGAATAACCTCGGGGATAGGCTACAACCCTGTCTCACTCCCTTCCCAACCACTGCTTCCCTTTCATACCCCTCGACTCGTATGACTGCCATCTGGTTTCTCTGCAAATTGTAAATAGCCTTTGGCTGCCTGTATTTTACCCCTGCCACCTTCAGAATTTGAAAGAGAATATTCCAATGAACATTGTCAAATGCTTTCTCTAAGTCTACAAATGTAGGAATGGTAGAGTTTTGTCAGGACTGGCTCTCCCAAGGCTGTCAGTAGTTCTAATGGAATGTTGTCTACTCCGCCGGCCTTGTTTCGACTCAGGTCTTTCAGTGCTCTGTCAAACTCTTCACGCAGTATCATATCTCTCCCTTTTCATCTTCATCTACATCCTCTTCCATTTGCATAATATTGTCCTCAGTACATCGCCCTGGTATAGACCCTCTATATACTCCATCCACCTTTCTGCTTTCCCTTCTTTGCTTAGAACTGGGTTTCCATCAAAGCTCTTGATATTCATGCAAGTGGTTCTCCTTTCTCTAAAGGTCTCTTCAATTTTCCTGTGGGCAGTATCTATCTTACACCTAGTGAGATAAGCCTCTACATCCTTACATTTGTCCTCTATCCATCCCTGCTTAGCCATTTTGCACTTCCTGTCTATATCATTTTTTATCGATCCGAATTTTTTTTTTCATTTCTTTTATCGTTTTCAGGCAAAGCTCATTATTAGCAATCGGAACAGTGTGACACGCTACCGAATAGCTGGTATGTCTACCTTTGACATGAATAGCAGCGGCGACGCGTCATGGTATGGAACCAATGAGGCCTCGGTAGGTCACTGGAGGGAGTTGCGCCTCATCTGCACACACAGGTCACCTAGTCCCCAAAGATTCCCGAGAGAGGGGCGATCAGCTCTGACGCGAAGTTCAATCAAGTCTCACATGTGTTCGATCGGCTTCAGGTCTGGCAAATTGGGGAGCCAGCACACAAATTGTAACTGGCCACTCTGTTCCTCGAACCACTGCATCACGCTTCTGGCCTCGTGTCATGCCGCATTATCTTACTGAAAAATGCCACTGCCGTCGGGATGCATGATCGTCGTGAAGGGGTGTACGTGGTCTGCGACCACTGTACACACTCCTCGGCCGCCTTGGTGCCGTGCACGAACTCCACTGCAGCCAGGGGCGCACACGTTGCCCAGAACACAATGGAGCCACCGCGAGATTGTCTCCTTCCCGCAGAACAAGTGTGAAACAACTGTTCAGCTGGCAAACGAGGGATCCGCGCCCTCCATCGACTTGATGTAAAAGAATTCGATATTCATCAGACCGTGTAACGCTCTGCCTCTGCGGCATCGTCCAGAGAAGATGGTGTGTGCCCACTCCAGTCGCACTTGCCGACGTCGTCGTGTTTACATTGTTACAAGTATTAGATGCACTGTGTAAGACACACCCTACTCTGCCCAGCATTAAGGTATGAGGTTAATTCCGCCACAGTTCGCCACTAGTCTTGCTTTAACAGTCTGCCAGCTTACGATGTCCGGCAACAGTAATGAGGGGTGGCCGTCGAACTTTCGTTTCGCCACGCGTTGAAGACACTCACCATAGTAGTCCTCGGACATCCGAAAAGTCCTGCAATTTCCGAAATGCTCGAGCCGAGTCTCTGGGCCGTCACAACCTGCCTCGACCAAACTCAGATGGATGTCGCGCCTTCTCCACTCCACACACCGACAGCGCACTCAGTGATACTGCCCGAAGCTCGAGGTCGTGCGGTAGCGTTCTCGCTTCCCACGCCCGTGTTCCCGGGTTCGATTCCCGGCGGGGTCAGGGATTTTCTCTGCCTCGTGATGACTGGGTGTTGTGTGCTGTCCTTAGGTTAGTTAGGTTTAAGTAGTTCTAACTTCTAGGGGACTGATGACCATGGGTGTTAAGCCCCATAGTGCTCAGAGCCATTTTTGAACTCAGTGATACTGCGTGTACCTCACGGTACGTGTGTCTGAGTAACAGTCCCCTCTCGCCGTGTCGAAAGTGGATAGGTGGTTAAAATGTTCTGGCTGACCAGTGTATTTCAGGTAGTAATACAAACAGGACTTTTCTTTGAGTTTATTACAAAATGTAAGCTTTTTTCTTTTCTCCCAAATGTCCGATCAGTCTTGATACTAGAAACGCAGTCAAAATCCAATAAGCGTTCGCGCAGATGCTTGACGCAGTGTCTCTAGTACGCAGATTGATCGCGTCGAGTCCCACCTTCCAGTTCTGAGCGGACAGTGAACAATGCCTCGAACAACAGTCTCCCACCGAGTGTGGAGTACGCGTTGTCATTCGACATCTTCAGGCCGAGGTTTTGCATTTGGTTTGGTGCAGCCCACATAACGTTACTGTCTCTGTGGCAGCGTAGTGCGGTACTGGCGCAGGAACTTTGAAACACGACGAACAGAGGCCCAGCACGCAGGCTGCCGGGGAAATGGAGCGAGTGTCAAGCGATGACCCTCTTCACTGAGTCGACCGCGCGTTTCGAAAAAATCGTTTACGAAGGGCCAGTTCAGAATAAGCGACTGGCAACGTTGTCGTCAGACACTGTCCTTCTTCGTGACAATGCTCTGCCGCGCACTGCAGCTTCGACGAAAAACGCTTCTGAAGCATTGTCTATACGAAGTGTTGGACCAATCACCATACGTCCCTGACATTGCTCGCTCAGATTTTCGTCTCTTTGCTCACATGTTCCGCTCGCTATGCGAACAGCATTTTGAGGTTAGCATCGACCTTCAGGACGGCGTAGACAACTGGCGTAGAGCACAGATGGCTGGCTGCAATGGTCAAGGTATAGGACGGGAGGTAAAACGCTGCGACATGTGACTAATTCGGAGCGCGACTGTGTAGACAAGCAGCTGGAAGGAGTGGCTAAGTTCTGCAAATTAAACAGTTCCAGTTTTCACCCTCATTTCCATTTCGCAAAGGATCGGATCTAGAAAATAAAAATAACCCTCGTAAAAAATAATAGAGCGAGACAATTTCCCTACCATGTACATTAATCTGACTGCAGTATTACAATAAAAGCCACAAAATTTTAATAAAAAGTCCGATTATAGACATGGAATTAAAGAAAGATGTTCCGTATTTTGAGACCAAAATAACATAAAAATTTGCAATAAACATCGGCTGTAAAATACCATACGTTATGAGCTATGAGCACTTGTCCGTGTTTGCTGCTATGAAGCACATCTCTTCTATGGCAATCACTTTGTTATTAAGGAATGATCTACAGAGTGCGGTAAACAAACGAGAATCCATTCCTCTTTTACAGCCCCTGGACGTAAACATCTGTTAGTATTGTTCCTGTATTGTTCCTGTAAACCGAATGCTTGCTATGTTAATTAGATGTATGCAAATTGGCCTTGTTTGTATGACGTAATTAAATTGTTGCCCTCCAAAAATAATGCTCGAGGAATTTGTTATCTCTGAAATTCAACAACAACCACAGTTATGGGACAGTCTGGAGAGAACGGTCTCGTCTCATTCAACAACAGAAAATGTATCAGCTTGCTCCAAAAATATAACAACTTTCCCTAAAAGTGAGAGGAATACAAATATCACAAATTGTATAATATGCATGTGGTATCACATCACAGAACACAGTATACGTTTCCAAGCAATTGGCGGCTTTCGCCATCTACGTCGCTTGATGGATAATCCTGGGACACGAAATTTTGAGAGAGACATCTCAGTTAATTCTGAAAATTCAATGCAATTCTCTCTAAGTATCTGCAACAAATGTAAGGTATCAGCAAATTATCCACGTGTTCTGTGCTGTATTCTAGTTCAACATAGATTCAACACCAAACATTTTGAAATTTTTTAAGTCTTTTAAGTCTTTCACACCTGTGTTAATACAGCCCATATTTTTATCAAAATGTTTTCACATATCTAATGTCTGCAGATGACTACAGCAGGCCTTTCTTCAGTCAAAACACAAGCATAGTGTCAGAATTTAATGCTGTTGCGTCAAAAACTGACGCGTTCACAGAGGACTGAAAACTCCAGTCAATAAAGATTTTCCCTGTTCTTTTCCATGCAAGATCAACATCCGAAATATGCTTTGTATTACGAGTATGGAATGAGATGCGAGGTTCGAGTTTTTGCCGTGAGAACAATTTGATTACTTTCTTCTAAAAGTGGATTTTAGGCAGCACTGCCCATGTGAGTTTTACAGAACGGCATGCGTGTCATACATATTACGCTGACTGGACTTCAGCGAGACGAGTCTTGATGGGACAAGTAAAATGCTCAGTCGTCGAGTTAAAGGTCTTCCCTATTACTGCCTGTATATCTTATGGCACTTGACAACAATTTAGTAGCGGAAAATAATTAATTTGGGAGTCCTTTCTAAATTTTGCAGGTACACAAATGTTGCCATATGTAAGTTTTTTGTACGAGGGGCGTTTAATAAGTAATACAACACATTTTTCTGAAAGCATGTTAGTTCTAATCAGGTTTCCAATACACCATATTATCCCTCCTCTTTTAGCTACGAACCCTTATTGTTCTACACAATCTGTTCAATGTAAATGCCTTATGCTGCCTTACTGGGAGCATCAAAGTTGTAGCTACTGTCTTGCCACATCAATAACCTCCCAATCATCCATGTATAGCTTCCCGTGGAGTGCATCCTTCGTTGGGCCAAACAGGTGGAATTCAGAAGCTGCGAGATCTGGGCTGTATGATGGAAGTGGAAGAATAGTCCAATGATGTATTGTAGCATCTTTCGGGAGTGCAGAATTACGTGAGGCCTTGTGTCGTAATGCAGATGTCTGACTGTGCGTTATCGTGGAGGTGTTTGACTGTGCTACGTCCATCACCTCGAGTGAGAGTGTCCTCACGTTCGAAAATTGCAGGAGTTTGAGCTGTGTGCGGCCGAGAGATCGGACAGGTGTGCGCGAACTTGCTGTAGTGATGACAGACGCCTCTCCCGACGACTCACCATGCTTTTGTTCATTACCAGGTCTCCGTAGACGTTCTGCAAGCGCTTATGAATATCTGCGATGCTCTGGTTTTTCGTCACAACTCAACTACAGCTCTCTGCTTGGAACGCTCCTCCACTACAGGCGCCATTTTGAGGGCTATGTATAGCTCCGACACCTTTTGGAACTTCGTGAAACTACAGCGGCCGAAGCGTGAGTTTTCCACTATGTTCGACAACAGATTCGACATTTTTTCAACCGAAATTGGCCGAGAAAAAAAAAGTGTTGCATCACTTGTTGAGCGCCCTTCTTGCAAATACTTCCGAACATGGCAGAAAAAATCAGTGCTTTCCGATACTTTTGAGCACTCTGTCAAATAATTTGAAATACTGCAATTTATACCCTTTATGTAATGTTTTGTATATATATGCCTCAAATGAGATTGTGGATACTTATGAACACGCTGTTAGAACTCTGAACTATTGAAGTTAGCATCTTTTACGTTACCTATGGTTGAAAATGGCACAGAGGATCATTCGTATACTTCTCAGCACTCCACGAAGTAGCACTTTTATGCTAAATACTTTCGACCATGTCTCAAAATGAGCGCCCAGGTACGTTTGAGCACCGTGTAGAGTACTCGTTTTTGGGAAAATATGACGCGGAAAAGAGCATTCGGACGCTTTTGAGCACTCTCGATAGTACTTTTAATGAATGCAACTTACACCGCTCACGTAAATTTTTGTATTCACCAGAGAGGAAAAGGAGCACTGGGGTGGCTTTGAGTACCCTTTAAAGCACTTTGAAATACTATAATTTTTACGTAATTTTTGGATAAACAATGTGCAAAAAAAGTGTTCGTCTACTTTTTAGCCCTCATTAAAGTATTTTGCAATATTGCAAGTTACACTCTTTACGTTGTACTTTGGATGAATATAACGCAAAAAAGAACTTTATGTAGCTTTCAGCACTCTATAAAATTTTTTGTGTCTGTATATGCAATGTATGCAATGAAGAGGGAAATATCTTATGCCATTTTACGTCACTATGTTTGATCATGTGGCATTTCAAGGGGAATCAAGCGTAATCTCTTTTTTCAGAAGTATTTATCTTATGCCATTGTATGCAAATATCTTTAACGCCTACTCTTGTGAAGGTCACAGAAATAATGTGTCTTTCAACTTGGCGTCATTTTTATGGCTAATTTTAACGCTAAGCTGAGGTTTAACACTAAGCTGAGGCTGACTGAAGAGAAGGGGTTGGGAGAGGCCACAAAGCACAAAATGTTGGATTAAAAACTTTTTTTTAAATTTCAAACCATTTTATATTTTTGAATTTCCGCCTGCACCATCTTCCATTTTTAAATGTCCCGCTATTTTTAAGTTTTAATCACCATGTTTAATTTTTAAATTTCTTGCCAGCGCCATCTTGAGGTCGCGCCACTGCAAGGACGACAAGCCGCGAAAATTTGAACTGTGTTTACGACATACACAGATATTCAGCTTGTCTGCAGTGTCACAGGTTTGAAACACCTAAAGTAAAAAGGGAGAGAGAAATACTTTGATATGAGGTTCATCAGAAGCTGCAGTATCTGAGTTAAGTCCCATGGTGCTCAGAGCCATTTTTTTGCAGTATCTGAGCAGAGTTGCTGTGAGGTAAGAAATCGGCTGTTGTATGCTTTAGAGACCCACACTCAAGGCGGCTACTTAAATTCCACTACTACTTTGACGTAGCTTCAAGGTGGGTGGATGAATGGCGAAATGAGCGTCAACACTGACCGAACAATTTTCAAGCTTTTGCTGCAGCAGAAACACAATCAGTGATGAAATACGTCACCAAATAGTTAAGAATGCCTCGACTGGATTTGATTGGAAATTTGTGGTAAGGTCTTATGGGACCAAACTGCTGACGTCATCTGTCCCTAAGCTTACACACTACTTAATCTAACTTAAACTATCTTACGCTAAGGACGACACACACCCACGTCCCAGGGAGGACACGAACCTCCGACGGGGGAAGCCGCGCGAACCGTGACAAGACGCCCTAGACCGCAGGGATGAATTTTATGTCACAAGTGCTGACGAAGCGAGGTTCATTAGCGAGTGACATTTTAGTTACACCTGCGTCCACCTGTATCTCAGCAAATCACGTAACGGATTGTGGCGGAGACTACATCAGTCACTGTCGTCATTTCCCTCTTTCATGTTACTTCCGCGAGTGATAGGCTAGAGGAAGAACTGACGGCAAGTATCAGAGTGAAATCGAACTTCAGAAATTTCTAGTGCCGTGGTCACTTCCAGAGACGTACGCTGCCTGATATCTGGACACCCGTGTGTAAGTCGGAACTGACCACTAGATGTCAGAGAAGCAGTAACAGCAAAATTCGTCAGGAGAGCTGACTGACTTCGGACTTGGAGTGGTCACTGGAGTAACAGATACATAAAGGACATTGTAAGCGTTCTAGAGTCCCAGGTCGACTTTTGGTGGTCTGAGTGTGACGTAGCAAGGAGAACAAAAAACCACAGCCAAACCAAGACCAGGCAAACAGCATGTACTGTCGGATTGGTACCTTCGAGTACTGCGGATGGTGGTTGTAAAATATTGCACCAAATCAGCAAAAAGAATGACAGTGAGTTCCAGAGTCCTAGCAGCATGGCAGGTAGCACGATGACTGTTCGTAGGGACCTAAGAAGAATGGGCTACCACGACAGGGCAGCTCCTCACGAGCCACGCAGTTCTGCAGTCAGTGCTTAACGGCACTTGAGGTGGTAGAGAGAGCGAAGCCACCGGAGAGTGGGTGGCGGGAAGCGCGCGATCTGGAGTGACGAATCACTCTTTGCCCTGTAGAAGTCTCATTGAAGTGTTTGGGTTTGGCAGATGCCTGGAGAAGTTTACCTCACACCACATGTAGTGCCAGCACTGAACTACGGGGGAGGTCTTGTTACGGTACGGGGCGATTTTCGTCACTAGGGTGTAGTTAGTAGTCCCCTTATTGCGCTGAAGAAAACGCTAAATGCAAAAGAATATGAACACGTTTTGTAGCATTTTTTTACTGCGTACAGTTGAGGAACAGTTCAGAAACGATTATTCTTGTCATCAAACAGCATCTGTGAGGCGATGGCTTGCGGACAATAACGTTCCAGAAATGGATTGGCCTACCCAGAGCCCCGACCTTAACCAAATGGAACACCTCTGGGATGAGTTGGAACGTCGACGTCACTTCGGATTTTAGCGTCGAACGTCACATAATTTTATGTATCGAATGTATTTTCTGTGTAAAGTATGCATAAAACTAAAAATGTAATGTATTAAGTTGTACAAGGAATAATGCATTCAAGTAGCAACGAACTACATTCTATTTCTACTAATAAATTTGCAGACATAAGTATATTCCTCATGTGAATCTAAAATTCATGTATTCCTTGTATCATATGCTCAGTCAGTATTTAAGCTATATGGTACCAGGTGAATGTATCTAGGGTATCACACGGAATATACCACAACTACCAACAATAGGACGAACAAATTGCTGCCGAATATTACGTGTTGTCCTGACTTGTAACAGCCCCGGTAATATATCAATACACACACAAACACAATAAACATAGATAAGCACAAATCATTTCAGATGAGAATAGCTCGACGTTCTACCGAGACCTTCTCACCTGAAATAGGTAGAAATGGTCCATTATCAACCGGCATGCTACTTATACTGTTTCACACATCCAAGTACAGTACATCACTTCCCTCTACATATTGAAACTTATTTTCACCACAGTCATTGTATTACATTTTTCTTCAATTTTCTTTGATATGTCCATTACATAAATTATATTTTCATCAACTAAGCACAAAAAAATTATATAGCATCATTTTAACAACTGTTAAGCATTCAATTCGCTATGACCTTAGAGAAATTTTTATGTACTATGTTCTTTAAATTATTTAAAAAAGCATTGACTATATACGTATAAATTTGTAACAATAAGAAGTCTTTGGTGTTAGATTTAGAAGCATCCTACCCACATTACATTTCAAGGCGGTGGGTTACTCTGTACTGTTAATGAAATAAATAAATAAATAATCATTACTTTTTGGGGCTTCGTCTCGTGGGAAAGAATGGTCTACTGGCATTCCTCTGCAGTCAATGAAACACCCCATCGACGTGCACACAGCAGATTTCAAGCCATCGTACACGCGCAGGATGGACACAGCCCGCATTAATGTACACTAACAGATGCCCGGGTATCTTTGGTCATATAGTAGCAGGAAGCGATATGCTGTCGACTATTCCCGGAATGTACGACCCCGCAACGTTGGGATCCAGCGCCGTTCTTGTAACGTGCGCTGCTGCACGTTTGACAAGCGTCTCCGTAACGCTAGCGCGCCTACTAAAATAACGCTTTTCCTTCTGTCTATCCGCCTAGCTGATGATAGTCCCAGAGTGAAGAGCAGTAGCCTAGTAACGGTGGAACTGGCGACTTTTTAAGCTACCGCGTCTGTGAGTGTGATTGCCACACCTCCAGTCGTCCAATAAATCTCAGTCTGGCGTCTGCCTTTCCTATAACTAATTTAATTTTCTCAATGTAACAAAGTTACGGTTTTACAGTGGTTTATGCGCAGTGCATTACATTTTATATTGACGACAAGTATCAGTCAATATTTGTTACTTTTGTGTTCTAACGTACATTATTGTAAGAAATAAGCATGTATTAGGTCGCAGTTATAAGTACATAGAAAGAAATTTACTGTAGCACAGGTTTTCATATTTGTGTTTCTTTGTTACGTTTAATGCTACTGGAGAGCCTAATCGCACTATATGTTTAATTACTGTCTTGCATTTAAGCGCGAGAAAGACCACCAGGTCAAGTTCTCTCCTGCGAAATGTTGCATGTATATGTTTTAGCAAATTGTTTGTTCAAACCTAATTTGAGAATATTGATTCACTGTCAAAGAAAGAAGAAGTACTATGCATTCTTATGGGTTGATTTCTGAACCCTCAGTTTTCTTCCCCCCTCAGACCCTGTAGATTGGCTATTTATATCTGCAAAAATAATTTTATGCAAAGAGTATTGTCCATGTGTTTAACAGACTCTAACTGTGTTGTTCTTTTGCAGGCAGAAGAGGTACGTCCCCATATCGACAGAAATGCTCCGCTGCCCATTGTCAAGTGTGTGGCGGAGAAATGTCCCAGCAGTGGTACGTGGCTGCGCTGCTGTTATACTACCGATCTATCCATTCCTCTTGTACTCATAACATAGACGTAATATCGCTATACTTTTGCCTTTCTCATGTAGGTAGGCCTACATCATACGTTTACAACGGTTTATGTAAAGAACGTTACATTTCACGATGAGGGTCATCTTCATACGGGATGTACGACATATTTACGGTATCCAGCTGAGTGAGAAATAATCACAATCATATGGCTATGAGATCTACGACTTTTACACTGACTACTGAATTTCGCAGCTATCCTAATTCGCATAGGACGATGCTGTAAAATAATTGTGATTTCTTTGAAGTAGTATATCCCTAAAAACCACAGAATTTTGAATTACTTTTTCTCCCATTTCCACATTCTAAAATTAATAAGATATTTTCTTTCTCGTTCCAATATTTACTTTAAATATTCTCTTTACTTTGACAGATAATAGCTCAAACGATCACTTTTTACTGTCATTGAGCAAAATATTGAGCAAATATTTTTCTGAATGTCTTGTAGTTAGACCGTAATAATTATTTTCCCTACGAACTCCACAGCTGAAATTTTCGTTTTTGGCGACATTCGGGTGACATAATTGCGTGATGTTGCATATTCTCTGCTAGGAGACAATGAAAAGTAGGAATTGTAATAATGGAATTTCAAAATGAACTTATATCGGCCGGCCGAAGTGGCCGTGCGGTTAAAGGCGCTGCAGTCTGGAACCGCAAGACCGCTACGGTCGCAGGTTCGAATCCTGCCTCGGGCATGGATGTTTGTGATGTCCTTAGGTTAGTTAGGTTTAACTAGTTCTAAGTTCTAGGGGACTAATGACCTCAGCAGTTGAGTCCCATAGTGCTCAGAGCCATTTGAACCATTTTGAACTTATGTCAACAGTGAAAAGGGACACTGACGTTCTTCAAAAAAAGTCTTACATGTGCGTGAATCTCACTCAAACAAACATTTTATTTCTTGGTTTCACACGTTATAAGGAAGTATCTTCATACTAACTCCATGAGTAAATGCGCTATAAAATTCCATCAACTACATCACCGATAGTGCAGAAGCAATCAGAGGACATTTTCAAAATCTCATACGTTTTTCTAAGTTGAGAATTTTGCTTAATGTCATGCAGTGACATTTCAGAAACGCGTTCTGTGATACATATTTATAGAGAATTTTGTTCTTGTTCTCTGTGATTAATCCACTCCAAAGGATTGTAGAAGTAGTTTGATGCACCTTGTAAACAAACAAAAAATTTTTACACTTTGCTCACATTCGTCTCTTTGCTTTTTTTTAAAAAAGAATTCTTTATTCAACAAATAATATTAATACATCATAACCCACCACCTTACACATTAGTGGGTCTTAATTATCTACAATACAATCGTTTTCTTAGCAGCATTTAATACTATTGCTATGTGTTAGATTTCCTACTTTTCTACTTACTACAGGAGTTAAGTTACTCTATGGGCAAGTGTATTCTGTCTACTGATATACTATTCTAACAACCCTACCAAGCTAACTCCCGCAGCGTTACAAACGTGCCAGTAGATCTATAAACCTGCTTATTCTTGGCCGTACCCACCGAGCTAACCCGAGTGGGGTGCCCCTGGCACTGGGCTAGCCTTAACTGGAAGTCGCTGCAAGTTCTGTGATTTGCAAAAGACTACACCCTATTCAAAACGAACTGACTACTATTAGTCATCAGTTGTGTGCTTTGAGTCAGTTACGGGTTTGTTTCGCACCTTCCCCATGTTCCAAGACGCGGCGGATTCCGATCGTCACGCGATCGGCCAGTCCACGCCCCGGCAGATCGGAATGGGGGCTAGGAATCTCATTTTATTTCCTACGATTCACTAATTCTCCCTACGGTATTCTCGCAAGACCTTTGCTAATATCTCATTGGCAAGACTGTCAATGATTCTGAATGTGGTTGGATCTCTGATTAGATGATAGATATTTGGTAATTGTCGTCTGAGTTCGGTGGCTATGTTGTCGAAAAGGAGACACTCGTAGATCACGTGGTCCTAAGTGCCTACTTCAGCACCACAGTCACACTATTGGGTAGCCCTCTTCCCGAACCCGCAAAGATATGCCGGATACGGTCCAAACCCCTTAAGGAAGTGTGTGAGTTGGAGCCGTTCCTTGATTTTAGGTAGCAGCTGATATACTATTCTAACTGTCCTACCAAGCTAACTCCTACAGCATTACAAACTTCCCCACCGAGCTAACCCCAG